>NC_060127.1:227613050-228213050 GCF_021461395.2 Schistocerca americana | reverse complement strand
CCTTCTTATTGACGATGAGACACAGAAATTGCATTGGAATTAAATACAAAAGGCACAATGCCGATTTAAGTAAAAGATGTCTGACTCTTCTTACTGTCTATGATTTGAACCATTCCTGTGACACTAGTTATAGATTCCGATGCTTCACTCCAGGTTTACTGTATCCCTTGGACCTTCTTATTGACGATGAAACACAGAAATTGTATCGGAATTAAATACAAAAGGCACAATGCCGACTTAAGTGCAAGATGACTGACTCTTCATACTGTCTATGTTTTGAACCATTCCTGTGACACTAGTTATAGATTCCGATGCTTCACTCCAGGTTTAATGTATCCCTTGGACCTTCTTATTGACGATAAAACACAGAAATTGCATCGGAATTAAATACAAAAGGCACAATGCCGACTTAAGTACAAGAAGACTGACTCTTCTTACTGACTATGTTTTGAACCATTCCTGTGACACTAGTCATAGATTCCGATGCTTAACTTCAGGATTACTGTATCCCTATGACCTTCTTATTGACGATGAAACACAGAAATTGCATCGGAATTAAATACAATAGGCACAAAGCCGACTTAAGTACAAGGAGACTGACTCTTCTTACTGTCTATGTTTTGAACCATTCCTGTGACACTAGTCATTGATTCCGATGCTTAACTTCAGGATTACTGTATCCCTATGACCTTCTTATTGACGATCAAACACAGAAATTGCATCGGAATTAAATACAAAAGGCACAATGCCGACATAAGTACAAGAAGACAGACTCTCCCTACTCTCTATGTTTTGAACCATTCCAGTGACACTAGTTTTTTATTCCGATGCTTCACTTGGGGTTTACTGGATCCCTCGGACCTTCTTATGTACGATGAAACACAGAAAATGCATCGGAATGAAATACAAAAGGCACAATGCCGACTTAAGTACAAGAAGACTGAATCTTCGAACTCTCCATGATTTGAAACATTCCTGTGACACTAGTAATAGGTTCCGATGCTTCACTACAGGTTTACTGTATCCCTCTGACCTTCTTATTGACGATGAAACACAGAAATTGCATCGGAATTAAATACAAAAGGCACAATACCGATATAAGTACAAGAAGACTGACTCTTCCAACTGTCTATGTTTTGAACCATTCCTGTGACATTAGTTATAGATTTCGATGCTTCACTTCAGGTTTACTGTATCCCTTGGACCTGCTTATTGACGATGAAACACACTAATTGCATCGGAATTAAATACAAAAGGCACAATGCCGACTTAAGTACAAGAAGACTGACTCTTCTTACTGACTATGTTTTGAACCATTCCTGTGACACTAGTTATAGATTCCGATGCTTCACTTCAGGTTTACTGTATCCCTCTGACCTTCTTATTGACGATGAAACACAGAAATTGCATCGGAATTAAATACAATAGGCACAATGCCGACTTAAGTACATGTAGACTGACCTTTCCTACTGTCTATGATTTGAACCATTCCTGTGACACTAGTTATAGAGTCCAATGGTTCATTTCAGGTTTATTGTATCCCGTGGACCTTCTTATTAACGATGAGACACACTAATTGCATCGGAATTAAATACAAAAGGCACTATGCCGACTTAAGTACAAGAAGACTGACTCTTCTTACTGACCATGTTTTGAACCATTCCTGTGACACTAGTTATAGATTCCGATGGTTCATTTCAGGTTCACTGCATCCCTCGGACCTTCTTATTGACGATGAGACACAGAAATTGCATCGGAATTAAATACAAAAGGCACAATGCCGATTTAAGTAAAAGATGTCTGACTCTTCTTACTGTCTATGATTTGAACCATTCCTGTGACACTAGTTATAGATTCCGATGCTTCACTCCAGGTTTACTGTATCCCTTGGACCTTCTTATTGACGATGAAACACAGAAATTGTATCGGAATAAAATACAAAAGGCACAATGCCGACTTAAGTGCAAGAAGACTGACTCTTCATACTGTCTATGTTTTGAACCATTCATGTGACACTAGTTATAGATTCCGATGCTTCACTCCTGGTTTATTGTATCCCTTGGACCTTCTTATTGACGAAGAAAGACAGAAATTGCATCGGAATTAAATACAAAAGGCACAATGCCGACTTAAGTACAAGAAGACTGACTCTTCCTACTGACTATGTTTTGAACCATTCCTGTGACACTAGTCATAGATTCCGATGCTTAACTTCAGGATTACTGTATCCCTATGACCTTCTTATTGACGATGAAACACAGAAATTGCATCGGAATGAATTACAAAAGGCACAAAGCCGACTTAAGTACAAGAAGACGGACTCTTCTTACTGTATATGTTTTGAACCATCCCTGTGACACAAGTTATAGATTCCGATGCTTCACTCCAGGTTCACTGTATCCCTTGGACCTTCCTATTGACGATGAGACACAGAAATTGCATCGGAATTAAATACAAAAGGCACAATGCAGACATAAGTACAAGAACACCGACTCTTCTTACTGTCTATGTTTTGAACCGTTCCTGTGACACTAGTTATAGATTCAGATGCTTCACTCCAGGTTTACTGTATCCCTTGGACCTTCTTATTGACGATAAAACACAGAAATTGCATCGGAATTAAATACAATAGGCACAATGCCGACTTAAGTACAAGAAGACTGACTCTTCCTACTGTCTATGCTTTGAACCATTCCTGTGACACTAGTCATAGTTTCCGATGCTTCACTTCAGGTTTACTGTATCCCTTGGAGCTTCTTATTGACGATGAAACACAGAAATTGCATCGGAATTAAATACAAAAGGCACAATGCCGACTTAGGTACAAGAAGACTGACTCTTCTTACTGACAATGTTTTGAACCCTTCCTGTGACACTAGTCATAAATTCCGATTCTTAACTTCAGGATTACTGTATCCCTATGATCTTCTTATTGACGATGAAACACAGAAATTGCATCGGAATTAAATACAAAAGGCACAAGGCCGACTTAAGTACAAGGAGACTGACTATTCTTACTGTCCATGCTTTGAACCATCCCTGTGACACTAGTTATAGATTCCGATGCTTCATTCCAGGTTTACTGTATCCCTTGGACCTTCTCATTGACGATAAAACACAGAAATTGCATCGGAATTAAATACAATTGGCACAATGCCGACTTAAGTACAAGAAGACTGACTCTTCCTACTGTCTATGCTTTGAACCATTCCTGTGACACTAGTCACAGTTTCCGATGCTTCACTTCAGGTTTACTGTATCCCTTGGACCTTCCTATTGACGATGAGACACAGAAATTGCAACGGAATTAAATACAAAAGACACAATGCAGACATATGTACAAGAAGACCGACTCTTCTTACTGTCTATGTTTTGAACCACTCCTGTGACACTAGTTATAGATTTAGATGCTTCACTCCAAGTTTACTGTATCCCTTGGACCTTCTTATTGACGATGAAACACAGAAATTGCATCGGAATTAAAAACAAAAAGCACAATGCCGACTTAAGTACAAGAAGACTGACTCTTCGAACTGTCTATGATTTGAACCATTCCTGTGACACTAGTTATAGATTCCGATGCTTCACTCCACGTTTACTGTATCCCTCTGACCGTCTTATTGACGATGAAACACAGAAATTGCATCGGAATAAAAATAGAAAAGGCACAATGCCGACTTAAGTACAAGATGACTGAATCTTCCAACTCACTATGTTTTGAACCATTCCTGTGACACTAGTTATAGATTCCGATGCTTCACTTCAGGTTTACTGTATCCCTCTGACCTTCTTATTGACGATGAAACACAGAAATTGCATCGGAATTAAATATAAAAGGGACAATACCGACTTAAGTACAAGAAGACTGACTCTTACTACTGTCTATGATTTGAACCATTCCTGTGACACTAGTTATAGATTCCAATGCTTAACTTCAGGATTACTGTATTCCACTGACCTTCTTAGTGACGATGAAGCACAGAAATTGCATCGGAATTAAATACAAAAAGCACAATGCCGACTAAAGTACAAGAATACTGACTCATCTTACTGTCTATGTTTTGAACCGTCCCTGTGACACTAGTTATAGATTCCGATGTTTCACTCCAGGTTTACTGTATTCCTTGGACCTTCTTATTGACGACGAAACACAGAAATTGCATTGGAATTAAATACCTAACGCACAATACCGACTTAATTACAAGAAGACTGTCTCTTCGTACTGACTATGTTTTGAGCCATTCCTGTGACACTAGTTATAGATTCAGATGCTTCACATCAGATTTACTATATCCCTCTGACCTTCTTATTGACAATGAAACACAGAAATTGCATCGGAATTAAATAGAAAAGGCACAATGCCGAATTAAGTACAAGGAGACTGACTCTTCTTACTGTCTATGATTTGAACCACTCCTGTGACACTAGATGTAGACTCTGATGTTTCACTCCAGGTTTACTGTATCCCTTGGACCTTCTTATTGACGATGAAACACAGAATTTGCATCGGAATTGAATACAAAAGGCACAATGCCGACTTAAGTACAAGAAGACTGACTCTTCTTACTGACAATGTTTTGAACCCTTCCTGTGACACTAGTCATAGATTCCGATTCTTAACTTCAGGATTACTGTATCCCTATGATCTTCTTATTGTCGATGAAACACAGAAATTGCATCGGAATTAAATACAAAAGGCACAATGCCGACTTAAGTACAAGGAGACTGACTCTTCTTACTGTCTATGTTTTGAACCATTCCTGTGACACTAGTCATAGATTCCGATGCTTAACTTCAGGATTGCTGTATCCCTATGACCTTCTTATTGACGATGAAACACAGATACTGCATCGGAATTAAATACAAAAGGCACAATGCAGACTTAGGTACAAGAAGACTGACTCTTCTTACTGCATATGTTTTGAACCATCCCTGTGACACAAGTTTAGATTCCGATACTTCACTCCAGGTTCACTGTATCCCTTGGACCTTCCTATTGACGATGAGACACAGAAATTGCAACGGAATTAAATACAAAAGACACAATGCAGACATAGGTACAAGAAGACCGACTCTTCTTACTGTCTATGTTTTGAACCATTCCTGTGACACTAGTTATAGATTCAGATGCTTCACTCCAGGTTTACTGTATCCCTTGGAACTTCTTATTGACGATGAAACACAGAAATTGCATCGAAATTGAATACAAAAGGCACAATGCCGACTAAAGTACAAGAAGACTGACTATTCTGAGAGTTTATGTTTTGAACCATTCCTGCGACACTAGGTATAGATTCCGGGGCTTCACTCCAGGTTTACTGTATCCCTTGGACCTTCTTATTTACGATGAAACACAGAAATTGCATCGGAATTGAATACAATAGGCACAATGCCGACTTAAGTACATGTAGACTGACTTTTCCTACTGTCTATGTTTTGAACCATTCCTGTGACACTAGTTATAGATTCCGATGGTTCATTTCAGGTTTATGGTATCCCGTGGACCTTCTTATTAACGATGAAACACAGGAATTGCATCGGAATTAAATACAAAAGGCACAATGCCGACTTAAGTACAAGAAGACTGACTCTTCTTACTGACTATGTTTTGAACCATTCCTGTGACACTAGTTATAGATTCCGATGGTTCATTTCAGGTTTACTGCATCCCTCGGACCTTCTTATTGACGATGAGACACAGAAATTGCATCGGAATTAAATACAAAAGGCACAATGCCGATTTAAGTAAAAGATGTCTGACTCTTCTTACTGTCTATGATTTGAACCATTCCTGTGACACTAGTTATTGATTCCGATGCTTCACTCCAGGTTTACTGTATCCCTTGGACCTTCTTATTGACGATGATACACAGAAATTGTATCGGAATTAAATACAAAAGGCACAATGCCGACTTAAGTGAAAGAAGACTGACTCTTCATACTGTCTATGATTTGAACCATTCCTGTGACACTAGTTATAGATTCCGATGCTTCACTCCAGGTTTATTGTATCCCTTGGACCTTCTTATTGACGATGAAACACAGAAATTGCATCGGAATTAAATACAAAAGGCACAATGCCGACTTATGTACAAGAAGACTGACTCTTCTTACTGACTATGTTTTGAACCATTCCTGTGACACTAGTTATAGATTCCGATGGTTCATTTCAGGTTTACTGCATCCCTCGGACCTTCTTATTGACGATGAGACACAGAAATTGCATCGGAATTAAATACAAAAGGCACAATGCCGATTTAAGTAAAAGGTGTCTGACTCTTCTTACTGTCTATGATTTGAACCATTCCTGTGACACTAGTTATAGATTCCGATGCTTCACTCCAGGTTTACTGTATCCCTTGGACCTTCTTATTGACGATGAAACACAGAAATTGTATCGGAATTAAATACAAAAGGCACAATGCCGACTTAAGTGCAAGAAGACTGACTCTTCATACTGTCTATGTTTTGAACCATTCCTGTGACACTAGTTATAGATTCCGATGCTTCACTCCAGGATTATTGTATCCCTTGGACCTTCTTATCGACGATGAAACACAGAAATTGCATCGGAGTTAAATACAAAAGGCACAATGCCGACTTAAGTACAAGAAGACTGACTCTTCTTACTGACTATGTTTTGAACCATTCCTGTGACACTAGTCATAGATTCCAATGCTTAACTTCAGGATTACTGTATCCCTATGACCTTCTTATTGACGATGAAACACAAAAATTGCATCGGAATTAAATACAAAAGGCACAAAGCGGACTTAAGTACAAGGAGACTGACTCTTCTTACTGTCTATGTTTTGAACCATTCCTGTGACACTAGTCATAGATTCCGATGCTTAACTTCAGGATTACTATAACCCTATGACCTTCTTATTGACGATCAAACACAGAAATTGCATCGGAATTAAATACAAAAGGCACAATGCCGACGTAAGTACAAGAAGACAGACTCTTCCTACTCTCAATGTTTTGAAGCATTCCTGTGACACTAGTTTTTTATTCCGATGCTTCACTTGAGGTTTACTGGATCCCTCGGACCATCTTATGTACGATGAAACACAGAAAATGCATCGGAAAGAAATACAAAAGGCACAATGCCGACTTAAGTACAAGAAGACTGAATCTTCCAACTCTCCATGATTTGAAACATTCCTGTGACACTAGTAATAGATTCCGATGCTTCACTACAGGTTTACTGTATCCCTCTGACCTTCTTATTGACGATGAAACACAGAAATTGCATCGGAATTAAATACAAAAGGCACAATACCGATATAAGTACAAGAAGACTGACTCTTCCAACTGACTATGTTTTGAACCATTCCTGTGACATTAGTTATAGATTCCGATGCTTCAATTCAGGTTTACTGTATCCCTTGGACCTGCTTATTGACGATGAAACACACTAATTGCATCGGAATTAAATACAAAAGGCACAATGCCGACTTAAGTACAAGAAGACTGACTCTTCTTATTGACTATGTTTTGAACCATTCCTGTGACACTAGTTATAGATTCCGATGCTTCACTTCAGGTTTACTGTATCCCTCTGACCTTCTTATTGACGATGAATCACAGAAACTGCATCGGAATTAAATACAATAGGCACAATGCCGACTTAAGTACATGTAGACTGACTTTTCCTACTGTCTATGTTTTGAACCATTCCTGTGACACTAGTTATAGATTCCGATGGTTCATTTCAGGTTTATTGTATCCTGTGGACGTTCTTATTAACGATGAAACACAGGAATTGCATCGGAATTAAATACAAAAGGTACAATGCCGACTTAAGTACAAGAAGACTGACTCTTCTTACTGACTATGTTTTGAACCATTCCTGTGACACTAGTTATAGATTCCGATGCTTCACTCCAGGTTTATTGTATCCCTTGGACCTTCTTATTGACGATGAAACACAGAAATTGCATCGGAATTAAATACAAAAGGCACAATGCCGACTTAAGTACAAGAAGACTGACTCTTCTTACTGACTATGTTTTGAACCATTCCTGTGACACTAGTCATAGATTCCGATGCTTAACTTCAGGATTACTGTATCCCTATGACCTTCTTATTGACGATGAAACACAGAAATTGCATCGGAATTAAATACAATAGGCACAAAGCCGACTTAAGTACAAGGAGACTGACTCTTCTTACTGTCTATGTTTTGAACCATTCCTGTGACACTAGTCATTGATTCCGATGCTTAACTTCAGGATTACTGTATCCCTATGACCTTCTTATTGACGATCAAACACAGAAATTGCATCGGAATTAAATACAAAAGGCACAATGCCGACATAAGTACAAGAAGACAGACTCTCCCTACTCTCTATGTTTTGAACCATTCCTGTGACACTAGTTTTTTATTCCGATGCTTCACTTGGGGTTTACTGGATCCCTCGGACCTTCTTATGTACGATGAAACACAGAAAATGCATCGGAATGAAATACAAAAGGCACAATGCCGACTTAAGTACAAGAAGACTGAATCTTCGAACTCTCCATGATTTGAAACATTCCTGTGACACTAGTAATAGGTTCCGATGCTTCACTACAGGTTTACTGTATCCCTCTGACCTTCTTATTGACGATGAAACACAGAAATTGCATCGGAATTAAATACAAAAGGCACAATACCGATATAAGTACAAAAAGACTGACTCTTCCAACTGTCTATGTTTTGAACCATTCCTGTGACATTAGTTATAGATTCCGATGCTTCACTTCAGGTTTACTGTATCCCTTGGACCTGCTTATTGACGATGAAACACACTAATTGCATCGGAATTAAATACAAAAGGCACAATGCCGACTTAAGTACAAGAAGACTGACTCTTCTTCCTGACTATGTTTTGAACCATTCCTGTGACACTAGTTATAGATTCCGATGCTTCACTTCAGGTTTACTGTATCCCTCTGACCTTCTTATTGACGATGAAACACAGAAATTGCATCGGAATTAAATACAATAGGCACAATGCCGACTTAAGTATATGTAGACTGACTTTTCCTACTGTCTATGTTTTGAACCATTCCTGTGACACTAGTTATAGATTCCGATGGTTCATTTCAGGTTTATTGTATCCCGTGGACCTTCTTATTAACGATGAAACACAGGAATTGCATCGGAATTAAATTCAAAAGGCACAATGCCGACTTAAGTACAAGAAGACTGACTCTTCTTACTGACTATGATTTGAACCATTCCTGTGACACTAGTTATAGATTCCGATGCTTCACTCCAGGTTTACTGTATCCCTTGGACCTTCTTATTGACGATGATACACAGAAATTGTATCGGAATTAAATACAAAAGGTACAATGCCGACTTAAGTGAAAGAAGACTGACTCTTCATACTGTCTATGTTTTGAACCATTCCTGTGACACTAGTTATAGATTCCGATGCTTCACTCCAGGTTTATTGTATCCCTTGGACCTTCTTATTGACGATGAAACACAGAAATTGCATCGGAATTAAATACAAAAGGCACAATGCCGACTTAAGTACAAGAAGACTGACTCTTCTTACTGACTATGTTTTGAACCATTCCTGTGACACTAGTTATAGATTCCGATGGTTCATTTCAGGTTTACTGCATCCCTCGGACCTTCTTATTGACGATGAGACACAGAAATTGCATCGGAATTAAATACAAAAGGCACAATGCCGATTTAAGTAAAAGGTGTCTGACTCTTCTTACTGTCTATGATTTGAACCAATCCTGTGACACTAGTTATAGATTCCGATGCTTCACTCCAGGTTTACTGTATCCCTTGGACCTTCTTATTGACGATGAAACACAGAAATTGTATCGGAATTAAATACAAAAGGCACAATGCCGACTTAAGTGCAAGAAGACTGACTCTTCATACTGTCTATGTTTTGAACCATTCCTGTGACACTAGTTATAGATTCCGACGCTCCACTCCAGGATTATTGTATCCCTTGGACATTCTTATTGACGATGAAACACAGAAATTGCATCGGAGTTAAATACAAAAGGCACAATGCCGACTTAAGTACAAGAAGACTGACTCTTCTTACTGACTATGTTTTGAACCATTCCTATTACACTAGTCATAGATTCCAATACTTAACTTCAGGATTACTGTATCCCTATGACCTTCTTATTGACGATGAAACACAAAAATTGCATCGGAATTAAATACAAAAGGCACAAAGCCGACTTAAGTACAAGGAGACTGACTCTTCTTACTGTCTATGTTTTGAACCATTCCTGTGACACTAGTCATAGATTCCGATGCTTAACTTCAGGATTACTATATCCCTATGACCTTCTTATTGACGATCAAACACAGAAATTGCATCGGAATTAAATACAAAAGGCACAATGCCGATGTAAGTACAAGAAGACAGACTCTTCCTACTCTCTATGTTTTGAACCATTCCTGTGACACTAGTTTTTTATTCCGATGCTTCACTTGAGGTTTACTGGATCCCTCGGACCTTCTTATGTACGATGAAACACAGAAAATGCATCGGAAAGAAATACAAAAGGCACAATGCCGACTTAAGTACTAGAAGACTGAATCTTCCAACTCTCCATGATTTGAAACATTCCTGTGACACTAGTAATAGATTCCGATGCTTCACTACAGGTTTACTGTATCCCTCTGACCTTCTTATTGACGATGAAACACAGAAATTGCATCGGAATTAAATACAAAAGGCACAATACCGATATAAGTACAAGAAGACTGACTCTTCCAACTGTCTATGTTTTGAACCATTAATGTGACATTAGTTATAGATTCCGATGCTTCAATTCAGGTTTACTGTATCCCTTGGACCTGCTTATTGACGATGAAACACACTAATTGCATCGGAATTAAATACAAAAGGCACAATGCCGACTTAAGTACAAGAAGACTGACTCTTCTTATTGACTATGTTTTGAACCATTCCTGTGACACTAGTTATAGATTCCGATGCTTCACTTCAGGTTTACTGTATCCCTCTGACCTTCTTATTGACGATGAATCACAGAAACTGCATCGGAATTAAATACAATAGGCACAATGTCGACTTAAGTACATGTAGACTGACTTTTCCTACTGTCTATGTTTTGAACCATTCCTGTGACACTAGTTATAGATTCCGATGGTTCATTTCAGGTTTATTGTATCCTGTGGACGTTCTTATTAACGATGAAACACAGGAATTGCATCGGAATTAAATACAAAAGGTACAATGCCGACTTAAGTACAAGAAGACTGACTCTTCTTACTGACTATGATTTGAACCATTCCTGTGACACTAGTTATAGATTCCGATGGTTCATTTCAGGTTTACTGCATCCCTCGGACCTTCTTATTGACGATGAGACACAGAAATTGCATTGGAATTAAATACAAAAGGCACAATGCCGATTTAAGTAAAAGATGTCTGACTCTTCTTACTGTCTATGATTTGAACCATTCCTGTGACACTAGTTATAGATTCCGATGCTTCACTCCAGGTTTACTGTATCCCTTGGACCTTCTTATTGACGATGAAACACAGAAATTGTATCGGAATTAAATACAAAAGGCACAATGCCGACTTAAGTGCAAGATGACTGACTCTTCATACTGTCTATGTTTTGAACCATTCCTGTGACACTAGTTATAGATTCCGATGGTTCATTTCAGGTTTACTGCATCCCTCGGACCTTCTTATTGACGATGAAACACAGAAATTGCATCGGAATTAAATACAATAGGCACAAAGCCGACTTAAGTACAAGGAGACTGACTCTTCTTACTGTCTAGGTTTTGAACCATTCCTGTGACACTAGTCATTGATTCCGATGCTTAACTTCAGGATTACTGTATCCCTATGACCTTCTTATTGACGATCAAACACAGAAATTGCATCGGAATTAAATACAAAAGGCACAATGCCGACATAAGTACAAGAAGACAGACTCTCCCTACTCTCTATGTTTTGAACCATTCCTGTGACACTAGTTTTTTATTCCGATGCTTCACTTGGGGTTTACTGGATCCCTCGGACCTTCTTATGTACGATGAAACACAGAAAATGCATCGGAATGAAATACAAAAGGCACAATGCCGACTTAAGTACAAGAAGACTGAATCTTCGAACTCTCCATGATTTGAAACATTCCTGTGACACTAGTAATAGATTCCGATGCTTCACTACAGGTTTACTGTATCCCTCTGACCTTCTTATTGACGATGAAACACAGAAATTGCATCGGAATTAAATACAAAAGGCACAATACCGATATAAGTACAAGAAGACTGACTCTTCCAACTGTCTATGTTTTGAACCATTCCTGTGACATTAGTTATAGATTCCGATGCTTCACTTCAGGTTTACTGTATCCCTTGGACCTGCTTATTGACGATGAAACACACTAATTGCATCGGAATTAAATACAAAAGGCACAATGCCGACTTAAGTACAAGAAGACAGACTCTTCTTACTGACTATGTTTTGAACCATTCCTGTGACACTAGTTATAGATTCCGATGCTTCACTTCAGGTTTACTGTATCCCTCTGACCTTCTTATTGACGATGAAACACAGAAATTGCATCGGAATTAAATACAATAGGCACAATGCCGACTTAAGTATATGTAGACTGACTTTTCCTACTGTCTATGTTTTGAACCATTCCTGTGACACTAGTTATAGATTCCGATGGTTCATTTCAGGTTAATTGTATCCCGTGGACCTTCTAATTAACGATGAAACACAGGAATTGCATCGGAATTAAATTCAAAAGGCACAATGCCGACTTAAGTACAAGAAGACTGACTCTTCTTACTGACTATGATTTGAACCATTCCTGTGACACTAGTTATAGATTCCGATGCTTCACTCCAGGTTTACTGTATCCCTTGGACCTTCTTATTGACGATGATACACAGAAAATGCATCGGAAAGTAATACAAAAGGCACAATGCCGACTTAAGTACAAGAAGACTGAATCTTCCAACTCTCCATGATTTGAAACATTCCTGTGACACTAGTAATAGATTCCGATGCTTCACTACAGGTTTACTGTATCCCTCTGACCTTCTTATTGACGATGAAACACAGAAATTGCATCGGAATTAAATACAAAAGGCACAATACCGATATAAGTACAAGAAGACTGACTCTTCCAACTGTCTATGTTTTGAACCATTCCTGTGACATTAGTTATAGATTCCGATGCTTCAATTCAGGTTTACTGTATCCCTTGGACCTGCTTATTGACGATGAAACACACTAATTGCATCGGAATTAAATACAAAAGGCACAATGCCGACTTAAGTACAAGAAGACTGACTCTTCTTACTGACTATGTTTTGAACCATTCCTGTGAAACTAGTTATAGATTCCGATGCTTCACTTCAGGTTTACTGTATCCCTCTGACCTTCTTATTGACGATGAATCACAGAAACTGCATCGGAATTAAATACAATAGGCACAATGCCGACTTAAGTACATGTAGACTGACTTTTCCTACTGTCTATGTTTTGAACCATTCCTGTGACACTAGTTATAGATTCCGATGGTTCATTTCTGGTTTATTGTATCCTGTGGACGTTCTTATTAACGATGAAACACAGGAATTGCATCGGAATTAAATACAAAAGGTACAATGCCGACTTAAGTACAAGAAGACTGACTCTTCTTACTGACTATGTTTTGAACCATTCCTGTGACACTAGTTATAGATTCCGATGGTTCATTTCAGGTTTACTGCATCCCTCGGACCTTCTTATTGACGATGAGACACAGAAATTGCATTGGAATTAAATACAAAAGGCACAATGCCGATTTAAGTAAAAGATGCCAGACTCTTCTTACTGTCTATCATTTGAACCATTCCTGTGACACTAGTTATAGATTCCGATGCTTCACTCCAGGTTTACTGTATCCCTTGGACCTTCTTATTGACGATGAAACACAGAAATTGTATCGGAATTAAATACAAAAGGCACAATGCCGACTTAAGTGCAAGATGACTGACTCTTCATACTGTCTATGCTTTGAACCATTCCTGTGACACTAGTTATAGATTCCGATGCTTCACTCCAGATTTATTGTATCCCTTGGACCTTCTTATTGACGATGAAACACAGAAATTGCATCGGAATTAAATACAAAAGGCACAATGCCGACTTAAGTACAAGAAGACTGACTCTTCTTACTGACTATGTTTTGAACCATTCCAGTGACACTAGTCATAGATTCCGATGCTTAACTTCAGGATTACTGTATCCGCATGACCTTCTTATTGACGATGAAACACAGAAATTGCATCGGAATTAAATACAATAGGCACAAAGCCGACTTAAGTACAAGGAGACTGACTCTTCTTACTGTCTATGTTTTGAACCATTCCTGCGACACTAGTCATTGATTCCGATGCTTAACTTCTGGATTACTGTATCCCTATGACCTTCTTATTGACGATCAAACACAGAAATTGCATCGGAATTAAATACAAAAGGCACAATGCCGACATAAGTACAAGAAGACAGACTCTCCCTACTCTCTATGTTTTGAACCATTCCTGTGACACTAGTTTTTTATTCCGATGCTTCACTTGGGGTTTACTGGATCCCTTGGACCTTCTTATGTACGATGAAACACAGAAAATGCATCGGAATGAAATACAAAAGGCACAATGCCGACATAAGTACAAGAAGACTGAATCTTCGAACTCTCCATGATTTGAAACATTCCTGTGACACTAGTAATAGATTCCGATGCTTCACTACAGGTTTACTGTATCCCTCTGTCCTCATTATTGACGATGAAACACAGAAATTGCATCGGAATTAAATACAAAAGGCACAATACCGATATAAGTACAAGAAGACTGACTCTTCCAACTGTCTATGTTTTGAACCATTCCTGTGACATTAGTTATAGATTCCGATGCTTCACTTCAGGTTTACTGTATCCCTTGGACCTGCTTATTGACGATGAAACACACTAATTGCATCGGAATTAAATACAAAAGGCACAATGCCGACTTAAGTACAAGAAGACTGACTCTTCTTACTGACTATGTTTTGAACCATTCCTGTGACACTAGTTATAGATTCCGATGCTTCACTTCAGGTTTACTGTATCCCTCTGAGCTTCTTATTGACGATGAAACACAGAAATTGCATCGAAATTAAATACAATAGGCACAATGCCGACTTAAGTATATGTAGACTGACTTTTCCTACTGTCTATGTTTTGAACCATTCCTGTGACAATAGTTATAGATTCCGATGGTTCATTTCAGGTTTATTGTATCCCGTGGACCTTCTTATTAACGATGAAACACAGGAATTGCATCGGAATTAAATTCAAAAGGCACAATGCCGACTTAAGTACAAGAAGACTGACTCTTCTTACTGACTATGATTTGAACCATTCCTGTGACACTAGTTATAGATTCCGATGCTTCACTCCAGGTTTACTGTATCCCTTGGACCTTCTTATTGACGATGATACACAGAAATTGTATCGGAATTAAATACAAAAGGCACAATGCCGACTTAAGTGCAAGAAGACTGACTCTTCATACTGTCTATGTTTTGAACCATTCCTGTGACACTAGTTATAGATTCCGATGCTTCACTCCAGGTTTATTGTATCCCTTGGACCTTCTAATTGACGATGAAACACAGAAATTGCATCGGAATTAAATACAAAAGGCACAATGCCGACTTAAGTACAAGAAGACTGACTCTTCTTACTGACTATGTTTTGAACCATTCCTGTGACACTAGTTATAGATTCCGATGGTTCATTTCAGGTTTACTGCATCCCTCGGACCTTCTTATTGACGATGAGACACAGAAATTGCATCGGAATTAAATACAAAAGGCACAATGCCGATTTAAGTAAAAGGTGTCTGACTCTTCTTACTGTCTATGATTTGAACCATTCCTGTGACACTAGTTATAGATTCCGATGCTTCACTCCAGGTTTACTGTATCCCTTGGACCTTCTTATTGACGATGAAACACAGAAATTGTATCGGAATTAAATACAAAAGGCACAATGCCGACTTAAGTGCAAGAAGACTGACTCTTCATACTGTCTATGTTTTGAACCATTCCTGTGACACTAGTTATAGATTCCGATGCTTCTCTCCAGGATTATTGTATCCCTTGGACCTTCTTATTGACGATGAAACACAGAAATTGCATCGGAGTTAAATACAAAAGGCACAATGCCGACTTAAGTACAAGAAGACTGACTCTTCTTACTGACTATGTTTTGAACCATTCCTGTGACACTAGTCATAGATTCCAATGCTTAACTTCAGGATTACTGTATCCCTATGACCTTCTTATTGACGATGAAACACAAAAATTGCATCGGAATGAAATACAAAAGGCACAAAGCCGACTTAAGTACAAGGAGACTGACTCTTCTTACTGTCTATGTTTTGAACCATTCCTGTGACACTAGTCATAGATTCCGATGCTTAACTTCAGGATTACTATATCCCTATGACCTTCTTATTGACGATCAAACACAGAAATTGCATCGGAATTAAATACAAAAGGCACAAAGCCGACTTAAGTACAAGGAGACTGACTCTTCTTACTGTCTATGTTTTGAACCATTCCTGTGACACTAGTCATAGATTCCGATGCTTAACTTCAGGATTACTATATCCCTCTGACCTTCTTATTGACGATGAATCACAGAAACTGCATCGGAATTAAATACAATAGGCACAATGCCGACTTAAGTACATGTAGACTGACTTTTCCTACTGTCTATGTTTTGAACCATTCCTGTGACACTAGTTATAGATTCCGATGGTTCATTTCAGGTTTATTGTATCCTGTGGACGTTCTTATTAACGATGAAACACAGGAATTGCATCGGAATTAAATACAAAAGGTACAATGCCGACTTAAGTACAAGAAGACTGACTCTTCTTACTGACTATGTTTTGAACCATTCCTGTGACACTAGTTATAGATTCCGATGGTTCATTTCAGGTTTTCTGCATCCCTCGGACCTTCTTATTGACGATGAGACACAGAAATTGCATTGGAATTGAATACAAAAGGCACAATGCCGATTTAAGTAAAAGATGTCTGACTCTTCTTACTGTCTATGATTTGAACCATTCCTGTGACACTAGTTATAGATTCCGATGCTTCACTCCAAGTTTACTGTATCCCTTGGACCTTCTTATTGACGATGAAACACAGAAATTGTATCGGAATTAAATACAAAAGGCACAATGCCGACTTAAGTGCAAGAAGACTGACTCTTCTTACTGACTATGTTTTGAACCATTCCTGTGACACTAGTCATAGATTCCGATGCTTAACTTCAGGATTACTGTATCCCTATGACCTTCTTATTGACGATGAAACACAGAAATTGCATCGGAATTAAATACAATAGGCACAAAGCCGACTTAAGTGCAAGAAGACTGACTCTTCTTACTGACTATGTTTTGAACCATTCCTGTGACACTAGTCATAGATTCCAATGCTTAACTTCAGGATTACTGTATCCCTATGACCTTCTTATTGACGACCAAACACAGAAATTGCATCGGAATTAAATACAAAAGGCACAATGCCGACATAAGTACAAGAAGACAGACTCTCCCTACTCTCTATGTTTTGAACCATTCCTGTGACACTAGTTTTTTATTCCGATGCTTCACTTGGGGTTTACTGGATCCCTCGGACCTTCTTATGTACGATGAAACACAGAAAATGCATCGGAATGAAATACAAAAGGCACAATGCCGACTTAAGTACAAGAAGACTGAATCTTCGAACTCTCCATGATTTGAAACATTCCTGTGACACTAGTAATAGATTCCGATGCTTCACTACAGGTTTACTGTATCCCTCTGACCTTCTTATTGACGATGCAACACAGAAATTGCATCGGAATTAAATACAAAAGGCACAATACCGATATAAGTACAAGAAGACTGACTCTTCCAACTGTCTATGTTTTGAACCATTCCTGTGACTTTAGTTATAGATTCCGATGCTTCACTTCAGGTTTACTGTATCCCTTGGACCTGCTTATTGACGATGAAACACACTAATTGCATCGGAATTAAATACAAAAGGCACAATGCCGACTTAAGTACAAGAAGACTGACTCTTCTTACTGACTATGGTTTGAACCATTCCTGTGACACTAGTTATAGATTCCGATGCTTCACTTCAGGTTTACTGTATCCCTCTGACCTTCTTATTGACGATGAAACACAGAAATTGCATCGGAATTAAATACAATAGGCACAATGCCGACTTAAGTATATGTAGACTGACTTTTCCTACTGTCTATGTTTTGAACCATTCCTGTGACACTAGTTATAGATTCCGATGGTTCATTTCAGGTTTATTGTATCCCGTGGACCTTCTTATTAACGATGAAACACAGGAATTGCATCGGAATTAAATACAAAAGGCACAATGCCGACTTAAGTACAAGAAGACTGACTCTTCTTACTGACTATGTTTTGAACCATTCCTGTGACACTAGTTATAGATTCCGATGGTTCATTTCAGGTTTACTGCATCCCTCGGACCTTCTTATTGACGATGAGACACAGAAATTGCATTGGAATTAAATACAAAAGGCACAATGCCGATTTAAGTAAAAGATGTCTGACTCTTCTTACTCTCTATGATTTGAACCATTCCTGTGACACTAGTTATAGATTCCGATGCTTCACTCCTGGTTTACTGTATCCCTTGGGCCTTCTTATTGACGATGAAACACAGAAATTGTATCGGAATTAAATACAAAAGGCACAATGCCGACTTAAGTGCAAGAAGACTGACTCTTCATACTGTCTATGTTTTGAACCAATCCTGTGACACTAGTTATAGATTCCGATGCTTCACTCCAGGTTTATTGTATCCCTTGGACCTGCTTATTGACGATGAAACACACTAATTGCATCGGAATTAAATACAATAGGCACAATGCCGACTTAAGTACATGTAGACTGACTTTTCCTACTGTCTATGTTTTGAACCATTCCTGTGACACTAGTTATAGATTCCGATGGTTCATTTCTGGTTTATTGTATCCTGTGGACGTTCTTATTAACGATGAAACACAGGAATTGCATCGGAATTAAATACAAAAGGTACAATGCCGACTTAAGTACAAGAAGACTGACTCTTCTTACTGACTATGTTTTGAACCATTCCTGTGACACTAGTTATAGATTCCGATGGTTCATTTCAGGTTTACTGCATCCCTCGGACCTTCTTATTGACGATGAGACACAGAAATTGCATTGGAATTAAATACAAAAGGCACAATGCCGATTTAAGTAAAAGATGCCAGACTCTTCTTACTGTCTATCATTTGAACCATTCCTGTGACACTAGTTATAGATTCCGATGCTTCACTCCAGGTTTACTGTATCCCTTGGACCTTCTTATTGACGATGAAACACAGAAATTGTATCGGAATTAAATACAAAAGGCACAATGCCGACTTAAGTGCAAGATGACTGACTCTTCATACTGTCTATGCTTTGAACCATTCCTGTGACACTAGTTATAGATTCCGATGCTTCACTCCAGATTTATTGTATCCCTTGGACCTTCTTATTGACGATGAAACACAGAAATTGCATCGGAATTAAATACAAAAGGCACAATGCCGACTTAAGTACAAGAAGACTGACTCTTCTTACTGACTATGTTTTGAACCATTCCAGTGACACTAGTCATAGATTCCGATGCTTAACTTCAGGATTACTGTATCCGTATGACCTTCTTATTGACGATGAAACACAGAAATTGCATCGGAATTAAATACAATAGGCACAAAGCCGACTTAAGTACAAGGAGACTGACTCTTCTTACTGTCTATGTTTTGAACCATTCCTGTGACACTAGTCATTGATTCCGATGCTTAACTTCTGGATTACTGTATCCCTATGACCTTCTTATTGACGATCAAACACAGAAATTGCATCGGAATTAAATACAAAAGGCACAATGCCGACATAAGTACAAGAAGACAGACTCTCCCTACTCTCTATGTTTTGAACCATTCCTGTGACACTAGTTTTTTATTCCGATGCTTCACTTGGGGTTTACTGGATCCCTTGGACCTTCTTATGTACGATGAAACACAGAAAATGCATCGGAATGAAATACAAAAGGCACAATGCCGACATAAGTACAAGAAGACTGAATCTTCGAACTCTCCATGATTTGAAACATTCCTGTGACACTAGTAATAGATTCCGATGCTTCACTACAGGTTTACTGTATCCCTCTGTCCTCATTATTGACGATGAAACACAGAAATTGCATCGGAATTAAATACAAAAGGCACAATACCGATATAAGTACAAGAAGACTGACTCTTCCAACTGTCTATGTTTTGAACCATTCCTGTGACATTAGTTATAGATTCCGATGCTTCACTTCAGGTTTACTGTATCCCTTGGACCTGCTTATTGACGATGAAACACACTAATTGCATCGGAATTAAATACAAAAGGCACAATGCCGACTTAAGTACAAGAAGACTGACTCTTCTTACTGACTATGTTTTGAACCATTCCTGTGACACTAGTTATAGATTCCGATGCTTCACTTCAGGTTTACTGTATCCCTCTGAGCTTCTTATTGACGATGAAACACAGAAATTGCATCGAAATTAAATACAATAGGCACAATGCCGACTTAAGTATATGTAGACTGACTTTTCCTACTGTCTATGTTTTGAACCATTCCTGTGACAATAGTTATAGATTCCGATGGTTCATTTCAGGTTTATTGTATCCCGTGGACCTTCTTATTAACGATGAAACACAGGAATTGCATCGGAATTAAATTCAAAAGGCACAATGCCGACTTAAGTACAAGAAGACTGACTCTTCTTACTGACTATGATTTGAACCATTCCTGTGACACTAGTTATAGATTCCGATGCTTCACTCCAGGTTTACTGTATCCCTTGGACCTTCTTATTGACGATGATACACAGAAATTGTATCGGAATTAAATACAAAAGGCACAATGCCGACTTAAGTGCAAGAAGACTGACTCTTCATACTGTCTATGTTTTGAACCATTCCTGTGACACTAGTTATAGATTCCGATGCTTCACTCCAGGTTTATTGTATCCCTTGGACCTTCTAATTGACGATGAAACACAGAAATTGCATCGGAATTAAATACAAAAGGCACAATGCCGACTTAAGTACAAGAAGACTGACTCTTCTTACTGACTATGTTTTGAACCATTCCTGTGACACTAGTTATAGATTCCGATGGTTCATTTCAGGTTTACTGCATCCCTCGGACCTTCTTATTGACGATGAGACACAGAAATTGCATCGGAATTAAATACAAAAGGCACAATGCCGATTTAAGTAAAAGGTGTCTGACTCTTCTTACTGTCTATGATTTGAACCATTCCTGTGACACTAGTTATAGATTCCGATGCTTCACTCCAGGTTTACTGTATCCCTTGGACCTTCTTATTGACGATGAAACACAGAAATTGTATCGGAATTAAATACAAAAGGCACAATGCCGACTTAAGTGCAAGAAGACTGACTCTTCATACTGTCTATGTTTTGAACCATTCCTGTGACACTAGTTATAGATTCCGATGCTTCTCTCCAGGATTATTGTATCCCTTGGACCTTCTTATTGACGATGAAACACAGAAATTGCATCGGAGTTAAATACAAAAGGCACAATGCCGACTTAAGTACAAGAAGACTGACTCTTCTTACTGACTATGTTTTGAACCATTCCTGTGACACTAGTCATAGATTCCAATGCTTAACTTCAGGATTACTGTATCCCTATGACCTTCTTATTGACGATGAAACACAAAAATTGCATCGGAATGAAATACAAAAGGCACAAAGCCGACTTAAGTACAAGGAGACTGACTCTTCTTACTGTCTATGTTTTGAACCATTCCTGTGACACTAGTCATAGATTCCGATGCTTAACTTCAGGATTACTATATCCCTATGACCTTCTTATTGACGATCAAACACAGAAATTGCATCGGAATTAAATACAAAAGGCACAAAGCCGACTTAAGTACAAGGAGACTGACTCTTCTTACTGTCTATGTTTTGAACCATTCCTGTGACACTAGTCATAGATTCCGATGCTTAACTTCAGGATTACTATATCCCTCTGACCTTCTTATTGACGATGAATCACAGAAACTGCATCGGAATTAAATACAATAGGCACAATGCCGACTTAAGTACATGTAGACTGACTTTTCCTACTGTCTATGTTTTGAACCATTCCTGTGACACTAGTTATAGATTCCGATGGTTCATTTCAGGTTTATTGTATCCTGTGGACGTTCTTATTAACGATGAAACACAGGAATTGCATCGGAATTAAATACAAAAGGTACAATGCCGACTTAAGTACAAGAAGACTGACTCTTCTTACTGACTATGTTTTGAACCATTCCTGTGACACTAGTTATAGACTCCGATGGTTCATTTCAGGTTTTCTGCATCCCTCGGACCTTCTTATTGACGATGAGACACAGAAATTGCATTGGAATTGAATACAAAAGGCACAATGCCGATTTAAGTAAAAGATGTCTGACTCTTCTTACTGTCTATGATTTGAACCATTCCTGTGACACTAGTTATAGATTCCGATGCTTCACTCCAAGTTTACTGTATCCCTTGGACCTTCTTATTGACGATGAAACACAGAAATTGTATCGGAATTAAATACAAAAGGCACAATGCCGACTTAAGTGCAAGAAGACTGACTCTTCTTACTGACTATGTTTTGAACCATTCCTGTGACACTAGTCATAGATTCCGATGCTTAACTTCAGGATTACTGTATCCCTATGACCTTCTTATTGACGATGAAACACAGAAATTGCATCGGAATTAAATACAATAGGCACAAAGCCGACTTAAGTGCAAGAAGACTGACTCTTCTTACTGACTATGTTTTGAACCATTCCTGTGACACTAGTCATAGATTCCAATGCTTAACTTCAGGATTACTGTATCCCTATGACCTTCTTATTGACGACCAAACACAGAAATTGCATCGGAATTAAATACAAAAGGCACAATGCCGACATAAGTACAAGAAGACAGACTCTCCCTACTCTCTATGTTTTGAACCATTCCTGTGACACTAGTTTTTTATTCCGATGCTTCACTTGGGGTTTACTGGATCCCTCGGACCTTCTTATGTACGATGAAACACAGAAAATGCATCGGAATGAAATACAAAAGGCACAATGCCGACTTAAGTACAAGAAGACTGAATCTTCGAACTCTCCATGATTTGAAACATTCCTGTGACACTAGTAATAGATTCCGATGCTTCACTACAGGTTTACTGTATCCCTCTGACCTTCTTATTGACGATGCAACACAGAAATTGCATCGGAATTAAATACAAAAGGCACAATACCGATATAAGTACAAGAAGACTGACTCTTCCAACTGTCTATGTTTTGAACCATTCCTGTGACTTTAGTTATAGATTCCGATGCTTCACTTCAGGTTTACTGTATCCCTTGGACCTGCTTATTGACGATGAAACACACTAATTGCATCGGAATTAAATACAAAAGGCACAATGCCGACTTAAGTACAAGAAGACTGACTCTTCTTACTGACTATGGTTTGAACCATTCCTGTGACACTAGTTATAGATTCCGATGCTTCACTTCAGGTTTACTGTATCCCTCTGACCTTCTTATTGACGATGAAACACAGAAATTGCATCGGAATTAAATACAATAGGCACAATGCCGACTTAAGTATATGTAGACTGACTTTTCCTACTGTCTATGTTTTGAACCATTCCTGTGACACTAGTTATAGATTCCGATGGTTCATTTCAGGTTTATTGTATCCCGTGGACCTTCTTATTAACGATGAAACACAGGAATTGCATCGGAATTAAATACAAAAGGCACAATGCCGACTTAAGTACAAGAAGACTGACTCTTCTTACTGACTATGTTTTGAACCATTCCTGTGACACTAGTTATAGATTCCGATGGTTCATTTCAGGTTTACTGCATCCCTCGGACCTTCTTATTGACGATGAGACACAGAAATTGCATTGGAATTAAATACAAAAGGCACAATGCCGATTTAAGTAAAAGATGTCTGACTCTTCTTACTCTCTATGATTTGAACCATTCCTGTGACACTAGTTATAGATTCCGATGCTTCACTCCTGGTTTACTGTATCCCTTGGGCCTTCTTATTGACGATGAAACACAGAAATTGTATCGGAATTAAATACAAAAGGCACAATGCCGACTTAAGTGCAAGAAGACTGACTCTTCATACTGTCTATGTTTTGAACCAATCCTGTGACACTAGTTATAGATTCCGATGCTTCACTCCAGGTTTATTGTATCCCTTGGACCTGCTTATTGACGATGAAACACACTAATTGCATCGGAATTAAATACAAAAGGCACAATGCCGACTTAAGTACAAGAAGACTGACTCTTCTTACTGACTATGTTTTGAACCATTCCTGTGACACTAGTTATAGATTCCGATGCTACACTTCAGGTTTACTGTATCCCTCTGACCTTCTTATTGACGATGAAACACAGAAATTGCATCGGAATTAAATACAATAGGCACAATGCCGACTTAAGTATATGTAGACTGACTTTTCCTACTGTCTATGTTTTGAACCATTCCTGTGACTCTAGTTATAGATTCCGATCGTTCAATTCAGGTTTATTGTATCCCGTGGACCTTCTTATTAACGATGAAACACAGGAATTGCATCGGAATTAAATACAAAAAGCACAATGCCGACTTAAGTACAAGAAGACTGACTCTTCTTACTGACTATGTTTTGAACCATTCCTGTGATACTAGTTATAGACTCCGATGGTTCATTTCAGGTTCACTGCATCCCTCGGACCTTCTTATTGACGATGAGACACAGAAATTGCATCGGAATTAAATACAAAAGGCACAAAGCCGACTTAAGTACAAGGAGACTGACTCTTCTTACTGTCTATGATTTGAACCATTCCTGTGACACTAGTCATAGATTTTGATGCTTAACTTCAGGATTACTGTATCCCTATGACCTTCTTATTGACGATCAAACACAGAAATTGCATCGGAATTAAATACAAAAGGCACAATGCCGACGTAAGTACAAGAAGACAGACTCTTCCTACTCTCTATGTTTCGAACCATTCCTGTGACACTAGTTTTTTATTCCGATGCTTCCCTTGAGGTTTACTGGATCCCTCGGACCTTCTTATGTACGATGAAACACAGAAAATGCATCGGAATGAAATACAAAAGGCACAATGCCGACTTAAGTACAAGAAGACTGAATCTTCCAACTCTCCATGATTTGAAACATTCCTGTGACACTAGTAATAGATTCCGATGCTTCACTACAGGTTTACTGTATCCCTCTGACCTTCTTATTGACGATGAAACACAGAAATTGCATTGAAATTAAATACAAAAGGCACAATACCGATATAAGTACAAGAAGACTGACTCATCCAACTGTCTATGTTTGAACCATTCCTGTGACATTAGTTATAGATTCCGATGCTTCACTTCAGGTTTACTGTATCCCTTGGACCTGCTTATTGACGATGAAACACACTAATTGCATCGGAATTAAATACAAAAGGCACAATGCCGACTTAAGTACAAGAAGACTGACTCTTTTTACTGACTATGTTTTGAACCATTCCTGTGACACTAGTTATAGATTCCGATGCTTCACTTCAGGTTTACTGTATCACTCTGACCTTCTTATTGACGATGAAACACATAAATTGCATCGGAATTAAATACAAAAGGCACAATGCCGACTTAAGGACATGTAGACTGACTTTTCCTACTGTCTATGATTTGAACCATTCCTGTGACACTAGTTATAGATTCCGATGGTTCATTTCAGGTTTATTGTATCCCGTGGACCTTCTTATTAACGATGAAACACAGGAATTGCATCGGAATTAAATACAAAAGGCACTATGCCGACTTAAGTACAAGAAGACTGACTCTTCTTACTGACTATGTTTGAACCAATCCTGTGACAGTAGTTATAGATTCAGATGGTTCATTTCAGGTTTACTGCATCCCTCGGACCTTCTTATTGACGATGAGACACAGAAATTGCATCGGAAATAAATACAAAAGGCACAATGCCGATTTAAGTAGAAGATGTCTGACTCTTCTTACTGTCTATGATTTGAACCATTCCTGTGACACTAGTTATTGATTCCGATGCTTCACTCCAGGTTTACTGTATCCCTTGGACCTTCTTATTGACGATGAAACACAGAAATTGTATCGGAATTAAATACAAAAGGCACAATACCAACTTAAGTGCAAGAAGACTGACTCTTCATACTGTCTATGTTTTGAACCATTCCTGTGACACTAGTTATAGATTCTGATGCTTCACTCCTGGTTTATTGTATCCCTTGGACCTTCTTATTGACGAAGAAACACAGATATTGCATCGGAATTAAATACAAAAGGCACAATGCCGACTTAAGTACAAGAAGACTGACTCTTCCTACTGACTATGTTTTGAACCATTCCTGTGACACTAGTCATAGATTCCGATGCTTAACTTCAGGATTACTGTATCCCTATGACCTTCTTATTGACGATGAAACACAGAAATTGCATCGGAATGAAATACAAAAGGCACAAAGCCGACTTAAGTACAAGGAGACTGACTCTTCTTACTGTCTATGTTTTGAACCATTCCTGTGACACTAGTCATAGATTCCGTTGCTTAACTTCAGGATTATGTATCCCTATGACCTTCTTATTGACGATGAAACACAGAAATTGCATCGGAATTAAATACAAAAGGCACAATGCAGACTTAAGTACAAGAAGACTGACTCTTCTTACTGTATATGGTTTGAACCATCCCTGTGACACAAGTTATAGATTCCGATGCTTCACTCCAGGTTCACTGTATCCCTTGGACCTTCCTATAGACGATGAGACACAGAAATTGCATCGGAATTAAATACAAAAGGCACAATGCAGACATAAGTACAAGAACACCGACTCTTCTTACTGTCTATGTTTTGAACCATTCCTGTGACACTAGTTATAGATTCAGATGCTTCACTCCAGGTTTACTGTATCCCTTGGACCTTCTTATTGACGATGAAACACAGAAATTGCATCAGAATTAAATAGAAAAGGCACAATGATGACTTAAGTGCAAGAAGACTGACTCTTCTTACTTACTATGTTTTGAACCATTGCTGTGACACTAGTCATAGATTCCGATGCTTCACTTCAGGATTACTGTATCCCTCAGACCTTCTTATTGACGATGAAACACAGAAATTGCATCGGAATTAAATACAAAAGGCACAATGCCGACTTAAGTACAAGAGGACTGACTCTTCTTACTGTCCATGCTTTGAACCATCCCTGTGACACTAGTTATAGATTCCGATGCTTCATTCCAGGTTTACTGTATCCCTTGGACCTTCTTATTGACGATAAAACACAGAAATTGCATCGGAATTAAATACAATAGGAACAATGCCGACTTAACTACAAGTAGACTGACTCTTCCTACTGTCTATGTTTTGAACCATTCCTGTGACACTGGTCATAGTTTCCGATGCTTCACTTCAGGTTTACTGTATCCCTTGGACCTTCTTATTGACGATGAAACACAGAAATTGCATCGGAATTAAATACAAAAGGCACAATGCCGACTTAAGTACAAGAAGACTGACTCTTCTTAATGACAATGTTTTGAACCCTTCCTGTGACACTAGTCATAGATTCCGATTTTTAACTTCAGGATTACTGTATCCCTATGATCTTCTTATTGACGATGAACCACAGAAATTGCATCGGAATTAAATACAAAAGGCACAAGGCCGACTTAAGTACAAGGAGACTGACTATTCTTACTGTCCATGCTTTGAACCATTCCTGTGACACTAGTTATAGATTCCGATGCTTCATTCCAGGTTTACTGTATCCCTTGGACCTTCCTATTGACGATGAGACACAGAAATTGCAACGGAATTAAATACAAAAGACACAATGCAGACATAAGTACAAGAAGACCGACTCTTCTTACTGTCTATGTTTTGAACCATTCCTGTGACACTAGTTATAGATTCAGATGCTTCACTCCAGGTTTACTGTATCCCTTGGAACTTCTTATTGACGATGAAACACAGAAATTGCATCGAAATTGAATACAAAATACACAATGCCGAATAAAGTACAAGAAGACTGACCCTTCTGGCAGTCTATGTTTTGAACCATTCCTGCGACACTAGTTATAGATTCCGGTGCTTCACTCCAGGTTTACTGTATCCCTTGGACCTTCTTATTTACGATGAAACACAGAAATTGCATCAAAATTAAATACAAAAGGCACTATGCCGACTTAAGTACAAGAATACGGACTCTTCTTACTGTCTATGATTTGAACCATTCCTGTGACACTACTTATAGATTCCGATACTTCAATTCAGGTCTACTGTATCCCTTGGACCTTCTTATTGACGATGAAACACAGAAATTGCATCGGAATTAAATACAAAAGGCACAATGCCGACTTAAGGACAAGAAGACTGACTCTTCTTACTGACTATGTTTTGAACCATTCCTGTGACACTAGTTATAAATTTCGGTGCTTCACATCAGGTTTACTGTATCCCTCTGACATTCTTATTGACGATGAAACACAGAAATTGCATCGGAATTAAATACAAAAGGCACAATGCCGACGTAATTACATGTAGTCCGACTTTTCCTACTGTTTATGTTTTGAACCATTCCTGTGACAATAGTTATAGATTCCGATGGTTCATTACAGGTTTACTGTATCCCTTGGACCTTCTTATTGACGATGAAACACAGAAATTGCATCGGAATTAAAAACAAAAAGCACAATGCCGACTTAAGTACAAGAAGACTGACTCTTCTTACTGACAATGTTTTGAACCCTTCCCGTGACACTAGTCATAGATTCCGATTCTTAACTTCAGGATTACTGTATCCCTATGATCTTCTTATTGACGATGAAACACAGAAACTGCATCGGAATTAAATACAAAAGGCACAAGGCCGACTTAAGTACAAGGAGACTGACTATTCTTACCGTCCATGCTTTGAACCATCCCTGTGACACTAGTTATAGATTCCGATGCTTCATTCCAGGTTAACTGTATCCCTTGGACCTTCCTATTGACGATGAGACACAGATATTGCAACGGAATTAAATACAAAAGACACAATGCAGACATAAGTACAAGAAGACCGACTCTTCTTACTGTCTATGTTTTGAACCATTCCTGTGACACTAGTTATAGATTCAGATGCTTCACTCCAGGTTTACTGTATCCCTTGGAACTTCTTATTGACGATGAAACACAGAAGATGCATCGAAATTGAATACAAATTACACAATGCCGACTAAAGTACAAGAAGACTGACCCTTCTGACAGTCTATGTTTTGAACCATTCCTGCGACACTAGTTATAGATTCCGGTGCTTCACTCCAGGTTTACTGTATCCCTTGGACCTTCTTATTTACGATGAAACACAGAAATTGCATCGGAATTAAATACAAAAGGCACAATGCCGACTTAAGTACAAGAAGACTGACTCTTCTTACTGTCTATGTTTTGAACCATTCCTGTGACACTAGTTATAGATTCCGATGCTTCACCTCAGGTTTACTGTATCCCTCTGACCTTCTTATTGACGATGAAACACATAAATTGCATCAAAATTAAATACAAAAGGCACTATGCCGACTTAAGTACAAGAAGACGGACTCTTCTTACTGTCTATGATTTGAACCATTCCTGTGACTCTAGTTATAGATTCCGATGGTTCATTTCAGGTTTACTGCATCCCTCGGACCTTCTTATTGACGATGAGACACAGAAATTGCATCGGAATTAAATACAAAAGGCACAATGCCGATTTAAGTAAAAGATCTCTGACTCTTCTTACTGTCTATGATTTGAACCATTCCTGTGACACTAGTTATAGATTCCGATGCTTCACTCCAGGTTTACTGTAACCCTTGGACCTTCTTATTGTCGATGAAACACAGAAATTGCATCAGAATAAAACGGAAAAGGAACAACGATGACTTAAGTGCAAGAAGACTGACTCTTCTTACTGACTATGTTTTGAACCATTCCTGTGACACTAGTCATAGATTCCGATGCTTCACTCCAGGTTTACTGTATCCCTTGGACCTTCTTATTGACGATGAAACACAGAAATTGCATCAGAATTAAATAGAAAAGGCACAATGACGACTTAAGTAAAAGAAGACGGACTCTTCCTACTGTCTATGATTTGAACCATTCCTATGACACTAGTCATAGATTCCGATGCATCACTTCAGGATTACAGTATACCTTGGTCCTTCTTATTGACGATGAAACACAGAAATTGCATCGGAATTAAATACAAAAGGCACAATACCGACTTAATTACAAGAAGACTGACTCTTCTTACTGACTATGTTTTGAACCATTCCTGTGACACTAGTTATAGATTCCGATGCTTCAATACAGGTTTACTGTATCATTCTGACCTTCTTATTGACGATGATACACAGAAATTGCATCGGAATTAAATACAAAAGGCACAATACCGACTTAAGTACAAGAAGACTGACTCTTCCGACTGTCTATGCTTTGAACCATTCCTGTGACACTAGTTATAGATTCCGATGCTTCACTTCAGGTTTACTGTATCCCTTGGACCTTCGTATTGACGATGAAACACACTAATTGCATCGGAATTAAATACAAAAGGCACAATGCCGACTTAAGTACAAGAAGACTGACTCTTCTTACTGACTATGTTTGAACCATTCCTGTGACACTAGTTATAGATTCCGATGCTTTACTTTAGGTTTACTGTATGCCTTGGACCTTCTTATTGACGATGAAACACAGAAATTGCATCGGTATTAAATACAAAAGGCACAATGCCGACTTAACTACATGTAGACTGACTTTTCCTACTCTCTATGTTTTGAACCATTCCAGTGACACTAGTTATAGATTCCGATGGTTCATTTCAGGTTTACTGTATCCCTTTGACCTTCTTATTAACGATGAAACACAGAAATTGCATCGGAATTAAATACAAAAGGCACAATGCCGACTTAAGTACAAGAAGAGTGACTCTTCTTACTGACTATGTTTTGAACCATTCCTGTGACACTAGTTATAGATTCCGATGGTTCATTTCAGGTTTACTGCATCCCTCGGACCTTCTTATTGACGATGAGACACAGAAATTGCATCGGAATTAAATACAAAAGGCACAATGCCGAGTTAAGTAAAAGATCTCTGACTCTTCTTACTGTCTATGATTTGAACCAATCCTGTGACACTAGTTATAGATTCCGATGCTTCACTCCAGGTTTACTGTAACCCTTGGACCTTCTTATTGACGATGAAACACAGAAATTGCATCAGAATAAAACAGAAAAGGAACAACGATGACTTAAGTGCAAGAAGACTGACTCTTCTTACTGACTATGTTTTGAGTCATTCCTGTGACACTAGTCATAGATTCCGATGCTTCACTTCAGAATTACTGTATCCCTCTGACCTTCTTATTGACGATGAAACACAGAAATTGCATCGGAATTAAATACAAAAGGCACAATGCCGACTTAAGTACAAGAAGACTGACTCTTCTTACTGTCCATGTTTTGAACCATTCCTGTGACACTAGTTATAGATTCCGATGCTTCATTCCAGGTTTACTGTATCCCTTGGACCTTCTTATCGACGATGAAACACAGAAATTGCATCGGAATTAAATGCAATAGGCACAATGCCGACTTAAGTACAAGAAGACTGACTCTTCCTAATGTCTATGTTTTGAACCATTCCTGTGACACTAGTCATAGTTACCGATGCTTCACTCCAGGTTTACTGTATCCATTGGACCTTCTTATTGACGATGAAAAACAGAAATTGCATCAGAATGAAATAGAAAAGGCACAATGCCGACTTAAGTACAAGAAGACGGACTCTTCCTACTGTCTATGATTTGAACCATTGCTGTGACACTAGTCATAGATTCCGATGCTTCACTTCAGGATTACAGTATCCCTTGGTCCTTCTTATTGACGTTGAAACACAGATATTGCATCGGAATTAAATACAAAAGGCCCAATACCGACTTAAGTACAAGAAGACTGACTCTTCTTACTGACTATGTTTTGGACCATTCCAGTGACACTAGACATAGATTCCGATGCTTAACTTCAGAATTACTGTATCCCTATGACCTTCTTATTGACGACGAAACACGGAAATTGCGTCGAAATTAAATACAAAAGGCACAATGGCGACTTAAGTACAAGAAGACTGACTCTTCTTACTGTCTATGTTTGAACCATCCCTGTGACACAAGTTATAGAGTCCGATGCTTTACTCCAGGTTTACTGTATCCCTCTGACCTTCTTATTGACGATGAAACACAGAAATTGCATCGGAATTACATAGAAAAGGCACAATTCCGATGTAAGACAAGAAGACTGACTCTTCCTACTCTCTATGTTTTGAACCATTCCTGTGACACTAGTTTTTTATTCCGATGCTTCACTTGAGGTTTACTGGATCCCTCGGACCTTCTTATGTACGATGAAACACAGAAAATGCATCGGAATGAAATACAAAAGGCACAATGCCGACTTAAGTACAAGAAGACTGAATCTTCCAACCCTCTACGATTTGAAACATTCCTGTGACACTAGTTATAGATACCGATGCTTCAATACAGGTTTACTGTATCCCTCTGACCTTCTTATTGACGATGAAACACAGAAATTGCATCGGAATTAAATACAAAAGGCACAATACCGACTTAAGAACAAGAAGACTGACTCTTCCGACTGTCTATGATTTGAAACATTCCTGTTACACAAGTTATAGATTCCGATGCTTCACAACAGGTTTACTGTATCACTCTGACCTTCTTATTGACGATGCAATTCAGAAATTGCATCCGAATTAAATACAAAAGGCACAATACCGACCTAAGTACAAGAAGACTGACTCTTCCGACTGTCTATGTTTTGAACCATTCCAGTGACACTAGTTATAGATTCCGATGCTTCACTTCAGGTTTACTGTATGCCTTGGACCTTCTTATTAACGATGAAACACAGAAATTGCATCGGAATTAAATACAAAAGGCACAATGCCGTCTTAAGTACAAGAAGACTGACTCTTCTTACTGACTATGTTTTGAACCATTCCTGTGACACTAGTTATAGATTCCGATGCTTCAATACAGGTTTACTGTATCATTCTGACCTTCTTATTGACGATGATACACAGAAATTGCATCGGAATTAAATACAAAAGGCACAATACCGACTTAAGTACAAGAAGACTGACTCTTCCGACTGTCTATGCTTTGAACCATTCCTGTGACACTAGTTATAGATTCCGATGCTTCACTTCAGGTTTACTGTATCCCTTGGACCTTCGTATTGACGATGAAACACAATAATTGCATAGGAATTAAATACAAAAGGCACAATGCCGACTTAAGTACAAGAAGACTGACTCTTCTTACTGACTATGTTTGAACCATTCCTGTGACACTAGTTATAGATTCCGATGCTTTACTTTAGGTTTACTGTATGCCTTGGACCTTCTTATTGACGATGAAACACAGAAATTGCATCGGTATTAAATACAAAAGGCACAATGCCGACTTAAGTACATGTAGACTGACTTTTGCTACTCTCTATGTTTTGAACCATTCCAGTGACACTAGTTATAGATTCCGATGGTTCATTTCAGGTTTACTGTATCCCTTTGACCTTCTTATTAACGATGAAACACAGAAATTGCATCGGAATTAAATACAAAAGGCACAATGCCGACTTAAGTACAAGAAGAGTGACTCTTCTTACTGACTATGTTTTGAACCATTCCTGTGACACTAGTTATAGATTCCGATGGTTCATTTCAGGTTTACTGCATCCCTCGGACCTTCTTATTGACGATGAGACACAGAAATTGCATCGGAATTAAATACAAAAGGCACAATGCCGAGTTAAGTAAAAGATCTCTGACTCTTCTTACTGTCTATGATTTGAACCAATCCTGTGACACTAGTTATAGATTCCGATGCTTCACTCCAGGTTTACTGTAACCCTTGGACCTTCTTATTGACGATGAAACACAGAAATTGCATCAGAATAAAACAGAAAAGGAACAACGATGACTTAAGAGCAAGAAGACTGACTCTTCTTACTGACTATGTTTTGAGTCATTCCTGTGACACTAGTCATAGATTCCGATGCTTCACTTCAGAATTACTGTATCCCTCTGACCTTCTTATTGACGATGAAACACAGAAATTGCATCGGAATTAAATACAAAAGGCACAATGCCGACTTAAGTACAAGAAGACTGACTCTTCCTACTGTCCATGTTTTGAACCATTCCTGTGACACTAGTTATAGATTCCGATGCTTCATTCCAGGTTTACTGTATCCCTTGGACCTTCTTATCGACGATGAAACACAGAAATTGCATCGGAATTAAATGCAATAGGCACAATGCCGACTTAAGTACAAGAAGACTGACTCTTCCTAATGTCTATGTTTTGAACCATTCCTGTGACACTAGTCATAGTTACCGATGCTTCACTCCAGGTTTACTGTATCCCTTGGACCTTCTTATTGACGATGAAAAACAGAAATTGCATCAGAATGAAATAGAAAAGGCACAATGCGGACTTAAGTACAAGAAGACGGACTCTTCCTACTGTCTATGATTTGAACCATTGCTGTGACACTAGTCATAGATTCCGATGCTTCACTTCTGGATTACAGTATCCCTTGGTCCTTCTTATTGACGTTGAAACACAGATATTGCATCGGAATTAAATACAAAAGGCCCAATACCGACTTAAGTACAAGAAGACTGACTCTTCTTACTGACTATGTTTTGAACCATTCCAGTGACACTAGACATAGATTCCGATGCTTAACTTCAGAATTACTGTATCCCTATGACCTTCTTATTGACGACGAAACACGGAAATTGCGTCGAAATTAAATACAAAAGGCACAATGGCGACTTAAGTACAAGAAGACTGACTCTTCTTACTGTCTATGTTTGAACCATCCCTGTGACACAAGTTATAGAGTCCGATGCTTTACTCCAGGTTTACTGTATCCCTCTGACCTTCTTATTGACGATGAAACACAGAAATTGCATCGGAATGACATAGAAAAGGCACAATTCCGATGTAAGACAAGAAGACTGACTCTTCCTACTCTCTATGTTTTGAACCATTCCTGTGACACTAGTTTTTTATTCCGATGCTTCACTTGAGGTTTACTGGATCCCTCGGACCTTCTTATGTACGATGAAACACAGAAAATGCATCGGAATGAAATACAAAAGGCACAATGCCGACTTAAGTACAAGAAGACTGAATCTTCCAACCCTCTACGATTTGAAACATTCCTGTGACACTAGTTATAGATACCGATGCTTCAATACAGGTTTACTGTATCCCTCTGACCTTCTTATTGACGATGAAACACAGAAATTGCATCGGAATTAAATACAAAAGGCACAATACCGACTTAAGAACAAGAAGACTGACTCTTCCGACTGTCTATGATTTGAAACATTCCTGTTACACAAGTTATAGATTCCGATGCTTCACAACAGGTTTACTGTATCACTCTGACCTTCTTATTGACGATGCAATTCAGAAATTGCATCCGAATTAAATACAAAAGGCACAATACCGACCTAAGTACAAGAAGACTGACTCTTCCGACTGTCTATGTTTTGAACCATTCCAGCGACACTAGTTATAGATTCCGATGCTTCACTTCAGGTTTACTGTATGCCTTGGACCTTCTTGTTAACGATGAAACACAGAAATTGCATCGGAATTAAATACAAAAGGCACAATGCCGTCTTAAGTACAAGAAGACTGACTCTTCTTACTGACTATGTTTTGAACCATTCCCGTGACACTAGCTATAGATTCCGCTGGTTCATTTCAGGTTTACTGCATCCCTCGGACCTTCTTATTGACGATGAGACACAGAAGTTGCTTCGGAATTCAATACAAAAGGCAGAATGCCGACTTAAGTAAAAGATGTCTGACTCTTCTTACTGACTATGTTTTGAACCATTCCTGTTACACTAGTCATAGATTCCGATGCTTCACTCCAGGTTTACTGTATCCCTTGGACCTTCTTATTGACGATGAAACACAGAAATTGCATCAGAATTAAATAGAAAAGGCACAATGACGACTTAAGTACAAGAAGACGGACTCTTCCTACTGTCTATGATTTGAACCATTCCTGTGACACTAGTTATAGATTCCGATGCATCACTTCAGGATTACAGTATCCCTTGGTCCTTCTTATTGACGATGAAACACAGAAATTGCATCGGAATTAAATACAAAAGGCACAATACCGACTTAATTACAAGAAGACTGACTCTTCTTACTGACTATGTTTTGAACCATTCCTGTGACACTAGTTATAGATTCCGATGCTTCAATACAGGTTTACTGTATCATTCTGACCTTCTTATTGACGATGATACACAGAAATTGCATCGGAATTAAATACAAAAGGCACAATACCGACTTAAGTACAAGAAGACTGACTCTTCCGACTGTCTATGTTTTGAACCATTCCTGTGACACTAGTTATAGATTCCGATGCTACACTTCAGGTTTACTGTATCCCTTGGACCTTCTTATTGACGATGAAACACACTAATTGCATCGGAATTAAATACAAAAGGCACAATGCCGACTTAAGTACAAGAAGACTGACTCTTCTTACTGACTATGTTTGAACCATTCCTGTGACACTAGTTATAGATTCCGATGCTTCACTTTAGGTTTACTGTATCCCTCTGATCTTCTTATTGACGATGAAACACAGAAATTGCATCGGTATTAAATACAAGAGGCACAATGCCGACTTAAGTACATGTAGACTGACTTTTCCTACTCTCTATGTTTTGAACCATTCCAGTGACACTAGTTATAGATTCCGATGGTTCATTTCAGGTTTACTGTATCCCTTGGACCTTCTTATTAACGATGAAACACAGAAATTGCATCGGAATTATATACAAAAGGCACAATGCCGACTTAAGTACAAGAAGAGTGACACTTCTTACTGACTATGTTTTGAACCATTCCTGTGACACTAGTTATAGATTCCGATGGTTCATTTCAGGTTTACTGCATCCCTCGGACCTTCTTATTGACGATGAGACACAGAAATTGCATCGGAATTAAATACAAAAGGCACAATGCCGATTTAAGTAAAAGATCTCTGACTCTTCTTACTGTCTATGATTTGAACCATTCCTGTGACACTAGTTATAGATTCCGATGCTTCACTCCAGGTTTACTGTAACCCTTGGACCTTCTTATTGACGATGAAACACAGAAATTGCATCAGAATAAAACAGAAAAGGAACAACGATGACTTAAGTGCAAGAAGACTGACACTTCTTACTGACTATGTTTTGAGTCATTCCTGTGACACTAGTCATAGATTCCGATGCTTCACTTCAGAATTACTGTATCCCTCTGACCTTCTTATTGACGATGAAACACAGAAATTGCATCGGAATTAAATACAAAAGGCACAATGCCGACTTAAGTACAAGAAGACTGACTCTTCTTACTGTCCATGTTTTGAACCATTCCTGTGACACTAGTTATAGATTCCGATGCTTCATTCCAGGTTTACTGTATCCCTTGGACCTTCTTATCGACGATGAAACACAGAAATTGCATCGGAATTAAATGCAATAGGCACAATGCCGACTTAAGTACAAGAAGACTGACTCTTCCTAATGTCTATGTTTTGAACCATTCCTGTGACACTAGTCATAGTTACCGATGCTTCACTCCAGGTTTACTGTATCCCTTGGACCTTCTTATTGACGATGAAACACAGAAATTGCATCAGAATGAAATAGAAAAGGCACAATGACGACTTAAGTACAAGAAGACGGACTCTTCCTACTGTCTATGATTTGAACCATTCCTGTGACACTAGTCATAGATTCCGATGCATCACTTCAGGATTACAGTATCCCTTGGTCCTTCTCATTGACGATGAAACACAGAAATTGCATCGGAATTAAATACAAAAGGCACAATACCGACTTAATTACAAGAAGACTGACTCTTCTTACTGACTATGTTTTGAACCATTCCTGTGACACTAGTTATAGATTCCGATGCTTCAATACAGGTTTACTGTATCATTCTGACCTTCTTATTGACGATGATACACAGAAATTGCATCGGAATTAAATACAAAAGCACAATACCGACTTAAGTACAAGAAGACTGACTCTTCCGACTGTCTATGTTTTGAACCATTCCTGTGACACTAGTTATAGATTCCGATGCTTCACTTGAGGTTTACTGTATCCCTTGGACCTTCTTATTGACGATGAAACACACTAATTGCATCGGAATTAAATACAAAAGGCACAATGCCGACTTAAGTACAAGAAGAATGACTCATCTTACTGACTATATTTGAACCATTCCGGTGACACTAGTTATAGATTCCGATGCTTCACTTTAGGTTTACTGTATCCCTCTGATCTTCTTATTGACGATGAAACACAGAAATTGCATCGGTATTAAATACAAAAGGCACAATGCCGACTTAAGTACATGTAGACTGACTTTTCCTACTCTCTATGTTTTGAACCATTCCAGTGACACTAGTTATAGATTCCGATGGTTCATTTCAGGTTTACTGTATCCCTTTGACCTTCTTATTAACGATGAAACACAGAAATTGCATCGGAATTAAATACAAAAGGCACAATGCCGACTTAAGTACAAGAAGAGTGACTCTTCTTACTGACTATGTTTTGAACCATTCCTGTGACACTAGTTATAGATTCCGATGGTTCATTTCAGGTTTACTGCATCCCTCGGACCTTCTTATTGACGATGAGACACAGAAATTGCATCGGAATTAAATACAAAAGGCACAATGCCGAGTTAAGTAAAAGATCTCTGACTCTTCTTACTGTCTATGATTTGAACCATTCCTGTGACACTAGTTATAGATTCCGATGCTTCACTCCAGGTTTACTGTAACCCTTGGACCTTCTTATTGACGATGAAACACAGAAATTGCATCAGAATAAAACAGAAAAGGAACAACGATGACTTAAGTGCAAGAAGACTGACTCTTCGTACTGACTATGTTTTGAGTCATTCCTGTGACACTAGTCATAGATTCCGATGCTTCACTTCAGAATTACTGTATCCCTCTAACCTTCTTATTGACGATGAAACACAGAACATGCATCGGAATTAAATACAAAAGGCACAATGCCGACTTAAGTACAAGAAGACTGACTCTTCTTACTGTCCATGTTTTGAACCATTCCTGTGACACTAGTTATAGATTCCGATGCTTCATTCCAGGTTTACTGTATCCCTTGGACCTTCTTATCGACGATGAAACACAGAAATTGCATCGGAATTAAATGCAATAGGCACAATGCCGACTTAAGTACAAGAAGACTGACTCTTCCTAATGTCTATGTTTTGAACCATTCCTGTGACACTAGTCATAGTTACCGATGCTTCACTCCAGGTTTACTGTATCCCTTGGACCTTCTTATTGACGATGAAACACAGAAATTGCATCAGAATAAAATAGAAAAGGCACAATGCCGACTTAAGTACAAGAAGACGGACTCTTCCTTCTGTCTATGATTTGAACCATTCCTGTGACACTAGTCATAGATTCCGATGCTTCACTTCAGGATTACAGTATCCCTTGGTCCTTCTTATTGACGTTGAAACACAGAAATTGCATCGGAATTAAATACAAGAGGCACAATACCGACTTAAGTACAAGAAGACTGACTCTTCTTACTGACTATGTTTTGAACCATTCCAGTGACACTAGTCATAGATTCCGGTGCTTAACTTCAGAATTACTGTATCCCTATGACCTTCTTATTGACGACAAAACACGGAAATTGCGTCGGAATTAAATACAAAAGGCACAATGGCGACTTAAGTACAAGAACACTGACTATTCTTACTGTCTATGTTTGAACCATCCCTGTGACACAAGTTATAGAGTCCGATGCTTTACTCCAGGTTTACTGTATCCCTCTGACCTTCTTATTGACGATGAAACACAGAAATTGCATCGGAATTACATAGTAAAGGCACAATTCCGATGTAAGACAAGAAGACTGACTCTTCCTACTCTCTATGTTTTGAACCATTCCTGTGACACTAGTTTTTTATTCCGATGCTTCACTTGAGGTTTACTGGATCCCTCGGACCTTCTTATGTACGATGAAACACAGAAAATGCATCGGAATGAAATACAAAAGGCACAATGCCGACTTAAGTACAAGAAAACTGAATCTTCCAACTCTCTATGATTTGAAACATTCCTGTGACACTAGTTATAGATACCGATGCTTCAATACAGGTTTACTGTATCCCTCTGACCTTCTTATTGACGATGAAACGCAGAAATTGCATCGGAATTAAATACAAAAGGCACAATACCGACTTAAGAACAAGAAGACTGACTCTTCCGACTGTCTATGATTTGAAACATTCCTGGTACACAAGTTATAGATTCAGATGCTTCACTACAGGTTTACTGTATCACTCTGACCTTCTTATTGACGATGCAACACAGAAATTGCATCCGAATTAAATACAAAAGGCACAATACCGACCTAAGTACAAGAAGACTGACTCTTCCGACTGTCTATATTTTGAACCATTCCAGTGACACTAGTTATAGATTCCGATGCTTCACTTCAGGTTTACTGTATGCCTTGGACCTTCTTATTAACGATGAAACACAGAAATTGCATCGGAATTCAATACAAAAGGCACAATGCCGACTTAAGTGCAAGAAGACTGACCCTTCTTACTGACTATGTTTTGAACCATTCCCGTGCCACTAGCTATAGATTCCGATGGTTCATTTCAGGTTTACTGCATCCCTCGGACCTTCTTATTGACGATGAGACACAGAAGTTGCATCGGAATTAAATACAAAAGGCAGAATGCCGACTTAAGTAAAAGATGTCTGACTCTTCTTACTGACTATGTTTTGAACCATTCCTGTGACACTAGTCATAGATTCCGATGCTTCACTCCAGGTTTACTGTATCCCTTGGATCTTCTTATTGACGAAGAAACACAGAAATTGCATCAGAATTAAATAGAAAAGACACAATGACGACTTAAGTACAAGAAGACGGACTCTTCCTACTGTCTATGATTTGAACCATTCCTGTGACACTAGTCATAGATTCCGATGCATCACTTCAGGATTACAGTATCCCTTGGTCCTTCTTATTGACGATGAAACACAGAAATTGCATCGGAATTAAATACAAAAGGCACAATACCGACTCAATTACAAGAAGACTGACTCTTCTTACTGACTATGTTTTGAACCATTCCTGTGACACTAGTTATAGATTCCGATGCTTCAATACAGGTTTACTGTATCATTCTGGCTTTCTTATTGACGATGATACACAGAAATTGCATCGGAATTAAATACAAAAGGCACAATACCGACTTAAGTACAAGAAGACTGACTCTTCCGACTGTCTATGTTTTGAACCATTCCTGTGACACTAGTTATAGATTCCGATGCTTCACTTCAGGTTTACTGTATCCCTCTGACCTTCTTATTGACGATGAAACACAGAAATTGCATCGGAATTACATAGAAAAGGCACAATTCCGATGTAAGACAAGAAGACTGACTCTTCCTACTCTCTATGTTTTGAACCATTCCTGTGACACTAGTTTTTTATTCCGATGCTTCACTTGAGGTTTACTGGATCCCTCGGACCTTCTTATGTACGATGAAACTAAGAAAATGCATCGGAATTAAATACAAAAGGCACAATGCCGACTTAAGTACAAGAAGACTGAATCTTCCAACTCTCTATGATTTGAAACATTCCTGTGACACTAGTTATAGATACCGATGCTTCAATACAGGTTTACTGTATCCCTCTGACCTTCTTATTGACGATGAAACACAGAAATTGCATCGGAATTAAATACAAAAGGCACAATACCGACTTAAGAACAAGAAGACTGACTCTTCCGACTGTCTATTTTTGAACCATTCCTGTGACACTACTTATGGATTCCGATGCTTCACTTCAGGTTTACTATATCCCTTGGACCTTCTTATTGACGATGAAACACACTAATTGCATCGGAATTAAATACAAAAGGCACAATGCCGACTTAAGTACAAGAAGACTGACTCTTCTTACTGACTATGTTTGAACCATTCCTGTGACACTAGTTATAGATTCCGATGCTTCACTTTAGGTTTACAGTATCCCTCTGACCTTCTTATTGACGATGAAACACAGAAATTGCATCGGAATTAAATACAAAAGGCACAATGCCGACTTAAGTACATGTAGACTGACTTTTCCTACTGTCTATGTTTTGAACCATTCCTGTGACACTAGTTATAGATTCCGATGGTTCATTTCAGGTTTACTGTATCCCTTGGTCCTTCTTATTAACGATGAAACACAGAAATTGCATCGGAATTAAATACAAAACGCACAATGCCGACTTAAGTACAAGAAGACTGACTCTTCTTACTGACTATGATTTGAACCATTCCTGAGACACTAGTTATAGATTCCGATGGTTCATTTCAGGTTTACTGCATCCCTCGGACCTTCTTATTGACGATGAGACACAGAAATTGCATCGGAATTAAATACAAAAGGCACAATGCCGATTTAAGTAAAGTATCTCTGACTCTTCTTACTGTCTATGATTTGAACCATTCCTGTGACACTAGTTATAGATTCCGATGCTTCACTCCAGGTTTACTGTATCCCTTGGACCTTCTTATTGACGATGAAACACAGAAATTGCATCAGAAAAAAATAGAAAAGGCACAATGATGACTTAAGTGTAAGAAGACTGACGCTTCTTACTGACTATGTATTGAACCATTCCTGTGACACTAGTCATAGATTCCGATGCTTTACTCCAGGTTTACTGTATCCCTCTGACCTTCTTATTGACGATGAAACACAGAAATTGCATCGGAATTATTTAGAAAAGGCACAATTCCGATGGAAGTACAAGAAGACTGACTCTTCCTACTCTCTATGTTTTGAACCATTCCTGTGACACTAGTTTTTTATTCCGATGCTTCACTTGAGGTTTCCTGGATCCCTCGGACCTTCTTATGTACAATGAAACACAGAAAATGCATCGGAATGAAATACAAGAGGCACAATGCCGACTTAAGTACAGGAAGACTGAATCTTCCAACTCTCTATGATTTGAAACATTCCTGAGACACTAGTTATAGATTCCGATGCTTCAATACAGGTTTACTGTATCCCTCTGACCTTCTTATTGACGATGAAACACAGAAATTGCATCGGAATTAAATACAAATGGCACATTACCGACTTAAGTACAAGAAGACTGACTCTTCCGACTGTCTATGTTTTGAGCCATTCCTGTGACACTAGTTATAGATTCCGATGCTTCACTTCAGGTTTACTGTATCCCTTGGACCTTCTTATTGACGATGAAACACACTAATTGCATCGGAATTAAATACAAAAGGCACAATGCCGACTTAAGTACAAGAAGACTGACTCTTCTTACTGACTATGTTTTGAAACATTCCTGTGACACTAGTTATAGATTCCGCTGCTTCTCTTTAGGTTTACTGTATCCCTCTGACCTTCTTATTGACGATGAAACACAGAAATTGCATCCGAATTAAATACAAAAGGCACATGCCGACTTAAGTACATGTAGACTGACTTTTCCTACTGTCTATGTTTTGAACCATTCCTGTGACACTAGTTATAGATTCCAATGGTTCATTTCAGGTTTACTGTATCCCTTGCATCTTCTTATTAACGATGAAACACAGAAATTGCATCGGAATTAAATACAATAGGCACAATGCCGACCTAAGTACAAGAAGACTGACTCTTCTTACTGACTATGTTTTGAACCATTCCTGTGTCACTAGTTATAGATTCCGATGGTTCATTTCAGGTTTACTGCATCCCTCGGACCTTCTTATTGACGATGAGACACAGAAATTGCATCGGAATTAAATACAAAAGGCACAATGCCGATTTAAGTAAAAGATCTCTGACTCTTCTTACTGTCTATGATTTGAACCATTCCTGTGACACTAGTTAGAGATTCCGATGCTTCACTCCAGGTTTACTGTATCCCTTGGACCTTCTTATTGACGATGAATCACAGAAATTGCATCAGAATTAAATAGAAAAGGCACAATGATGACTTAAGTGCAAGAAGACTGACTCTTCTTACTGACTATGTTTTGAACCATTCCTGTGACACTAGTCATAGATTCCGATGCTTCACTCCAGGTTTACTGTATCCCTTGGACCTTCTTATTGACGATGAATCACAGAAATTGCATCAGAATTAAATAGAAAAGGCACAATGATGACTTAAGTGCAAGAAGACTGACTCTTCTTACTGACTATGTTTTGAACCATTCCTGTGACACTACTTATAGATTCCGAAGCTTCAATTCAGGTCTACTGTATCCCTTGGACCTTCGTATTGACGATGAGACACAGAAATTGCATCGGAATTAAATACAAAAGGCACAATGCCGATTTAAGTAAAAGATCTCTGACTCTTCTTACTGTCTATGATTTGAACCATTCCTGTGACACTAGTTATAGATTCCGATGCTTCACTCCAGGTTTACTGTATCCCTTGGACCTTCTTATTGACGATGAATCACAGAAAGTGCATCAGAATTAAATAGAAAAGGCACAATGATGACTTAAGTGCAAGAAGACTGACTCTTCTTACTGACTATGTTTTGAACCATTCCTGTGAAACTAGTTAAAAATTTCGATGCTTCACATCAGGTTTTCTCTATCCCTCTGACCTTCTTATTGCCGATGAAACACAGAAATTGCATCGGAATTAAATACAAAAGGCACAATGCCGACTTAAGTACATGTAGACTGACTTTTCCTACTGTCTATGTTTTGAACCAATCCTGTGACACTAGTTATAGATTCCGATGGTTCATTACAGGTTTACTGTATCCCTTGGACCTTCTTATTGACGATGAAACACAGAAATTGCATTGGAATTAAATACAAAAAGCACAATGCCGACTTAAGTACAAGAGGACTGACTCTTCCAACTGTTTATGTTTTGAACCATTCCTGTGACACTAGTTATAGATTCCGATGCTTCACTTCAGGTTTACTGTATCCCTCCGACCGTCTTATTGACGATGAAACACTGAAATTGCATCGGAATAAAATAGAAAAGGCACAATGATGACTTAAGTGCAAGAAGACTGACACTTCTTACTGACTATGTTTTGAACCATTCCTGTGACACTAGTCATAGATTCCGATGCTTCACTTCAGGATTACTGTATCCCTCTGACCTTCTTATTGACGATGAAACACAGAAATTGCATTGGAATTAAATACAAAAGGCACAATGCCGACTTAAGTACAAGAAGACTGACTCTTCTTACTATCTATGTTTGAACCATCCCTGTGACACAAGTTATAGAGTCCGATGCTTTACTCCAGGTTTACTGTATCCCTCTGACCTTCTTATTGACGATGAAACACAGAAATTGCATCGGAATTATATAGAAAAGGCACAATTCCGATGTAAGTACAATAAGACTGACTCTTCTTACTCTCTATGTTTTGAACCATTCCTGTGATACTAGTTTTTTATTCCGATGCTTCACTTGAGGTTTACTGGATCCCTCGGACCTTCTTATGTACGATGAAACACAGAAAATGCATCGGAATGAAATACAAAAGGCACAATGTCGACTTAAGTACAGGAAGACTGAATCTTCCAACTCTCTATGATTTGAAACATTCCTGTGACACTAGTTATATATTCCGATGCTTCAATAAAGGTTTACTGTATCCCTCTGACCTTCTTATTGACGATGAAACACAGAAATTGCATCGGAATTAAATACAAAGGGCACAATACCGACTTAAGTACAAGAAGACTGACTCTTCCGACTGTCTATGTTTTGAACCATTCCTGTGACACTAGTTATAGATTCCGATGCTTCACTTCAGGTTTACTGTATCCCTTGGACCTTCTTACTGACGATGAAACACACTATTTGCATCGGATTTAAATACAAAAGGCACAATGCCGACTTAAGTACAAGAAAACTGACTCTTCTTGCTGAGTATGTTTTGAACCATTCCTGTGACACTAGTTATAGATTCCGATGTTTCATTTCAGGTTTTACTGCAACCCCTCGGACCTTCTTATTGACGATGAGACCCAGAAATTGCATCGTAATTAAATACAAATGGCACAATGCCGATTTAAGTAAAAGATCTCTGACTCTTCTTACTGTCTATGATTTGAACCATTCCTGTGACACTAGTTATAGATTCCGATGCTTCACTCCAGGTTTACTGTATCCCTTGGACCTTCTTATTGACGGTGAAACACAGAAATTGCATCAGAATAATATAGAAAAGGCACAATGATGACTTAAGTGCAAGAAGACTGACTCTTTTTACTGACTATGTTTTGAACCATTCCTGTGACACTAATCATAGATTCCGATGCTTGACTACAGGATTACTGTATCCCTCTGACCTTCTTATTGACGATAAAACACAGAAATTGCCTCGGAATTAAATACAAAAGGCACAATGCCGACTTAAGTACAAAAAGACTGACTCTTTTTACTGTCCATGTTTTGAACCATCCCTGTGACACTAGTTATAGATTCCGATGCTTCATTCCAGGTTTACTGTTTCCCTTGGACCTTCTTATTGACGATGAAACACAGAAATTGCATCGGAATTAAATACAATAGGCACAATGCCGACTTAAGTACAAGAAGACTGACTCTTCCTACTGTCTATGTTTTGAACCATTCCTGTTACACTAGTCATAGTTTCCGATGCTTCACTTCAGGTTTACTGTATCCCTTGGACCTTCTTATTGACGATGAAACACATATATTGCATCGGAATTAAATACAAAAGGCACAATGCCGACTTAAGTACAAGGAGACTGACTCTTCTTACTGCCTATGTTTTGAACCATTCCTGTGACACTAGTCATAGATTCCGATGCTTAACTTCAGGATTACTGTATCCCTATGACCTTCTTATTGACGATGAAACACAGAAATTGCATCGGAATTAAATACAAAAGGCACAATGCCGACTTAAGTACAAGAAGACTGACTCTTCTTACAGTCTATGTTTTGAACCATCCCTGTGACACAAGTTATAGATTCTGATGCTTCACTCCAGGTTTACTGTATCCCTTGGACCTTCCTATTGACGATGAGACACAGAAATTGCATCGGAATTAAATACAAAAGGCACAATGCAGACATAAGTACAAGAAGACCGACTCTTCTTATTGTCTATGTTTTGAACCATTCCTGTGACAATAGTTATAGATTCCGATGTTTTACTCAAGGTTTACTGTATCCCTTGGACCTTCTTACTGACGATGAAACACAGAAATTGCATCGGAATTAAATCCAATAGTCACAATGCCGACTAAAGTACAAGAAGACTGACTCTTCTGACAGTCTATGTTTTGAACCATTCCTGTGACACTAGTTATAAATTTCGATGCTTCACATCAGGTTTTCTCTATCCCTCTGACCTTCTTATTGCCGATGAAACACAGAAATTGCTTCGGAATTAGATACAAAAGGCACAATGCCGACTAAAGTACAAGAAGACTGACTCTTCCAACTGTTTATGTTTTGAACCATTCCTGTGACACTAGTTATAGATTCCGATGCTTCACTTCAGGTTTACTGTATCCCTTGGACCTTCTTATTGACGATGAAACACACTAATTGCATCGGAATTAAATACAAAAGGCACAATGCCGACTTAAGTACAAGAAGACTGACTCTTCTTACTGACTATGTTTTGAACCATTCCTGTGACGCTAGTTATAGATTCCGATGGTTCATTTCAGGTTTACTGCATCCCTCGGACCTTCTTATTGACGATGAGACACAGAAATTGCATTGTAATTAAATACAAAACGCACAATGCCGATTTAAATAAAAGATCTCTGACTCATCTTACTGTCTATGATTTGAACCATTCCTGTGACGCTAGTTATAGATTCCGATGCTTCACTCCAGGTTTACTGTATCCCTTGGACCTTCTTATTGACGATGAAACACAGAAATTGCATCAGAATAAAATAGAAAAGGCACAATGATGACTTAAGTGCAAGAAGACTGACTCTTCTTACTGACTATGTTTTGAACCATTCCTGTGACACTAGTCATAGATTCCGATGCTTCACTTCAGGATTACTGTATCCCTCTGACCTTCTTATTGACGATAAAACACAGAAATTGCATCGGAATTAAATACAAAAGGCACAATGCCGACTTAAGTACAAGAAGACTGACTCTTCTTACTGTCCATGTTTTGAACCATCCCTGTGACACTAGTTATAGATTCCGATGCTTCATTCCAGGTGTACTGTATCCCTTGGACCTTCTTATTGACGATGAAACACAGAAATTGCATCGGAATTAAATACAATAGGCACAGTGCCGACTTAAGTACAAGAAGACTGACTCTTCCTACTGTCTATGTTTTGAACCATTGCTGTGACACTAGTCATAGTTTCCGATGCTTCACTTCAGGTTTACTGTATCCCTTGGAATTTCTTATTGACGATGAAACACAGAAATTGCATCGGAATTAAATACAAAAGGCACAATGCCGACTTAAGTACAAGAAGACTGACTCTTCTTACTGTCCATGTTTTGAACCATCCCTGTGACACTAGTTATAGATTCCGATGCTTCATTCCAGGTGTACTGTATCCCTTGGACCTTCTTATTGACGATGAAACACAGAAATTGCATCGGAATTAAATACAATAGGCACAGTGCCGTCTTAAGTACAAGAAGACTGACTCTTCCTACTGTCTATGTTTTGAACCATTGCTGTGACACTAGTCATAGTTTCCGATGCTTCACTTCAGGTTTACTGTATCCCTTGGAATTTCTTATTGACGATGAAACACAGAAATTGCATCGGAATTAAATACAAAAGGCACAATGCCGACTTAAGTACAAGAAGACTAACTCTTCTTACTGTCTATGTTTTGAACCATCCCTGTGACACAAGTTATAGATTCCGATGCTTCACTCCAGGTTTACTGTATCCCTTTGACCTTCCTATTGACGATGAGACACAGAAATTGCATCGGAATTAAATACAAAAGGCACAATGCAGACATAAGTACAAGAAGACCGACTCTTCTTACTGTCTATGTTTTGAACCATTCCTGTGACACTAGTTATAGATTCCGATGCATCACTTCAGGTTTACTGTATCACTCCGACCGTCTTATTGACGATGAAACACTGAAATTGCATCGGAATAAAAATAGAAAAGGCACAATGCCGACTTAAGTACAAGATGACTGAATCTTCCAACTCCCTATGTTTTGAACCATTCCTGTGACACTAGTTATAGATTCCGATGCTTCACTTCAGGTTTACTGTATCCCTCTGACCTTCTTATTGACGATGAAACACAGAAATTGCATCGGAATTAAATATAAAAGGGACAATACCGGCTTAAGTACAAGAAGACTGACTCTTCCTACTGTCTATGTTTTGAACCATTCCTGTGACACTAGTTATAGATTCCGATGCTTAACTTCAGGATAACTGTATCCCACTGACCTTCTTAGTGACGATGAAACACACAAATTGCATCGGAATTAAATACAAGAAGCACAATGCCGACTAAAGTACAAGAATACTGACTAATCTTACTGTCTATGTTTTGAAACGTCCCTGTGACACTAGTTATAGATTCCGATGCTTCACTCCAGGTTTACTGTATCCCTTGGACCTTCTTATTGACGATGAAACACAGAAATTGCATCGGAATTAAATACAAAAGGCACAATACCGAATTAATTACAAGAAGACTGTCTCTTCGTACTGACAATGTTTTGAACCATTCCTGTGACACTAGTTATAGATTCCGATGCTTCACTTCAGGTTTACTGTATCCCTCAGACCTTCTTATTGACGATGAAACACAGAAATTGCAACGGAATGAAATACAAAACGCACAATACCGACTTAATTTCAAGAAGACTGTCTCTTCGTACTGACTATGTTTTGAACCAATCCTGTGACACTAGTTATAGATTCCAATGGTTCATTATAGGTTTACTGTATCCCTTGGACCTTCTTATTGACGATGAAACACAGAAATTGGATCGGAATTAAATACAAAAAGCACAATGCCGACTGAAGTACAAGAAGACTGACTCACCCAACTGTATATGTTTTGAACCATTCCTGTGACACTAGTTATAGATTCCGATGCTTCACTTCAGGTTTACTGTATCCCTCTGACCTTCTTATTGACGATGAAACACAGAAATTGCATCGGAATTAAATACAAAACGCACAATACCGACTTAATTACAAGAAGACTGTCTCTTCGTACTGACTATGTTTTGAACCATTCCTGTGACACTAGTTATAGATTCCGATGCTTCACTTCAGGTTTTTCTGTATCCCTCTGACCTTCTTATTGACGATGAAACACAGAAATTGCATCGGAATTAAATAGAAAAGGCACAATGCCGAATTAAGTACAAGGAGACTGCCTCTTCTTACTGTCTATGATTTGAACCACTCCTGTGACACTAGGTGTAGACTCTGATGCTTCACTCCAGGTTTACTGTATCCCTTGGACCTTCTTATTGACGATGAAACACAGAAATTGCATCGGAATTAAATACAAAAGGCACAATGCCGACTTAATTGAAAGAAGTCTGACTCTTCTTACTGTCTGTGTTTTGAACCATTCCTGTGACACTAGTTTTAGATTCCGATGCTTTACTCCAAGTTTACTGTATCCCTTGGACCTTCATATTGACGATGAAACACAGAAATTGCATCAGAATTAAATAGAAAATGCACAATGATTACTTAAGTACAAGAAGACTGACTCTTCTTACTGACTATGTTTTGAGCCATTCCTGTGACACTAGTTATAGATTCCAATGCTTCACTTCAGGTTTACTGTATCCCTCTGACCTTCTTATTGACGATGAAACACAGAAATTGCATCAGAGTTAAATACAAAAGGCACAATGCCGAATTAAGTACAAGAAGACCGACTCTTCTTACTGTCTATGATTTGAACCATTCCTGTGACACTAGTTATAGACTCCGATGCTTCACTCCTGGTTTACTGTATCCCTTGGACCTTCTTAACGACGATGAAACACAGAAATTGCATCGGAATTAAATACAAAAGGCACAATGCCGACTTAAGTAAAAGAATTCTGACTCTTCTTACTGTCTATGTTTTGAACCATTCCTGTGACACTACTTATGGATTCCGATGCCTCACTCCAGGTTTACTGTATCCCTTGGACCTTTTTATTGACGATGAAACACAGAAATTGCATGAGAATTAAATAGAAAAGGCACAATGATGACTTAAGTACAAGAAGACTGACTCTTCTTACTGACTATGTTTTGAACCATTCCTGTGACACTAGTTATAGATTCCGATGCTTCACTTCAGGTTTACTATATCCCTTGGACCGTCTTATTGACGATGATACACAGAAATTGCATCGGAATGAAATACAAAAGGCACAATACCGACTTAAGTACAAGAAGACTGACTCTTCTTCCTGACTATGTTTTGAACCATCCTGCGACACTAGTCATAGATACTGATGCTTTACTTCAGGATTACTGTATCCCTCTGACCTTCTTATTTACGATGAAACCCAGAAATCCCATCGGAATTAAATACAAAAGGCACAATGCCGACTTAAGTACAAGAAGACTGACTCTTCTTACTGTCTAAGTTTTGAAACATCCCTGTGACACTAGTTATAGATTCCGATGCTTCACTCCAGGTTTACTGTATCCCTTGGACTTTCTTATTGACGATGAAACACAGAAATTGCATCGGAATTAAATACAAAAGGCAAAATGCCGACTTAAGTACTAGAAGACTGACTCTTCTTACTGACTATGTTTTGAACCATTGCTGTGACACTAGTTATAAATTCCGATGCTTCACTTCAGGTTTACTGTATCACTTGGACATTCTTATTGACCATGAAACACAGAAATTGCATCGGAATTAAATACAAACAGCACAATGCAGACTTAAGTACAAGAAGACTGACTCTTCTTACTGTCTATGTTTTGATCCATTCCTGTGACACTAGTTATAGATTCCGATGCTTCACTCCAGGTTTTTTGTATCCCTTTGTCCTTCTTATTGACGAGGAAACACAGAAATTGCATCGGAATTAAATACAAAAGGCACAATGCCGACTAAAGTACAAGAAGACTGACTCTTCTGACAGTCTATGATTTGAACCATTCTTGTGACACTATTTATAGATTCCGATGCTTCACTCCAGGTTTACTGTATCCCTTGGACCTTCTTATTGACGATGAAACACAGAAATTGCATCGGAATTAAATACTAAAGGCACAATGCCGACTTAAGTACAAGAAGACTGACTCTTCTTACTGACTATGTTTTGAACCATTCCTGTGACACTAGTAATAGATTCCGATGCTTCTCATCAAGTTTACTGTATACCTCTGACCTTCTTATTGACGATGAAACACAGAAATTGCATCGGAATTAAATAGAAAAGGCACAATGCCAACATAACTACAAGAAGACTGACTCTTCTTACTGACTATGTTTTGAACCATTCCTGTGACACTAGTTATAGATTCCGATGCTTAACTTCTGGTTTACTGTATCCCACTGACCTTCTTAGTGACGATGAAACACAGAAATTGCATCGGAATTAGATACAAAAAGCACAATGCCCACTAAAGTGCAAGAATACTGACTCATCTTACTGTCTATGTTTGAACCGTCCCTGTGACACTAGTTATAGATTCCGTTGCTTCACTCCAGGTTTACTGTATCCCTTGGACCTTCTTATTGACGATGAAACACAGAAATTGCATCGGAATTAAATACAAAAGGCACAATACCGACTTAAGTACAAGAAGACTGACTCTTCTTACTGACTATGTTTGAACTATTAGTGTGACACTAGTAATAGATTCCGATGCTTAACTTCAGGATTACTGTATCCCTCTGAAATTCTTATTGACGATGAAACACAGTAATTGCTTCGGAATGAAATACAAAACGCACAATGCCGACTAAAGTACAAGAAGACTGACTCTTCTGACTGTCTATGTTTTGAACCGTCCCTGTGACACAAGTTATAGATTCCGATGCTTCACTCCAGGTTTACTGTATCCCTTGGACCTTCCTATTGACGGTGAGACACAGAAATTGCATTGGAATTAAATACAAAAGGCACAATGCAGACATAAGTACAAGAAGACCGACTCTTCTTACTGTCTATGTTTTGAACCATTCCTGTGACACTAGTTATAGATTCCGATGCATCACTCCAGGTTTACTGTATCCCTTGGACCTTCTTATTGACGATGAAGCACAGAAATTGCATCGGAATTAAATACAAAACGCACAATATCGACTTAATTATATGAAGACTGTCTCCTCGTACTGACTGTGTTTTGAACCATTCCTGTGACACTAGTTATAGATTCCGATGCTTCACATCAAGTTTACTGTATCCCTCTGACCTGCTTATTGACGATGAAACACAGAAATTGCAACGGAATTAAATACAAAACGCACAATATCGACCTAATTACAAGAAGACTGTCTCTTCGTACTGACTATGTTTTGAACCATTCCTGTGACACTAGCAATAGATTCCGATGCTTCACATCAAGTTTACTGTATCCCTCTGACCTGCTTATTGACGATGAAACACAGAAATTGCATCGGAATTATATACAAAAAGCACAATGCCCACTAAAGTGCAAGTATACTGACTCATCTTACTGTCTATGTATGAACCGTCCCTGTGACACTAGTTATAGTTTCCGATGCTTCACTCCAGGTTTACTGTATCCCTTGGATCTTCTTATTGACGATGAAACACAGAAATTCCATCGGAATTAAATACAAAAGGCACAATACCGACTTAAGTACAAGAAGACTGACTCTTCTTACTGACTATGTTTTGAACCATTCCTGTGACACTAGTCATAGATTCCGATGTTTAACTTCAGCATTACTGTATCCCTCTGACCTTCTTATTGACGATGAAACACAGTAATTGCTTCGGAATTTAATACATAAGGCACAATGCCGACTAAAGTACAAGAAGACTGACTCCTCTGACAGTCTATGTTTTGAACCATCCCTGTGACACAAGTTGTAGATTCCGATGCTTCACTCCAGGTTTACTGTATCCCTTGGAACTTCCTATTGACGATGAGACACAGAAATTGCATCGGAATTAAATACAAAAGGCACAATGCAGACATAAGTACAAGAAGACCGACTCTTCTTACTGTCTATGTTTTGAACCATTCCTGTGACACTAGTTATAGTTTCCGATGCTTCACTCTAGGTTTACTGTATACCTCTGACCTTCGTATTGACGATGAAACACAGTAATTGCTTCGGAATTTAATACATAAGGCACAATGCCGACTAAAGTACAAGAAGACTGACTCTTCTGACAGTCTATGTTTTGAACCATCCCTGTGACACAAGTTGTAGATTCCGATGCTTCAGTCCAGGTTTACTGTATCCCTTGGATCTTCTTATTGACGATGAAACACAGAAATTGCATCGGAATTAAATACGAAAGGCACAATGCCGACTTAAGTAAAAGAAGTCTGACTCTTCTTACTGACTATGTTTTGAACCATTCCTGTGACACTAGTTATAGACTCCGATGCTTCCCTTCAGGTTTACTGTATCCCTCTGACCTTCTTATTGACGATGAAACACAGAAATTGCATCAGAATTAAATACAAAAGGCCCAATGCCGAATTAAGTACAAGAAGACTGACTCTTCTTACTGTCTATGTTTTCAACCATTCCTGTGACACTAGTTATAGACTCTGATGCTTCACTCCTGGCTTACTGTATCCCTTGGACCTTCTTAATGACGATGAAACACAGAAATTGCATCGGAATTAAATACGAAAGGCACAATGCCGACTTAAGTAAAAGAAGTCTGACTCTTCTTACTGTCTATGTTTTGAACCATTCCTGTGACACTAGTTATAGATTCCGATGCTTCACTACAGGTTTACTGTATCCCTTGGACCTTCCTATTGACGATGAGACACAGAAATTGCATCGGAATTAAATACAAAAGGCACAATGCAGACATAAGTACAAGAAGACCGACTCTTCTTACTGTCTATGTTTTGAACCATTCCTGTGACACTAGTTATAGATTCCGATGCTTCACTCCAGGTTTACTTTATACCTCTGACCTTCTTATTGACGATGAAACACAGAAATTGCATCGGAATTAAATAGAAAAGACACAATGCCAACATAACTACAAGAAGACTGACTCTTCTTACTGACTATGTTTTGTACCGTTCCTGTGACACTAGTTATAGATTCCGATGCATAACTTCAGGTTTACTGTATCCCACTAACCTTCTTAGTGACGATGAAAGACAGAAATTGCATCGGAATTAAATACAAAAAGCACAATGCCCACTAAAGTGCAAGAATACTGACTCATCTTACTGTCTATGTATGAACCATCCCTGTGACACTAGTTATAGATTCCGATGCTTCACTCCAGGTTTACTGTATCCCTTGGACCTTCTTATTGACGATGAAACACAGAAATTGCGTCGGAATTAAATACAAAAGGCATAATACCGACTTAAGTACAAGAAGACTGACTCTTCTTACTGACTATGTTTTGAACCATTCCTGTGACACTAGTCATAGATTCCGATGCTTAATTTCAGGATTACTGTATCCCTCTGACCTTCTTATTGACAATGAAACACAGTAATTGCTTCGGAATTAAATACAAAAGGCACAATGCAGACATAAGTACAAGAAGACCGACTCTTCTTACTGTCTATGTTTTGAACCATTCCTGTGACACTAGTTATAGATTCCGATGCTTCTCTCCAGGTTTACTGTATCCCTTGGACCTTCTTATTGACGATGAAACACAGAAGTTGCATCAGAATTAAATAGAAAATGCACAATGATGACTTAAGTACAAGAAGACTGACTCTTCTTACTGACTATGTTTTGAACCATTCCTGTGACACTAGTTATAGACTCCGATGCTTCCCTTCAGGTTTACTGTATCCCTCTGACCTTCTTATTGACGATGAAACACAGAAACTGCATCAGAATTAAATACAAAAGGCACAATGCCGAATTAAGTAGAAGAAGACTGACTCTACTTACTGTCTATGTTTTGAACCATTCCTGTGACACTAGTTATAGACTCCGATGCTTCACTCCTGGCTTACTGTATCCCTTGGACCTTCTTAATGACGATGAAACACAGAAATTGCGTCGGAATTAAATACGAAAGGCACAATGCCGACTTAAATAAAAGAAGTCTGACTCTTCTTACTGTCTATGTTTTGAACCATTCCTGTGACACTTGTTATCGATTCCGATGCTTCACTCCAGGTTTACTGTATCCCTTGGACCTTCATATTGACGATGAAACACAGAAATTGCATCGGAATTAAATACAAAACGCACAATATCGACTTAATTACAAGAAGACTGTCTCTTCGTACTGACTATGTTTTGAACCATTCCTGTGACACTAGTTATAGATTCCGATGCTTCACATCAAGTTTACTGTATCCCTCTGACCTGCTTATTGACGATGAAACACAGAAATTGCATCGGAATTAAATACAAAAAGCACAATGCCCACTAAAGTGCAAGAATACTGACTCATCTTACTGTCTATGTTTGAACCGTCCCTGTGACACTAGTTATAGATTCCGATGCTTCACTCCAGCTTAACTGTATCCCTTGGACCTTCTTATTCATGATGAAACACAGAAATTGCATCGGAATTAAATACAAAAGGCACAATACCGACCTAAGTACAATAAGACTGACTCTTCTTACTGACTATGTTTTGAACCATTCCTGTGACACTAGTCATAGTTCCCGATGTTTAACTTCAGGATTACTGTATCCCTCTGACCTTCTTATTGACGATGAAATTCAGTAATTGCTTCGGAATTTAATACAAAAGGCACAATGCCGACTAAAGTACAAGAAGACTGACTCTTCTGACAGTCTATGTTTTGAACCATCCCTGTGACACAAGTTATAGATTCCGATGCTTCACTCCAGGTTTACTGTATCCCTTGGACCTTCCTATTGACGATGAGACACAGAAATTGCATCGGAATTAAATACAAAAGGCACAATGCAGACATAAGTACAAGAAGACCGACTCTTCTTACTGTCTATGTTTTGAACCATTCCTGTGACACTAGTTATAGATTCCGATGCTTCACTCCAGGTTTACTGTATACCTCTGACCTCCTTATTGACGATGAAACACAGAAATTGCATCGGAATTAAATAGAAAAGGCACAATGCCAACATAACTACAAGAAGACTGACTCTTCTTACTGACTATGCTTTGTACCGTTCCTGTGACACTAGTTATAGATTCCGATGCTTAACTTCAGGTTTACTGTATCCCACTAATCTTCTTAGTGACGATGAAACACAGAAATTGCATCGGAATTAAATACAAAAAGCACAATGCCCACTAAAGTGCAAGAATACTGACTCATCTTTCTGTCTATGTTTGAACCATCCCTGTGACACTAGTTATAGATTCCGATGCTTCACTCCAGGTTTACTGTATCCCTTGGACCTTCTTATTGACGATGAAACACAGAAATTGCATCGGAATTAAATACAAAACGCACAATATCGACTTAATAACAAGAAGACTGTCCCTTCGTTCTGACTATGTTTTGAACCATTCCTGTGACACTAGTTATAGATTCCCATGCTTCACATCAAGTTTACGGTATCCCTCTGACCTGCTTATTGACGATGAAACGCAGAAATTGCATCGGAATTAAATAGAAAAGGCACAATGTCGAATTAAGTACAAGGAGACTGACTCTTCTTACTGTCTATGATTTGAACCATTCCTGTGACACTAGTTATAGATTCCGATGCTTTACTCCAGGTTTACTGTATCCCTTGGACCTTCTTATTGACGATGAAACACAGAAGTTGCATCAGAATTAAATAGAAAATGCACAATGATGACCTAAGTACAAGAAGACTGACTCTTCTTACTGACTATGTTTTGAACCATTCCTGTGACACTAGTTATAGACTCCGATGCTTCCCTTCAGGTTTACTGTATCCCTCTGACCTTCTTATTGACGATGAAACACAGAAACTGCATCAGAATTAAATACAAAAGGCACAATGCCGAATTAAGTACAAGAAGACTGACTCTTCTTACTGTCTATGTTTTGAACCATTCCTGTGACACTAGTTATAGACTCCGATGCTTCACTCCTGGCTTACTGTATCCCTTGGACCTTCCTAATGACGATGAAACACAGAAATTGCATCGGAATTAAATACGAAAGGCACAATGCCGACTTAAATAAAAGAAGTCAGACTCTTCTTACTGTCTATGTTTTGAACCATTCCTGTGACACTTGTTATAGATTCCGATGCTTCACTCCAGGTTTACTGTATCCCTTGGACCTTCATATTGACGATGAAACACAGAAATTGCATCGGAATTAAATACAAAACGCACAATATCGACTTAATTACAAGAAGACTGTCTCTTCGTACTGACTATGTTTTGAACCATTCCTGTGACACTAGTTATAGATTCCGATGCTTCACATCAAGTTTACTGTATCCCTCTGACCTGCTTATTGACGATGAAACACAGAAATTGCATCGGAATTAAATGCAAAAAGCACATTGCCCACTAAAGTGCAAGAATACTGACTCATCTTACTGTCTATGTTTGAACCGTCCCTGTGACACTAGTTATAGATTCCGATGCTTCACTCCAGGTTTACTGTATCCCTTGGACCTTCTTATTGACGATGAAACACAGAAATTGCATCGGAATTAAATACAAAAGGCACAATACCGACTTAAGTACAATAAGACTGACTCTTCTTACTGACTATGTTTTGAACCATTCCTGTGACACTAGTCATAGATTCCGATGTTTAACTTCAGGATTACTGTATCCCTCTGACCTTCTTATCGACGATGAAACACAGTAATTGCTTCGGAATTTAATACAAAAGTCACAATGCCGACTAAAGTACAAGAAGACTGACTCTTCTTACTGACTATGTTTTGAACCATTCCTGTGACACTAGTCATAGATTTAGATGTTTAACTTCAGGTTTACTGTATCCCTCTGACCTTCTTATTGACGATGAAACACAGTAATTGCTTCGGAATTTAATACAAAAGTCACAATGCCGACTAAAGTACAAGAAGACTGACTCTTCTGACAGTCTAAGTTTTGAACCATCCCTGTGACACAAGTTATAGATTCCGATGCTTCACTCCAGGTTTACTGTATCCCTTGGACCTTCCTATTGACGATGAGACACAGAAATTGCATCGGAATTAAATACAAAAGGCACAATGGAGACATAAGTACAAGAAGACCGACTCTTCTTACTGTCTATGTTTTGAACCATTCCTGTGACACTAGTTATAGATTCCGATGCTTCACTCCAGGTTTACTGTATCCCTTGGACCTTCTTATTGACGATGAAACCAGAAACTGCATCAGAATTAAATAGAAAATGTACAATGATGACATAAGTACAAGAAGACTGACTCTTCTTACTGTCTATGTTTTGAACCATTCCTGTGACACTAGTTATAGACTCCGATGATCACTCCTGGTTTACTGTATCCCTTGGACCTTCTTAATGACGATGAAACACAGAAATTGGATGGGAATTAAATACGAAAGGCACAATGCCGACTTCGGTAAAAGAAGTCTGACTCTTCTTACTGTCTATGTTTTGAACCATTCCTGTGACACTAGTTATAGATTCCGATGCTTCACTCCAGATTTACTGTATCCCTTGGACCTTCTTATTGACGATGAAACACAGAAATTGCATCGGAATTAAATGCAAAAGGCACAATGCCGACTTAAGTACAAGAAGACTGACTCTTCTTACTGTCTATGTTTTGAACCATCCCTGTGACACTAGTTATAGATTCCTATGCTTCACTCCCGGTTTACTGTATCCCTTGGACCTTCTTATTGACGATGAAACACAGAAATTGCATCGCAATTAAATACAATAGCCACAAGCCGACTTAAGTACAAGAAGACTGACTCTTCCTACTGCCTATGTTTTGAACCATTCCTGTGACACTAGTTATAGATTCCGATGCTTCACTCCAGGTTAACTGTATACCTCTGACCTTCTTATTGACGATGAAACACAGAAATTGCATCGGAATTAAATAGAAAAGGCACAATGCCAACATAACTACAAGAAGACTGACTCTTCTTACTGACTATGTTTTGAACCGTTCCTGTGACACTAGTTATAGATTCCGATGCTTAACTTCAGCCTTACTGTATCCCACTAACCTTCTTAGTTACGATGAAACACAGAAATTGCATCGGAATTAAAAACAAAAAGCACAATGCCCACTAAAGTGCAAGAATACTGACTCATCTCACTGTCTATGTTTGAACCGTCCCTGTGACACTAGTTATAGATTCCGATGCTTCACTCCAGGTTTACTGTATCCCTTGGACCTTCTTATTGACGATGAAACACAGAAATTGCATCGGAATTAAATACAAAATGCACAATACCGACTTAAGTACAAGAAGACTGATTCTTCTTACTGACTATGTTTTGAACCATTCCTGTGACACTAGTCATAGATTCCGATGCTTAATTTCAGGATTACTGTATCCCTCTGACCTTCTTATTGACGATGAAACACAATAATTGCTTCGGAATTAAATACAAAAGGCACAATGCCGACTAAAGTACAAGAAGACTGACTCTTCTGACAGTCTATGTTTTGAACCATCCCTGTGACACAAGTTATAGATTCCGATGCTTCACTCCAGGTTTACTGTATCCCTTGGACCTTCCTATTGACGATGAGACACAGAAATTGCATCGGAATTAAATACAAAAGGCACAATGCAGACATAAGTACAAGAAGACCGACTCTTCTTACTGTCTATGTTTTGAACCATTCCTGTGACACTAGTTATAGATTCCGATGCTTCACTCCAGGTTTACTGTATCCCTTGGACCTTCTTATTGACGATGAAACACAGAAATTGCATCGGAATTAAATACAAAACGCACAATATCGACTTAATTACAAGAAGACTGTCTCTTCGTACTGACTATGTTTTGATCCATTCCTGTGACACTAGTTATAGATTCCGATGCTTCACATCAAGTTTACTGTATCCCTCTGACCTGCTCATTGACGATGAAACACAGAAATTGCATCGGAATTAAATAGAAAAGGCACAATGCCGAATTAAGTACAAGGAGACTGACTCTTCTTACTGTCTATGATTTGAACCATTCCTGTGACACTAGTTATAGGTTCCGATGCTTTACTCCAGGTTTACTGTATTCCTTGGACCTTCTTATTGACGATGAAACACAGAAGTTGCATCAGAATTAAATAGAAAATGCACAATGATGACTTAAGTACAAGATGACTGACTCTTCTTACTGACTATGTTTTGAACCATTCCTGTGGCACTAGTCATAGATTCCGATGCTTCACTTCAGGATTACTGTATCTCTCTGACATTGTTTTTGACGATGAAACACAGAAATTGCATCGGAATTAAATACAAAAGGCACAATGCCGACTTAAGTACAAGAAGACTGACTATTCTTACTGTCTATGTTTTGAACCATCCCTGTGACACTAGTTATAGATTCGTATGCTTCACTCCAGGTTTACTGTATCCCTTGAACCTTCCTATTGACGATGAGACACAGAAATTGCATCGGAATTAAATACAAAAGGCACAATGCAGACATAAGTACAAGAAGACCGACTCTTCTTACTGTCTATGTTTTGAACCATCCCTGTGACAATAGTTTTAGATTCCGATGCTTCACTCAAGGTTTACTGTATCCCTTGGACCTTCTTATTGACGATGAAACCCAGAAATTGTATCGGAATTAAATACGAAAGGCAAAATGCCGACTTAAGTATTAGAAGACTGACTCTTCTTACTGACTATGTTTTGAACCATTCCTGTGACACTAGTTATAAATTCCGATACTTCACTTCAGGTTTACTGTATCACTTGGACCTTCTTATTGACGATGAAACACAGAAATTGCATCGGAATTAAATACAAAAAGCACAATGCAGACGTAAGTACAAGAAGACTGACTCTTCTTGCTGTGTATGTATTGATCCATTCCTGTGACACTAGTTATAGATTCCGATGCTTTACTCCACGTTTTTTGTATCCCTTGGTCCTTCTTATTGACGAGGAAACACAGCAATTGCATCGGAATTAAATACAAAAGGCACAATGCCGACTAAAGTACAAGAAGACTGACTCTTCTGACAGTCTATGATTTGAACCATTCTTGTGACACTAGTTATAGATTCCGATGCTTCACTCCAGGATTACTGTATCCCTTGGACCTTCTTATTGACGATGAATCACAGAATTTGCATTGGAATTAAATACAAAAGGCACAATGCCGACTTAAGTACAAGAAGACTGACTCTTCTTACTGACTATGTTTTGAACCATTCCTGTGACACTAGTTATAGATTCCGATGCTTCACATCAGGTTTACTGTATACCTCTGACCTTCTTATTGACGATGAAACACAGAAATTGCATCGGAATTAAATAGAATAGGCACAATGCCAACATAACTACATAAAGACTGACTCTTCTTACTGAGTATGTTTCGAACCATTCCTGTGACACTAGTTATAGATTCCGATGCTTAACTTCAGGATTACCGTATCCCACTGACCTTCTTAGTGACGATGAAACACAGAAATTGCATCGGAATTAAATACAAAAAGCACAATGCCCACTAAAGTGCAAGAATACTGACTCATATTACTGTCTATGTTTGAACCGTCCCTGTGACACTAGTTATAGATTCCGATGCTTCACTCCAGGTTTACTGTATCCCTTGGACCTTCTTATTGACGATGAAACACAGAAATGACGTCGGAATCTAATACAAAAGGCACAATACCGACTTAAGTACAAGACGACTGACTCTTCTTACTGACTTTGCTTTGATCCATTCCTGTGACACTAGTCATAGATTCCGATGCTTAACTTCAGGATTACTGTATCCCTCTGACCTTCTTATTGACGATGACACACAGTAATTGATTCGGAATTAAATACAAAAGGCACAATGCCGACTAAAGTACAAGTAGACTGACCCTTCTGACAGTCTATGTTTTGAACCATTCCTGTGACACTAGTTATAGATTCCGGTGCTTCACTCCAGGTTTACTGTATCCCTTGGACCTTCTTATTTACGATGAAACACAGAAATTGCATCGGAATTAAATACAAAAGGCACAATGCCGACTTAAGTACAAGAAGACTGAATCTTCTTACTGTCTATGTTTTGAACCATTCCTGTGACTCTAGTTATAGATTCCGATGCTTCACCTCAGGTTTACTGTATCCCTCCGACCTTCGTATTGACCATGAAACACAGAAATTGCATCAAAATTAAATACAAAAGGCACAATGCCGACTTAAGCACAAAAAGACTGACTCTTCTTACTGTCTATGTTTTGAACCATTCCTGTGACACTACTTATAGATTCCGATGCTTCAATTCAGGTCTACTGTATCCCTTGGATCTTCTTATTGACGATGAAACACAGAAATTACATCGGAATTAAATACAAAAGGCACAATGCCGACTTAAGTACAAGAAGACTGACTCTTCTTACTGACTATGTTTTTGAACCATTCCTGTGACACTAGTTATAAATTTCGATGCTTCACATCAGGTTTACTGTATCCCTCTGACCTTCTTATTGCCGATGGAACACAGAAAATGCATCGGAATTAAATACAAAAGGCACAATGCCGACTAAAGTACAAGAAGACTGACTCTTGTTACTGTCTATGTTTTAAACCATCCCTGTGACACTAGTTATAGATTCCGATGCTTCACTCCAGGTTTACTGTATCCCTTGGACCTTCTTATTGACGATGAAGCACAGAAATTGTATCGGAATTAAATACAAAAGGCAAAATGCCGACTAAAGTACTAGAAGACAGACTCTTCTTACTGACTATGTTTTGAACCATTCCTGTGACACTAGTTATAAATTCCGATGCTTCACTTCAGGTTTACTGTGTCCCTTGGACCTTCTCATTGACGATGAAACACAGAAATTGCATCGGAATTAAATACAAAAAGCACAATGCAGACTTAAGTACAAGAAGACTGACTCTTCTTACTGTCTATGTTTGAACCGTCCCTGTGACACTAGTTATAGATTCCGATGCTTCACTCCAGGTTTACTGTATCCCTTGGACCTTCTTATTGACGATGAAACACAGAAATGACATCTGAATTAAATACAAAAGGCACAATGCCGACTTAAGTACAAGAAGACTGAATCTTCTTACTGTCTATGTTTTAAACCATTCCTGTGACTCTAGTTATAGATTCCGATGCTTCACCTCAGGTTTACTGTATCCCTCGGACCTTCTTATTGACGTTGAAACACAGAAATTGCATCAAAATTAAATACAAAAGGCACAATGCCGACTTAAGTACAAGAAGACTGACTCTTCTTACTGTCTATGTTTTGAACCATTCCTGTGACACTACTTATAGATTCCGATGCTTCAATTACGGTCTACTGTATCCCTTGGACCTTCTTATTGACGATGAAACACAGAAATTGCATCGGAATTAAATACAAAAGGCACAATGCCGACTTAAGTACATGTAGACTGACTTTTCCTACTGTCTATGTTTTGAACCATTCCTGTGACACTAGTTATAGATTCCGATGTTTCATTACAGGTTTACTGTATCCCTTGGACCTTCTTGTTGACGATGAAACACAGAAATTGCATCGGAATTAAAAACAAAAAGCACTATGCCGACTTAAGTACAAGAATACTGACTCTTCCAACTGTCTATGTTTTGAACCATTCCTGTGACACTAGTTATAGATTCCGATGCTTAACTTCAGGATTACTGTATCCCACTGACATTCTTAGTGACGATGAAACACAGATATTGCATCGGAATTAAATACAAAAAGCACAATGCCGACTAAAGTACAAGAATACTGACTCTTCTTACTGTCTATGTTTTGAACCGTCCCTGTGACACTAGTTATAGATTCCGATGCTTCACTCCAGGTTTACTGTATCCCTTGGACCTTCTTATTGACGATGAAACAGAGAAATTGCATCGGAATTAAATAGAAAATGCACAATGATGACTTAAGTACAAGAAGTCTGACTCTTCTTACTGACTATGTATTGAACCATTCCTGTGACACTAGTTTTAGATTCCGATGCTTCACTTCAGGTTTACTGTATCCCTCTGACCTTCTTATTGACGATGAAACACAGAAATTGCATCAGAATTAAATAGAAAAGGCACAATGCCGAATTAAGTACAAGGACACTGACTCTTCTTACTGTCTATGATTTGAACCACTCCTGTGACACTAGATGTAGACTCTGATGCTTCAATCCAGGTTTACTGTATCCCTTGGACCTTCTTATTGACGATGAAACACAGATATTGCATCGGAATTAAATACAAAAGGCCCAATGCCGACTTAATTAAAAGAAGTCTGACTCTTCTTACTGTCTGTGCTTTGAACCATTCCTGTGACACTAGTTATAGATTCCGATGCTTTACTCCAGGTTTACTGTATCCCTTGGGCCTTCTTATTCACGATGAAACACAGAAACTGCATCAGAATTAAATAGAAAATGCACAATGATGACTTAAGTACAAGAAGTCTGACTCTTCTTACTGACTGTGTATTGAACCATTCCTGTGACACTAGTTTTAGATTCCGATGCTTCACTTCAGGTTTACTGTATCCCTCTGACCTTCTTATTGACGATGAATCACAGAAATTGCATCAGAATTAAATACAAAAGGCACAATGCCGAATTAAGTACAAGAAGACTGACTCTTCTTACTGTCCATGATTTGAACCATTCCTGTGACACTATTTATAGACTCCGATGCTTCACTCCTGGTTTACGGTATCCCTTGGACCTTCTTAATGACGATGAAACACAGAAATTGCATCGGAATTAAATACAAAAGGTACAATGCCGACTTAAGTAAAAGAAGTCTGACTCTTCTTACTGACTATGTTTTGAACCATTCCTGTGACACTAGTTATAGATTCCGATGCTTCACTTCAGGTTTACTGTATCCCATGGACCGACTTATTGACGATGAAACACAGAAATTGCATCGGAATTAAATACAAAAGGAACAATGCCGACTTAAGTACAAGAAGACTGAGTCTTCTTACTGTCTATGCTTTGAACCACTAGTGTGACTCTAGTTATAGATTCCGATGCTTCACTCCAGGTTTCCTGTATCACTTGGACCTTCGTATTGACGATGAAACACAGAAATTGCATAGGAAATAAATACAATAGGCACAATGCCGACTTCAGTACAAGGAAACTGTCTCTTCCTACTGTCTATGTTTTGAACCATTCCTGTGACACTAGTCATAGATACCGATGCTTCACTTCAGGTTTACTGTATCCTTTGGACCTTCTTATTGACGATGAAACACAGAAATTGCATCGGGATTAAATACAAAAGGCACAATACCGACTTAAGTACAAGAAGACAGACTCTTCTTACTGATTATGTTCCGAACCATTCCTGTGACACTAGTCATAGAATCCGATGCTTAACTTCAGGATTACTGTATCCCTCTGACCATCTTATTGACGATGAAACACAGTATTTGCTTCGGAATTAAATACAAATGGCACAATGCCGACAAAAGTACAAGGAGACTGACTCTTCTGACAGTCTATGTTTTGAATCGTTCCTGTGAAACTAGTTAGAGATTCCGGTGCTTCACTCCAGGTTTACTGTATCCCTTGTACCTTCTTATTGACGATGAAACACAAATATTGCATCGGCTTGAAATACAAAAGGCACAATGCCGACTTAAGTACAAGAAGACTGACTCTTCTTACTGTCTATGTTTTGAACCATTCCTGTGACACTACTTATAGATTCCGATGCTTCAATTACGGTCTACTGTATCCCTTGGACCTTCTTATTGACGATGAAACACAGAAATTGCATCGGAATTAAATACAAAAGGCACAATGCCGACTTAAGTACATGTAGACTGACTTTTCCTACTGTCTATGTTTTGAACCATTCCTGTGACACTAGTTATAGATTCCGATGTTTCATTACAGGTTTACTGTATCCCTTGGACCTTCTTGTTGACGATGAAACACAGAAATTGCATCGGAATTAAAAACAAAAAGCACTATGCCGACTTAAGTACAAGAATACTGACTCTTCCAACTGTCTATGTTTTGAACCATTCCTGTGACACTAGTTATAGATTCCGATGCTTAACTTCAGGATTACTGTATCCCACTGACATTCTTAGAGACGATGAAACACAGATATTGCATCGGAATTAAATACAAAAAGCACAATGCCAACTAAAGTACAAGAATACTGACTCTTCTTACTGTCTATGTTTTGAACCGTCCCTGTGACACTAGTTATAGATTCCGATGCTTCACTCCAGGTTTACTGTATCCCTTGGACCTTCTTATTGACGATGAAACAGAGAAATTGCATCGGAATTAAATAGAAAATGCACAATGATGACTTAAGTACAAGAAGTCTGACTCTTCTTACTGACTATGTATTGAACCATTCCTGTGACACTAGTTTTAGATTCCGATGCTTCACTTCAGGTTTACTGTATCCCTCTGACCTTCTTATTGACGATGAAACACAGAAATTGCATCAGAATTAAATAGAAAAGGCACAATGCCGAATTAAGTACAAGGACACTGACTCTTCTTACTGTCTATGATTTGAACCACTCCTGTGACACTAGATGTAGACTCTGATGCTTCAATCCAGGTTTACTGTATCCCTTGGACCTTCTTATTGACGATGAAACACAGATATTGCATCGGAATTAAATACAAAAGGCCCAATGCCGACTTAATTAAAAGAAGTCTGACTCTTCTTACTGTCTGTGCTTTGAACCATTCCTGTGACACTAGTTATAGATTCCGATGCTTTACTCCAGGTTTACTGTATCCCTTGGGCCTTCTTATTCACGATGAAACACAGAAACTGCATCAGAATTAAATAGAAAATGCACAATGATGACTTAAGTACAAGAAGTCTGACTCTTCTTACTGACTGTGTATTGAACCATTCCTGTGACACTAGTTTTAGATTCCGATGCTTCACTTCAGGTTTACTGTATCCCTCTGACCTTCTTATTGACGATGAATCACAGAAATTGCATCAGAATTAAATACAAAAGGCACAATGCCGAATTAAGTACAAGAAGACTGACTCTTCTTACTGTCCATGATTTGAACCATTCCTGTGACACTATTTATAGACTCCGATGCTTCACTCCTGGTTTACCGTATCCCTTGGACCTTCTTAATGACGATGAAACACAGAAATTGCATCGGAATTAAATACAAAAGGTACAATGCCGACTTAAGTAAAAGAAGTCTGACTCTTCTTACTGACTATGTTTTGAACCATTCCTGTGACACTAGTTATAGATTCCGATGCTTCACTTCAGGTTTACTGTATCCCATGGACCGACTTATTGACGATGAAACACAGAAATTGCATCGGAATTAAATACAAAAGGAACAATGCCGACTTAAGTACAAGAAGACTGAGTCTTCTTACTGTCTATGCTTTGAACCATTCCTGTGACTCTAGTTATAGATTCCGATGCTTCACTCCAGGTTTCCTGTATCACTTGGACCTTCGTATTGACGATGAAACACAGAAATTGCATAGGAAATAAATACAATAGGCACAATGCCGACTTCAGTACAAGGAAACTGTCTCTTCCTACTGTCTATGTTTTGAACCATTTCTGTGACACTAGTCATAGATACCGATGCTTCACTTCAGGTTTACTGTATCCTTTGGACCTTCTTATTGACGATGAAACACAGAAATTGCATCGGGATTAAATACAAAAGGCACAATACCGACTTAAGTACAAGAAGACAGACTCTTCTTACTGATTATGTTTCGAACCATTCCTGTGACACTAGTCATAGAATCCGATGCTTAACTTCAGGATTACTGTATCCCTCTGACCATCTTATTGACGATGAAACACAGTATTTGCTTCGGAATTAAATACAAATGGCACAATGCCGACAAAAGTACAAGGAGACTGACTCTTCTGACAGTCTATGTTTTGAATCGTTCCTGTGAAACTAGTTAGAGATTCCGGTGCTTCACTCCAGGTTTACTGTATCCCTTGTACCTTCTTATTGACGATGAAACACAAATATTGCATCGGCTTGAAATACAAAAGGCACAATGCCGACTTAAGTACAAGAAGACTGTCTTCTTACTGTCTATGTTTTGAACCATTCCTGTGACTCTAGTTATCGATTCCGATGCTTCACTTCAGGTTTACTGTATCCCTTTGACCTTCTTATTGACGATGAAACACAGAAATTGCATTGGAATTAAATACAAAAGGCACAATACCGATTTAAGTACAAGAAGACTGACTCTTCTTACTGACTATGTTTTGAACCATTCCTGTGACACTAGTCGTAGATTCCGATGCTTAACTTCAGGATTACCGTATCCCTCTGACTTTCTTATTGATGATGAAACACAGAAATTGCTTCGGAATTAATTATAAAGGGCGCAATGCCGACTAAAAAACAAGAAGACTGACTCTTCTGACAGTCTATGTTTTGAACCATTCCTGTGACACTAGTTATAGAATCTTGTGCTTCACTTCAGTTTTACTGTACCCCTCTGACCCTCTTATAGACGATGAATCACAGAAATTGCATCGGAATTAAATAGAAAAGGCACAATATCGACTTAAGTACAAGATGACTGACTCTTCCTACAGTCTATGTTTTGAACCATTCCTGTGACACTAGTTTTTTATTCCGATGCTTCACTTGAGGTTTACTTTATCCCTCGGACCTTCTTATGGACGATGAAACACTGAAATTGCATCGGAATGAAATACAAAAGGCACAATGCCGACTTAAGTACAAGAAGACTGACTCTACTTACTGACTATGTTTTGAACCATTCCTGTGACATTAATTATAGATTCCGATGTTTCACTTCATGTTTACTGTATCCCATGGACCGGCTTATTGACGGTGAAACACAGAAATTGCATCGGAATTAAATACAAAAGGCACAATACCGACATAAGTACAAGAAGACTGACTCTTCTTACTGACTATGTTTTGAACCATTCCTGTGGCACTAGTCATAGACTCCGTTGCTTCACTTCAGGATTGCTGTATCCCTCTGACATTGTTATTGACGATGAAACACAGAAATTGCATCTTTATTAGATACAAAAGGCACAATGCCGACTTAAGTACAAGAAGACTGACTCTTCTTACTGTCTATGTTTTGAACCATTCTTGTGACACTAGTTATAGATTCCGATGCTTCACTCCAGGTTTACTGTATCACTTGGACCTTCTTATTGACGATGAAACACAGAAATTGCATCGGAATTAAATACAAAAGGCAAAATGCCGACTTAAGTACTAGAAGACTGAATCTTCCAACTCTCTATGTTTTGAACCATTCCTGTGACACTAGTTATAGATTCCGATGCTTCACTTCAGGTTTACTGTATCCCTCTGACCTTCTTATTGACGATGAAACACAGAAATTGCATCGGAATTAAATACAAAAGGCACAATGCCGACTTAAGTAAAAGAAGTCTGACTCTTCTTACTGTCTATGATTTGAACCATTCCTGTGACACTAGTTATAGATTCCCATGTTTCACTCCAGGTTTACTGTATCCCTTGGACCTTCTTATTGACGATGAAACACAGATATTGCATCAGAATTAAATAGAAAAGGCACAATGATGACTTAAGTACAAGAAGACTGACTCTACTTACTGACTATGTTTTGAACCATTCCTGTGACATTAATTATAGATTCCGATGTTTCACTTCATGTTTACTGTATCCCATGGACCGGCTTATTGACGGTGAAACACAGAAATTGCATCGGAATTAAATACAAAAGGCACAATACCGACATAAGTACAAGAAGACTGACTCTTCTTACTGACTATGTTTTGAACCATTCCTGTGGCACTAGTCATAGACTCCGTTGCTTCACTTCAGGATTGCTGTATCCCTCTGACATTGTTATTGACGATGAAACACAGAAATTGCATCTTTATTAAATACAAAAGGCACAATGCCGACTTAAGTACAAGAAGACTGACTCTTCTTACTGTCTATGTTTTGAACCATTCTTGTGACACTAGTTATAGATTCCGATGCTTCACTCCAGGTTTACTGTATCACTTGGACCTTCTTATTGACGATGAAACACAGAAATTGCATCGGAATTAAATACAAAAGGCAAAATGCCGACTTAAGTACTAGAAGACTGAATTTTCTTACTGACTATGTTTTGAACCATTCCTGTGGTACTAGTTATAAATTCCGATGCTTCACTTCAGGTTTACTGTATCCCTTGGTCCTTCTTATTGACGAGGAAACACAGAAATTGCATCGGAATTAAATACAAAAGGCACAATGCCGACTAAAGTACAAGAAGACTGACTCTTCTGACAGTCTATGATTTGAACCATTCTTGTGACACTAGTTACAGATTCCGATGCTTCACTCCAGGTTTACTGTATCCGTTCGACCTTCTTATTGACGATGAAACACAGAAATTGCATCGGAATTAATTACAAAAGGCGCAATGCCGACTAAAAAACAAGAAGACTGACTCTTCTGACAGTCTATGTTTTGAACCATTCCTGTGACACTAGTTATAGAATCTTGTGCTTCACTTCAGTTTTACTGTATCCCTCTGACCCTCTTATTGACGATGAAACACAGAAATTGCATCGGAATTAAATAGAAAAGGCACAATATCGACTTAAGTACAAGAAGACTGACTCTTCCAACAGTCTATGTTTTGAACCATTCCTGTGACACTAGTTTTTTATTCCGATGCTTCACTTGAGGTTTACTGTATCCCTCTGACCTTCTTAATGACAATGAAACACAGAAATTGCATCAAAATTAAATAGAAAAGGCTCAGTACCGACTTAAGTACAAGAAGACTGACTGTTCCTACTGTCTATGTTTCGAACCATTCCTGTGACACTAGTTATAGATTCCGATGCTTCACTTCAGGTTTACTGTATCCCTCTGACCTTCTTATTGACGATGAAACACAGAAATTGCATCAGACTTAAATACAAAAGGCATAATGCCGAATTAAGTACAAGAAGACTGACTCTTCTTACTGTCCATGTTTTGAACCATTCCTGTGACACTATTTATAGACTCCGATGCTTCACTCCTGGTTTACGGTATCCCTTGGACCTTCTTAATGACGATGAAACACAGAAATTGCATCGGAATAAAATACAAAAGTCACAATGCCGACTTAAGTAAAAGAAGTCTGACTCTTCTTACTGTCTATGATTTGAACCATTCCTGAGACACTAGTTATAGATTCCCATGTTTCACTCCAGGTTTACTGTATCAATTGGACCTTCTTATTGACGATGAATAACAGAAAATGCATCAGAATTAAATAGAAAAGGCACAATGATGACTTAAGTACAAGAAGACTGACTCTTCTTACTGACTCTGTTTTGAACCATTCCTGTGACATTAGTTATAGATTCCGACGCTTCACTTCAGGTTTACTGTATCCCATGGACCGGCTTCTTGACGGTGAAACACAGAAATTGTATCGGAATTAAATACAAAAGGCACAATACCGATTTAAGAACAAGAAGACTGACTCTTCTTACTGACTATGTTTTGAACCATTCCTGTGGCACTAGTCATAGATTCCGTTGCTTCACTTCAGGATTGCTGTATCCCTCTGACATTGTTATTGACGATGAAACACAGAAATTGCATCTTAATTAAATACAAAAGGCACAATGCCGACTTAAGTACAAGAAGGCTGACTCTTCTTACTGTCTATGTTTTGAACCATTCTTGTGACACTAGTTATAGATTCCGATGCTTCACTCCAGGTTTACTGTATCCCTTGGACCTTCTTATTGACGATGAAACACAGAAATTGCATCGGAATTAAATACAAAAGGCAAAATGCCGACTTAAGTACTAGAAGACTGAATTTTTATACTGACTATGTTTTGAACCATTCCTGTGGCACTAGTTATAAATTCCGATGCTTCACTTCAGGTTTACTGTATCCCTTGGAACTTCTTATTGACGATGAAACACAGAAATTGCATCGGAATAAAATACAAAAAGCACAATGCATACTTAAGTACAAGAAGACTGACTCTTCTTACTGTCTATGTTTTGATCCATTCCTGTGACACTAGTTATAGATTCCGATGCTTCACTCCAGGTTTTTTGTATCCCTTGGTCCTTCTTATTGACGATGAAACACAGAAATTGCATCGGAATTAAATACAAAAGGCACAATGCCGACTAAAGTACAAGAAGACTGACTCTTCTGACAGTCTATGTTTTGAATCATTCCTGTGACACTAGTTAGAGATTCCGGTGCTTCACTCCAGGTTTACTGTATCCCTTGGACCTTCTTATTGACGATGAAACACAGATATTGCATCGGAATGAAATACAAAAGGCACAATGCCGGCTTAAGTACAAGAAGACTGAGTCTTCTTACTGTCTATGTTTTGAACCATTCCTGTGACTCTAGTTATAGATTCCGATGCTTCACTTCAGATTTACTGTATCCCTTTGACCTTCTTATTGACGATGAAACACAGAAATTGCATTGGAATTAAATACAAAAGGCACAATACCGATTTAAGTACAAGAAGACTGACTCTTCTTACTGACTATGTTTTGAACCATTCCTGTGACACTAGTCGTAGATTCCGATGCTTAACTTCAGGATTACTGTATCCCTCTGACTTTCTTATTGACGATGAAACACAGAAATTGCTTCGGAATTAATTACAAAAGGCGCAATGCCGACTAAAAAACAAGAAGACTGACTCTTCTGACAGTCTATGATTTGAACCATTCCTGTGACACTAGTTATAGAATCTTGTGCTTCACTTCAGTTTCACTGTATCCCTCTGACCCTCTTATTGACGATGAAACACAGAAATTGCATCGGAATTAAATAGAAAAGGCACAATATCGACTTAAGTACAAGAAGACTGACGCTTCCTACAGTCTATGTTTTGAACCATTCCTGTGACACTAGTTTTTTATTCCGATGCTTCACTTGAGGTTTTCTGTATCCCTCGGACCTTCTTATGGACGATGAAACACTGAAATTGCATCGGAATGAAATACAAAAGGCACAATGCCGACTTAAGTACAAGAAGACTGAATCTTCCAACTCTCTAAGTTTTGAACCATTCCTGTGACACTAGTTATAGATTCCGATACTTCACTTCAGGTTTACTGTATCCCTCTGACCTTCTTAATGACAATGAAACACAGAAATTGCATTAAAATTAAATAGAAAAGGCTCAGTACCGACTTAAGTACAAGAAGACTGACTGTTCCTACTGTCTATGTGTCGAACCATTTCTGTGACACTAGTTATAGATTCCGATGCATCACTTCAGGTTTACTGTATCCCCCTGACTTTCTTATTGACGATGAAACACTGAAATTGCATCGGAATTAAATAGAAAAGGCACAATGCCTACTTAACTACAAGAAGACTGACTCTTCTTACTGACTATGTTTTGAACCGTCACTGTGACACTAGTTATAGATTCCGATGCTTCACTCCAGGTTTACAGTATCCCTTGGACATTTTTATTGACAATGAAACACAGAAAATGCATCGGAGTTAAATACAAAAGGCACAATACCGACTTAAGTACAAGAAGACTGACTCTTCTTACTGACTATGATTTGAACCATTCCTGTGACACTAGTTATAGACTCCGATGCTTCACTCCAGGTTTACTGTATCCCTTGGACCTTCTTATTGACGATACAACACAGAAATTGCATCGAAAATAAGTACAAAAGGCACGATGCCGACTTATGTAATAGAAGTCTGACTCTTCTTACTGTCTGTGTTTTGAACCATTCCTGTGACACTAGTTATAGATTCCGATGCTTCACTTCAGGTTTACTGTATCTCTCTGACCTTCTTATTGACGATGCAACACAGAAATTGCATCAGAATTAAAAACAAAAGGCACAATGCCGACTTAAGTACAAGAAGCCTGACTCTTCTTACTGTCTATGTTTTGAACCATTCCTGCGACACTAGTTATAGATTCCGATGCTTTACTCCAAGTTTACTGTATCCCTCTCACCTTCTTATTGACGATGAAATACAGAAATTGCATCGGAATTAAATACAAAAGGCACAATGCCGACTTACGGACCAGAAGACTGACTCTTCTTACTGACTATATTCTGAATCATTCCTGTGACACTAGCTATATGTTCCGATGCTTCACTACAGGTTTACTGTATCCCTCTGACCTTCTTATTGACGATGAAACACAGAAATTGCATCGGAATTAAATACAATAGGCACAATGCCGACTTAAGTACAAGAAGACTGTCTCTTCCTACTGTCTATGTTTTGAACCATTCCTGTGACACTAGTCATAGATTCCGATGCTTCACTTCAGGTTTACTGTATCCTTTGGACCTTCTTATTGACGATGAAACACAGAAATTGCATCGGAATTAAATTCAAAATGCACAATGCCGACTTAACTACAAGAAGACTGACTCTTCTTACTCACTATGTTTTGAACCATTCCTGTGACTAGTTATAGATTCCGATGCTTAACTTCAAGTTTACTGTATCCCTTGGACCTTCTTATTGACGATGAAACACAGAAATTGCATCGGAATGAAATACAAAAGGCACAATGCCGACTTAAGTTCAAGAAGACTGAGTCTTCTTACTGTCTATGTTTTGAACCATTCCTGTGACTCTAGTTATAGATTCCGATGTTTCACTTCAGCTTTACTGTATCCCTTTGACCTTCGTATTGACGATGAAACACAGAAATTGCATTGGAATTAAATACAAAAGGCACAATACCGATTTAAGTACAAGAAGACTGACTCTTCTCACTGACTATGTTTTGAACCATTCCTGTGACACTAGTCGTACATTCCGATGCTTAACTTCAGGACTACTTTATCCCTCAGACCTTCTTATTGACGATGAAACACAGAAATTGCTTCGGAATTGAATACAAAAGGCGCAATGCCGACTAAAGTACAAGAAGACTGACTCTTCTGACGGTCTATGCTTTGAACCATTACTGTGACACTAGTTATAGAATCTTGTGCTTCACTTCAGGTTTACTGTATCCCTCTGACCCTCTTATTGACAATGAAACACAGAAATTGCATAGGAATTAAATAGAAAAGGCACAATATCGACTTAAGTACAAGAAGACTGACTCTTCATACTGACTATGTTTTGAAGCATTTCTGTGACACTAGCTAGAGATTCCGATGCTTCACTTCAGGTTTACTGTATCCCTCTGACCTTCTTATTGACGATGAAACACAGAAATTGCATCGGAATTAAATAGAAAAGGCACAATGCAGACTTAACTACAAGAAGACTGACTCTTCTTACTGACTATGTTTTGAACCACTCCTGTGACACTAGGTATGGATTCTGATGCTTAACTTCAGGATTACTGTATCCCACTGACCTTCATAGTGACGATGAAACACAGAAATTGCATCGGAATTAAATACAAAAAGCACAATGCCGACTTAAGTACAAGAAGCCTGACTCTTCTTACTGTCTTTGTTTTGAACCATTCCTGTGACACTAGTTGTAGATTCCGATGCTTCACTTCAGGTTTACTGTATCCTTTGGACCTTCTTATTGACGATGAAACACAGAAATTGCACCTTAATTAAATACAAAAGTCACAATACCGACTTAAGTTCAAGAAGACTGACTCTTCTTACTGACTATGATTTGAACCATTTCTGTGACACTAGTCGTAGATTCCGATGCTTAACTTCAGGATTACTGTATCTCTTGGACCTTCTTATTGACGATGAAACACAGAAATTGCATCGGAATTAAATACAAAAGGCAAGATGCCGACTTAAGTAATAGAAGTCTCACTCTTCTTACTGTCTGTGTTTTGAACCATTCCTGTGACACTAGTTATAGATTCCGATGCTTCACATCAGGTTTACTGTATCTCTCTGACCTTCTTATTGACGATGAAACACAGAAATTGCATCAGAATTAAATACAAAAGGCACAATGCCGACTTAAGTACAAGAAGCCTGACTCTTCTTACTGTCTTTGTTTTGAACCATTCCTGTGACACTAGTTGTAGATTCCGATGCTTCACTTCAGGTTTACTGTATCCCTCTAACCTTCTTATTGACGATGAAACACAGAAATTGCATCAGAATTAAATACAAATGGCACAATGCCGACTTAAGTACAAGAAGCCTGACTCTTCATAGTGTCTATGTTTTGAACCATTCCTGTGACACTAGTTATAGACTCCGATGATCACCCCAGGTTAACTGTATACCTTGGACCTTCTTATTGACTATGAAACACAGAAATTGCATCGGAATTAAATACAAAAGGCACAATGCCGACTTAAGTACAAGAAGACTGTCTCTTCCTACTGTCTATGTTTTGAACCATTCCTGTGACACTAGTCATAGATTCCGATGCTTCACTTCAGGTTTACTGTATCCTTTGGACCTTCTTATTGACGATGAAACACAGAAATTGCACCTTAATTAAATACAAAAGTCACAATACCGACTTAAGTTCAAGAAGACTGACTCTTCTTACTGACTATGATTTGAACCATTTCTGTGACACTAGTCGTAGATTCCGATGCTTAACTTGAGGATTACTGTATCTCTCTGGCCTTCTTATTGACGATGAAACAGAGAAATTGCTTCGGAATTAAATACAAAACGCACAATGCCGACTAAAGTACAAGAAGACTGACTCTTCTGACAGTCTATGTTTTGAACCATTACTGTGACACTAGTTATAGATTCCGGTGCTTCACTCCAGGTTTACTGTATCCCTTGGACCTTCTTATTGACGATGAAACACAGAAATTGCATCGGAATTAAATACAAAACGCACAATGCCGACTTAAGTACAAGAAGACTGACTCTTCCTACTGTCTATGTTTTGAACCATCTCTGTGACACTAGTTATTGGTTCCGATGCTTCACTCCAGGTTTACTGTATCCCTTTGACCTTGTTATTGACGATGAAACACAGAAATTGCATCGGAATTAAATACAAATGCACATTGCCGTCTTATGTACAAGAAGACTGACTCTTCTTACTGTCTATGTTTTGAACCATTCCTGTGACACTAGATATAGACTCCGATGATCAACCCAGGTTAACTGTATCCCTTGGACCTTCTTATTGACGATGAAACACAGAAATTGCATCGGAAGTAAATACAAAAGGCACAATGCCGACTTAAGTACAAGAACACTGACTCTCCTTACTGTCTATGTTTTGAAACATCCCTGTGACACTAGTAATAGATTCCGATGCTTCACTCCAGGTTTACTGTATCCCTTGGACCTTCTTATTGACGATGAAACACAAAAATTGCATCGGAATTAAATACAATAGGCACAATGCCGACTTAAGTACAAGAAGACTGTCTCTTCCTACTAGCTATGTTTTGAACCATTCCTGTGACACTAGTCATAGATTCCGATGCTTAACTTCAGGATTACTGTATCCCTTGGACCTTCTTATTGACGATGAAACACAGAAATTGCATCGGAAGTAAATAAAAAAGGCACAATGCCGACTTAAGTACAAGAACACTGACTCTCCTTACTGTCTATGTTTTGAAACATCCCTGTGACACTAGTAATAGATTCCGATGCTTCACTCCAGGTTTACTGTATCCCTTGGACCTTCTTATTGACGATGAAACGCAGAAATTGCATCGGAATTAAATTCAAAAGGCACAATGCCGCCTTATGTACAAGAAGACTGACTCTTCTTACTGACTATCTTTTGTACCATTCCTGTGACACTAGTTACCGATTCTGATGCTTCAATTCAGGTCTACTGTATCCCTTGGACCTTCTTGTTGACGATGAAACACAGGAATTGCATCGGAATTAAATACAAAATGCACAATGCCGACTTAAGTACGAGAAGACTGTCTCTTCTTACTGACTATGTTTTGAACCATTCCTGTGACACTAGCTATAGATTCTGATGCTTCACTACAGGTGTACTGTATCCCTCTGGCCTTCTTATTGACGATGAAAAACAGAAATTGCATCGGAATTAAGTACAGTAGGCACAATGCCGACTTAAGTACAAGAAGACTGTCTCTTCCTACTGTCTATGTTCTGAACCATTCCTGTGACACTAGTCATTGATTCCGATGCTTCACTTCAGGTTTACTGTATCCTTTGGACCTTATTATTGACGATGAAACACAGAAATTGAATCGGAATTAAATACAAAAGGCACAATGCCGACTTAACTACAAGAAGACTGACTCTTCTTACTCACTATGTTTGAACCATTCCTGTGACACTAGTTATAGATTCCGATGCTTAACTTCAGGATTACTGTATCCCACTGACCTTCTTAGTGACGATGAAACACAGAAATTGCATCGGAATTAAATCAAAAAGCACAATGCCTACTAAAGTACAAGAATACTGACTCATCTTACTGTCTATGGTTTGAACCGCCCCTGTGACACTAGTTATAGATTCCGATGCTTCACTCCAGGTTTACTGTATCCCTTTGACCATCTTATTGACGATGAAACACAGATATTGCATCGGAATTAAATACAAAAGGCACAATGCCGACTTCAGTACAAGAAGACTGTCTCTTCCTACTGTCTATGTTTTGAACCATTCCTGTGACACTAGTCATAGATTCCGATGGTTCACTTCAGGTTTACTGTATCCTTTGGACCTTCTTATTGACGATGAAACACAGAAATTGCATCTTAATTAAATACAAAAGTAACAATACCGACTTAAGTACAAGAAGACTGACTCTTCTGACAGTCTATGCTTTGAACCATTCCTGTGACACTAGTTATAGATTCCGATGCTTCACTCCAGGTTTACTGTATTCGTTGGACCTTCTTATTGACGATGAAACACAGAAATTGCATCGGAATGAAATACAAAAGGCTCAATGCCGACTTAAGTGCAAGAAGACTGACTCTTCTTACTGTCTATGTTTTGAACCATTCCTGTGACTCTAGTTATAGATTCCGATGCTTCACTTCAGGTTTACTGTATCCCTTTGACCTTCTTATTGACGATTAAACACAGAAATTGCATCGGAATTAAATACAAAAGGCACAATGCCGTCTTATGTATAAGAAGACTGACTCTTCTTACTGTCTATGTTTTGAACCATTCCTGTGACACTAGTTATAGATTCCGATGCTTCAATTCAGGTCTACTGTATCCCTTGGACATTCTTATTGACGATGAAACACAGAAATTGCATTGGAATTAAATACAAAAGGCACAATGCCGACTTAAGTACAAGAAGACTGACTCTTCCAACTGTCTATGTTTTGAACCGTTCCTGTGACACTAGTTATAGATTCCGATGCTTCACTTCAGGTTTACTGTATCCCTCTGACCGTCGTGCTGACGATGAAAGACAGAAATTGCATCGGAATTAAATAGAAAAGGCACAATGCTGACCTAAGTACTAGAAGACTGACTCTTCCTACTGTCTATGTTTTGAACCATTCCTGTGGCCCTAGTTATACATTCCGATGTTTCACTTTAGGTTTACTGTATCCCTTGGACCTTCTTATTGACGATGAAACACAGAATTTGAATCGGAATAAAATACAAAAGCACAATGTCGACTTAACTACAGGAAGACTGACTCTTCTTACTGACTATGTATTGAACCATTCCTGTGACACTAGTTACAGATTCTGATGCTTAACTTCAGGATTACTGTATCCCTCTGACCTTATTGACGATAAAACACAGAAATCGCATCGGAATTAAATACAAATAGCACAATGCCGACTTAAGTACAAGAATACTGACTTAGCTTACTGTCTATTATTTGAACCGTCCCTGTGACACTAGTTATAGATTCCGATGCTTCACTCCAGGTTTAATGTATCCCTTGGACGTTCTTATTGACGATGAAACACAGAAATTGCCTCGGAATTAAATACAAATGGCACAATGCCGACTTAAGTACAAGAAGACTGACTCTTCATACTGACTATGTTTTTAACCATTCCTGTGACAACAGTTATAGATTCAGATGCTTCACTTCAGGTTTACTGTATCCCTCTGACCTTCCCTTTGACGATGAAACACAGAAATTGCATCGGAATTAAATACAAAAAGCACAAAGCCGAATTAAGTACAAGAAGACTGACTCCTCTTACTGTCTATGTTTTGAACCATTCCTGTGACACTAGTTATCGACTCCGATGCTTCAATCCAGTTTTAGTGTATCCCTTGGACCATCTTATTGACGATGAAACACAGATATTGCATCGGAATCAAATACAAATGCCACAATGCCGACTTAAGTACAAGAAGACTGACTCTTCTTACTGACTGTGTTTTGAACCATTATTGTGACACTAGCTATAGATTCCGATGTTTCACTTCAGGTTTACTGTATCCCTTAAACCTTCTTATTGACGATGAAACACAGAAATTGCTTCGGAATTAAATACAAAAGGCACAATGCCGACTTAAGTACAAGAAGTCTGACTCTTCTTACTGTCTATGATTTCAACCATTCCTGTGTCACGAGGTATAGATTCCGATGCTTCACTCCAGTTTTACTGTATCCCTTGGACCTTCTTATTAACGATGAAACACAGAAATTGCATCAGAATTAAATAGAAAATGCACAATGATGACATAAGTCAAGAAGACTGACTCTTCTTACTGACTATGCTTTGTACCATCCCTGTGACACTAGTTATAGATTCCGATGCTTCACCTCAAGTTTACTGTATCCCTTGGACCTTCTTATTGACGATGAAACACAGAAATTGCTTCGGAGTTAAAGACAAAAGGCTGAATACAGACATAAGTACAAGAAGACTGACTCTTCTTACTGACTATGTTTTGAACCATTCCTGTGACACTAGTCATAGATTCTGATGCTTAACTTCAGGATTACTGTATCCCTTGGACCTTCTTATCGACGATGAAACACAGAAATTGCATCGGAATTAAATACAAAAGGCACAATGCCGACTTAAGTACAAGAAGACTGACTCTACTTACTGACTATGTTTTGAACCATTATTGTGACACTAGCTATAGATTCCGATGTTTCACTTCAGGTTTACTGTATCCCTTAAACCTTCTTATTGACGATGAAACACAGAAATTGCTTCGGAAATAAATACAAAAGGCACAATGCCGACTTAAGTACAAGAAGACTGACTCTTCTTACTGTCTATGTTTTGAACCATTCCTGTGACTCTAGTTATACTTTCAGATGCTTCACTTCAGGTTTACTGTATCCCTCTGACCTTCTTATTGACGATGAAACACGGAAATTGCATCGGAATTAAATACAAAAGGCACAATGCCGACTTAAGTACAAGAAGACTGACTCTTCTTACTGACTATGTTTGAACCATTCCTGTGAAACTAGTTATAGATTCCGATGCTTCACATCAGGTTTACTGTTTCCCTCTGACCATCTTATTGACGATGAAACACAGAAATTGCTTCGGAATTAAATAAAAATGGCACAATGCCGACTAAAGTATAAAAAGACTGACTCTTCTGAAAGTCTATGCTTTGAACCATTCCTGTGACACTAGTTATAGATTCCGGTGCTTCACTCCAGGTTTACTGTATTCCTTGGACCTTCTTATTGACGATGAAACACAGAAATTGCATCGGAATGAAATACAAAAGGCACAATGCCGACTTAAGTGCAAGAAGACTGACTCTTCTTACTGTCTATGTTTTGAACCATTCCTGTGACACTAGTTATAGATTCCGATGCTTCAATTCAGGTCTACTGTATCCCTTGGACCTTCTTATTGACGATGAAACACAGAAATTGCATCGGAATTAAATACAAAATTCACAATGCCGACTTAAGTACAAGAAGACTGACTCTTCTTACTGACTATGTTTTGAACCATTCCTGTGACACTAGTTATAGATTCCGATGCTTCACATCAGGTTTACTGTATTCGTCTGACCTTCTTATTGACGATGAAACATAGAAATTGCATCGGAATTAAATACAAAAGGCTCAATGCCGACTTAAGTACATGCAGACTGACTTTTCCTACTGTCTATGTTTTGAACCATTCCTGTGACACTAGTTACAGATTCCGATGGTTCTTTTCAGTTTTACTGTATCCCTTGGTCCTTCTTATTGACGATGAAACACAGAAATTGCATTGGAATTAAATACAAAAGGCACAATGCCGACTTAAGTACAAGAAGACTGACTCTTCCAACTGTCTATGTTTTTAACCGTTCCTGTGACACTAGTTATAGATTCCGATGCTTCACTTCAGGTTTACTGTATCCCTCTGACCGTCGTAATGACGATGAAAGACAGAAATTGCATCGGAATTAAATTGAAAAGGCACAATGCCGACCTAAGTACTAGAAGACTGACTCCTCCTACTGTCTATGTTTTGAACCATTCCTGTGACCCTAGTTATAGATTCCGATGTTTCACTTTAGGTTTACTGTATCCCTTGGACCTTCTTATTGACGATGAATCACAGAATTTGCATCGGAATGAAATACAAAAGCACAATGTCGACTTAACTACAGGAAGACTGACTCTTCTTACTGACTATGCTTTGAACCATTCCTGTGACACTAGTTACAGATTCCGATGCTTAACTTCAGGATAAGTGTATCCCTCAGGCCTTCTTATTGACGATAAAACACAGAAATCGCATCGGAATTAATTACAAAAAGCACAATGCCGACTTAAGTACAAGAATACTGACTCAGCTTACTGTCTATGATTTGAACCGTCCCTGTGACACTAGTTATAGATTCCGATGCTTCACTCCAGGTTTAATGTATCCCTCGGACGTTCTTATTGACGATGAAACACAGAAATTGCATCGGAATTAAATACAAATGGCACAATGCCGACTTAAGTACAAGAAGACTGACTCTTCATACTGACTATGTTTTTAACCATTTCTGTGACAACAGTTATAGATTCCGATGCTTCACTTCAGGTTTACTGTATCCCTCTGACCTTCCCTTTGACGATGAAACACAGAAATTGCATCGGAATTAAATACAAAAAGCACAAAGCCGAATTAAGTACAAGAAGACTGACTCCTCTTACTGTCTATGTTTTGAACCATTCCTGTGACACTAGTTATCGACTCCGATGCTTCACTCCAGCTTTAGTGTATCCCTTGGACCATCTTATTGACGATGAAACACAGATATTGCATCGGAATCAAATACAAATGCCACAATGCCGACTTATGTAAAAGAACTCTGACTCTTCTTACTGTCTATGTTTTCAACCATTCCTCTGACACGAGGTATAGATTCCGATGCTTCACTCCAGTTTTACTGTATCCCTTGGACCTTCTTATTAACGATGAAACACAGATATTGCATCAGAATTAAATAGAAAATGCACAATGGTGACTTAAGTACAAGAAGACTGACTCTTCTTACTGACTATGCTTTGTACCATCCCTGTGACACTAGTTATAGATTCCGATGCTTCACTTCAAGTTTACTGTATCCCTTGGACCTTCTTATCGACGATGAAACACAGAAATTGCATCGGAATTAAATACAAATGCACAATGCCGTCTTATGTACAAGAAGACTGACTCTTCTTACTGTCTATGTTTTGAACCATTCCTGTGACACTAGATATAGACTCCGATGATCAACCCAGGTTAACTGTATCCCTTGGACCTTCTTATTGACGATGAAACACAAAAATTGCATCGGAATTAAATACAAAAGGCACAATGCCGACATAAGTACAAGAACACTGACTCTCCTTACTGTCTATGATTTGAAACATCCCTGTGACACTAGTTATAGATTCCGATGCTTCGCTCCAGGATTACTGTATCCCTTGGACCTTCTTATTGACGATGAAACACAAAAATTGCATCGGAATTAAATACAATAGGCACAATGCCGACTTAAGTACAAGAAGACTGTCTCTTCCTACTGGCTATGTTTTGAACCATTCCTGTGACACTAGTCATAGATTCCGATGCTTAACTTCAGGATTACTGTATCCCTCGGACCTTCTTATTGACGATGAAACACTGAAATCGCTTCGGAATTAAATACAAAAGGCTCAATGCCGACTAAAGTACAAGAAGACTGACTCTTCTGACAGTCTATGATTTGAACCATTCCTGTGACACTAGTTATGGATTCCGGTGCTTCACTCCAGGTTTACTGTATCCCTTGGACCTTCTTATTGACGATGAAACGCAGAAATTGCATCGGAATTAAATTCAAAAGGCACAATGCCGTCTTATGTACAAGAAGACTGACTCTTCTTACTGACTATATTTTGAACCACTCCTGTGACACTAGTTACCGATTCTGATGCTTCAATTCAGGTCTACTGTATCCCTTGGACCTTCTTGTTGACGATGAAACACAGAAATTGCATCGGAATTAAATACAAAATGCACAATGCCGACTTAAGTACGAGAAGACTGTCTCTTCTTACTGACTATGTTTTGAACCATTCCTGTGACACTAGCTATAGATTCTGATGCTTCACTACAGTTGTACTGTATCCCTCTGGCCTTCTTATTGACGATGAAAAACAGAAATTGCATCGGAATTAAGTACAATAGGCACAATGCCGACTTAAGTACAAGAAGACTGTCTCTTCCTACTGTCTATGTTTTGAACCATTCCTGTGACACTAGTCATTGATTCCGATGCTTCACTTCAGGTTTACTGTATCCTTTGGACCTTATTATTGACGAAGAAACACAGAAATTGAATCGGAATTAAATACAAAAGGCACAATGCCGACTTAACTACAAGAAGACTGACTCTTCTTACTCACTATGTTTGAACCATTCCTGTGACACTAGTTATAGATTCCGATGCTTAACTTCAGGATTACTGTATCCCACTGACCTTCTTAGTGACGATGAAACACAGAAATTGCATCGGAATTAAATACAAAAAGCACAATGCCTACAAAAGTACAAGAATACTGACTCATTTTACTGTCTATGGTTTGAACCGCCCCTGTGACACTAGTTATAGATTCCGAAGCTTCACTCCAGGTTTACTGTATCCCTTTGACCTTCTTATTGACGATGAAACACAGATATTGCATCGGAATTAAATACAAAAGGCACAATGCCGACTTCAGTACAAGAAGACTGTCTCTTCCTACTGTCTATGTTTTGAACCATTCCTGTGACACTAGTCATAGATTCCGATGGTTCACTTCAGGTTTACTGTATCCTTTGGACCTTCTTATTGACGATGAAACACAGAAATTGCATCTTAATTAAATACAAAAGTAACAATACCGACTTAAGTACAAGAAGACTGACTCTTCTTACTGAATATGATTTGAACCATTCCTGTGACACTAGTCATAGATTCCGATGCTTAACTTCAGGATTACTATATCCCTCTGACCTTCTTATTGACGATGAAACACAGAAATTGCTTCGGAATTAAATACAAAATTCACAATGCCGACTAAAGTACAAGAAGACTGACTCTTCTGACAGTCTATGCTTTGAACCATTCCTGTGACACTAGTTATAGATTCCGGTGCTTCACTCCAGGTTTACTGTATTCGTTGGACCTTCTTATTGACGATGAAACACAGAAATTGCATCGGAATGAAATACAAAAGGCTCAATGCCGACTTAAGTGCAAGAAGACTGACTCTTCTTACTGTCTATGTTTTGAACCATTCCTGTGACTCTAGTTATAGATTCCGATGCTTCACTACAGGTTCACTGTATCCCTTTGACCTTCTTATTGACGATGAAACACAGAAATTGCATCGGAATTAAATACAAAAGGCACAATGCCGTCTTATGTACAAGAACACTGACTCTTCTTACTGTCTATGTTTTGAACCATTCCTGTGACACTAGTTATAGATTCCGATGCTTCAATTCAGGTCTACTGTATCCCTTGGACATTCTTATTGACGATGAAACACAGAAATTGCATTGGAATTAAATACGAAAGGCACAATGCCGACTTAAGTACAAGAAGACTGACTCTTCCAACTGTCTATGTTTTGAACCGTTCCTGTGACACTAGTTATAGATTCCGATGCTTCACTTCAGGTTTACTGTATCCCTCTGACCGTCGTGTTGACGATGAAAGACAGAAATTGCATCGGAATTAAATAGAAAAGGCACAATGCCGACCTAAGTACTAGAAGACTGACTCTTCCTACTGTCTATGTTTTGAACCATTCCTGTGACCCTAGTTATACATTCCGATGTTTCACTTTAGGTTTACTGTATCCCTTGTACCTTCTTATTGACGATGAAACACAGAATTTGAATCGGAATAAAATACAAAAACACAATGTCGACTTAACTACAGGAAGACTGACTCTTCTTACTGACTATGCTTTGAACCATTCCTGTGACACTAGTTACAGATTCTGATGCTTAACTTCAGGATTACTGTATCCCTCTGACCTTATTGACGATAAAACACAGAAATCGCATCGGAATTAAATACAAATAGCACAATGCCGACTTAAGTACAAGAATACTGACTTAGCTTACTGTCTATTATTTGAACCGTCCCTGTGACACTAGTTATAGATTCCGATGCTTCACTCCAGGTTTAATGTATCCCTTGGACGTTCTTATTGACGATGAAACACAGAAATTGCCTCGGAATTAAATACAAATGGCACAATGCCGACTTAAGTACAAGAAGACTGACTCTTCATACTGACTATGATTTTAACCATTCCTGTGACAACAGTTATAGATTCAGATGCTTCACTTCAGGTTTACTGTATCCCTCTGACCTTCCCTTTGACGATGAAACACAGAAATTGCATCGGAATTAAATACAAAAAGCACAAAGCCGAATTAAGTACAAGAAGACTGACTCCTCTTACTGTCTATGTTTTGAACCATTCCTGTGACACTAGTTATCGACTCCGATGCTTCAATCCAGTTTTAGTGTATCCCTTGGACCATCTTATTGACGATGAAACACAGATATTGCATCGGAATCAAATACAAATGCCACAATGCCGACTTAAGTACAAGAAGACTGACTCTTCTTACTGACTGTGTTTTGAACCATTATTGTGACACTAGCTATAGATTCCGATGTTTCACTTCAGGTTTACTGTATCCCTTAAACCTTCTTATTGACGATGAAACACAGAAATTGCTTCGGAAATAAATACAAAAGGCACAATGCCGACTTAAGTACAAGAAGTCTGACTCTTCTTACTGTCTATGATTTCAACCATTCCTGTGTCACGAGGTATAGATTCCGATGCTTCACTCCAGTTTTACTGTATCCCTTGGACCTTCTTATTAACGATGAAACACAGAAATTGCATCAGAATTAAATAGAAAATGCACAATGATGACTTAAGTCAAGAAGACTGACTCTTCTTACTGACTATGCTTTGTACCATCCCTGTGACACTAGTTATAGATTCCGATGCTTCACTTCAAGTTTACTGTATCCCTTGGACCTTCTTATTGACGATGAAACACAGAAATTGCTTCGGAGTTAAAGACAAAAGGCTGAATACAGACATAAGTACAAGAAGACTGACTCTTCTTACTGACTATGTTTTGAACCATTCCTGTGACACTAGTCATAGATTCTGATGCTTAACTTCAGGATTACTGTATCCCTTGGACCTTCTTATCGACGATGAAACACAGAAATTGCATCGGAATTAAATACAAAAGGCACAATGCCGACTTAAGTACAAGAAGACTGACTCTTCTTACTGACTATGTTTTGAACCATTATTGTGACACTAGCTATAGATTCCGATGTTTCACTTCAGGTTTACTGTATCCCTTAAACCTTCTTATTGACGATGAAACACAGAAATTGCTTCGGAAATAAATACAAAAGGCACAATGCCGACTTAAGTACAAGAAGACTGACTCTTCTTAAGACTATGTTGGAACCATTCCTGTGAAACTAGTTATAGATTCCGATGCTTCACATCAGGTTTACTGTTTCCCTCTGACCATCTTATTGACGATGAAACACAGAAATTGCTTCGGAATTAAATAAAAATGGCACAATGCCGACTAAAGTATGAAAAGACTGACTCTTCTGAAAGTCTATGCTTTGAACCATTCCTGTGACACTAGTTATAGATTCCGGTGCTTCACTCCAGGTTTACTGTATTCCTTGGACCTTCTTATTGACGATGAAACACAGAAATTGCATCGGAATGAAATACAAAAGGCACAATGCCGACTTAAGTGCAAGAAGACTGACTCTTCTTACTGACTATGTTTTGAACCGTCACTGTGACACTAGTTATAGATTCCGATGCTTCACTCCAGGTTTACAGTATCCCTTGGACCTTTTTATTGACAATGAAACACAGAAATTGCATCGGAGTTAAATACAAAAGGCACAATACCGACTTAAGTACAAGAAGACTGACTCTTCTTACTGACTATGTTTTGAACCATTCCTGCGACACTAGTTATAGATTCCGATGCTTTACTCCAGGTTTACTGTATCCCTCTTACCTTCTTATTGACGATGAAATACAGAAATTGCATCGGAATTAAATACAAAAGGCACAATGCCGACTTACGGACCAGAAGACTGACTCTTCTTACTGACTATATTCTGAATCATTCCTGTGACACTAGCTATATGTTCCGATGCTTCACTACAGGTTTACTGTATCCTTCTGACCTTCTTATTGACGATGAAACACAGAAATTGCATCGGAATTAAATACAATAGGCACAATGCCGACTTAAGTACAAGAAGACTGTCTCTTCCTACTGTCTATGTTTTGAACCATTCCTGTGACACTAGTCATAGATTCCGATGCTTCACTTCAGGTTTACTGTATCCTTTGGACCTTCTTATTGACGATGAAACACAGAAATTGCATCGGAATTAAATTCAAAATGCACAATGCCGACTTAACTACAAGAAGACTGACTCTTCTTACTCACTATGTTTTGAACCATTCCTGTGACTAGTTATAGATTCCGATGCTTAACTTCAAGTTTACTGTATCCCTTGGACCTTCTTATTGACGATGAAACACAGAAATTGCATCGGAATGAAATACAAAAGGCACAATGCCGACTTAAGTTCAAGAAGACTGAGTCTTCTTACTGTCTATGTTTTGAACCATTCCTGTGACTCTAGTTATAGATTCCGATGTTTCACTTCAGCTTTACTGTATCCCTTTGACCTTCGTATTGACGATGAAACACAGAAATTGCATTGGAATTAAATACAAAAGGCACAATACCGATTTAAGTACAAGAAGACTGACTCTTCTCACTGACTATGTTTTGAACCATTCCTGTGACACTAGTCGTACATTCAGATGCTTAACTTCAGGATTACTTTATCCCTCAGACCTTCTTATTGACGATGAAACACAGAAATTGCTTCGGAATTGAATACAAAAGGCGCAATGCCGACTAAAGTACAAGAAGACTGACTCTTCTGACGGTCTATGCTTTGAACCATTACTGTGACACTAGTTATAGAATCTTGTGCTTCACTTCAGGTTTACTGTATCCCTCTGACCCTCTTATTGACAATGAAACACAGAAATTGCATAGGAATTAAATAGAAAAGGCACAATATCGACTTAAGTACAAGAAGACTGACTCTTCATACTGACTATGTTTTGAAGCATTTCTGTGACACTAGCTAGAGATTCCGATGCTTCACTTCAGGTTTACTGTATCCCTCTGACCTTCTTATTGACGATGAAACACAGAAATTGCATCGGAATTAAATAGAAAAGGCACAATGCAGACTTAACTACAAGAAGACTGACTCTTCTTACTGACTATGTTTTGAACCACTCCTGTGACACTAGGTATGGATTCTGATGCTTAACTTCAGGATTACTGTATCCCACTGACCTTCATAGTGACGATGAAACACAGAAATTGCATCGGAATTAAATACAAAAAGCACAATGCCGACTTAAGTACAAGAAGCCTGACTCTTCTTACTGTCTTTGTTTTGAACCATTCCTGTGACACTAGTTGTAGATTCCGATGCTTCACTTCAGGTTTACTGTATCCTTTGGACCTTCTTATTGACGATGAAACACAGAAATTGCACCTTAATTAAATACAAAAGTCACAATACCGACTTAAGTTCAAGAAGACTGACTCTTCTTACTGACTATGATTTGAACCATTTCTGTGACACTAGTCGTAGATTCCGATGCTTAACTTCAGGATTACTGTATCTCTTGGACCTTCTTATTGACGATGAAACACAGAAATTGCATCGGAATTAAATACAAAAGGCAAGATGCCGACTTAAGTAATAGAAGTCTCACTCTTCTTACTGTCTGTGTTTTGAACCATTCCTGTGACACTAGTTATAGATTCCGATGCTTCACATCAGGTTTACTGTATCTCTCTGACCTTCTTATTGACGATGAAACACAGAAATTGCATCAGAATTAAATACAAAAGGCACAATGCCGACTTAAGTACAAGAAGCCTGACTCTTCTTACTGTCTTTGTTTTGAACCATTCCTGTGACACTAGTTGTAGATTCCGATGCTTCACTTCAGGTTTACTGTATCCCTCTAACCTTCTTATTGACGATGAAACACAGAAATTGCATCAGAATTAAATACAAATGGCACAATGCCGACTTAAGTACAAGAAGCCTGACTCTTCATAGTGTCTATGTTTTGAACCATTCCTGTGACACTAGTTATAGACTCCGATGATCACCCCAGGTTAACTGTATACCTTGGACCTTCTTATTGACTATGAAACACAGAAATTGCATCGGAATTAAATACAAAAGGCACAATGCCGACTTAAGTACAAGAAGACTGTCTCTTCCTACTGTCTATGTTTTGAACCATTCCTGTGACACTAGTCATAGATTCCGATGCTTCACTTCAGGTTTACTGTATCCTTTGGACCTTCTTATTGACGATGAAACACAGAAATTGCACCTTAATTAAATACAAAAGTCACAATACCGACTTAAGTTCAAGAAGACTGACTCTTCTTACTGACTATGATTTGAACCATTTCTGTGACACTAGTCGTAGATTCCGATGCTTAACTTGAGGATTACTGTATCTCTCTGGCCTTCTTATTGACGATGAAACAGAGAAATTGCTTCGGAATTAAATACAAAACGCACAATGCCGACTAAAGTACAAGAAGACTGACTCTTCTGACAGTCTATGTTTTGAACCATTACTGTGACACTAGTTATAGATTCCGGTGCTTCACTCCAGGTTTACTGTATCCCTTGGACCTTCTTATTGACGATGAAACACAGAAATTGCATCGGAATTAAATACAAAACGCACAATGCCGACTTAAGTACAAGAAGACTGACTCTTCCTACTGTCTATGTTTTGAACCATCTCTGTGACACTAGTTATTGGTTCCGATGCTTCACTCCAGGTTTACTGTATCCCTTTGACCTTGTTATTGACGATGAAACACAGAAATTGCATCGGAATTAAATACAAATGCACATTGCCGTCTTATGTACAAGAAGACTGACTCTTCTTACTGTCTATGTTTTGAACCATTCCTGTGACACTAGATATAGACTCCGATGATCAACCCAGGTTAACTGTATCCCTTGGACCTTCTTATTGACGATGAAACACAGAAATTGCATCGGAAGTAAATACAAAAGGCACAATGCCGACTTAAGTACAAGAACACTGACTCTCCTTACTGTCTATGTTTTGAAACATCCCTGTGACACTAGTAATAGATACCGATGCTTCACTCCAGGTTTACTGTATCCCTTGGACCTTCTTATTGACGATGAAACACAAAAATTGCATCGGAATTAAATACAATAGGCACAATGCCGACTTAAGTACAAGAAGACTGTCTCTTCCTACTGGCTATGTTTTGAACCATTCCTGTGACACTAGTCATAGATTCCGATGCTTAACTTCAGGATTACTGTATCCCTTGGACCTTCTTATTGACGATGAAACACAGAAATTGCATCGGAAGTAAATACAAAAGGCACAATGCCGACTTAAGTACAAGAACACTGACTCTCCTTACTGTCTATGTTTTGAAACATCCCTGTGACACTAGTAATAGATTCCGATGCTTCACTCCAGGTTTACTGTATCCCTTGGACCTTCTTATTGACGATGAAACGCAGAAATTGCATCGGAATTAAATTCAAAAGGCACAATGCCGCCTTATGTACAAGAAGACTGACTCTTCTTACTGACTATCTTTTGTACCATTCCTGTGACACTAGTTACCGATTCTGATGCTTCAATTCAGGTCTACTGTATCCCTTGGACCTTCTTGTTGACGATGAAACACAGGAATTGCATCGGAATTAAATACAAAATGCACAATGCCGACTTAAGTACGAGAAGACTGTCTCTTCTTACTGACTATGTTTTGAACCATTCCTGTGACACTAGCTATAGATTCTGATGCTTCACTACAGGTGTACTGTATCCCTCTGGCCTTCTTATTGACGATGAAAAACAGAAATTGCATCGGAATTAAGTACAGTAGGCACAATGCCGACTTAAGTACAAGAAGACTGTCTCTTCCTACTGTCTATGTTCTGAACCATTCCTGTGACACTAGTCATTGATTCCGATGCTTCACTTCAGGTTTACTGTATCCTTTGGACCTTATTATTGACGATGAAACACAGAAATTGAATCGGAATTAAATACAAAAGGCACAATGCCGACTTAACTACAAGAAGACTGACTCTTCTTACTCACTATGTTTGAACCATTCCTGTGACACTAGTTATAGATTCCGATGCTTAACTTCAGGATTACTGTATCCCACTGACCTTCTTAGTGACGATGAAACACAGAAATTGCATCGGAATTAAATCAAAAAGCACAATGCCTACTAAAGTACAAGAATACTGACTCATCTTACTGTCTATGGTTTGAACCGCCCCGGTGACACTAGTTGTAGATTCCGATGCTTCACTTCAGGTTTACTGTATCCCTTTGACCATCCTATTGACGATGAAACACAGATATTGCATCGGAATTAAATACAAAAGGCACAATGCCGACTTCAGTACAAGAAGACTGTCTCTTCCTACTGTCTATGTTTTGAACCATTCCTGTGACACTAGTCATAGATTCCGATGGTTCACTTCAGGTTTACTGTATCCTTTGGACCTTCTTATTGACGATGAAACACAGAAATTGCATCTTAATTAAATACAAAAGTAACAATACCGACTTAAGTACAAGAAGACTGACTCTTCTGACAGTCTATGCTTTGAACCATTCCTGTGACACTAGTTATAGATTCCGATGCTTCACTCCAGGTTTACTGTATTCGTTGGACCTTCTTATTGACGATGAAACACAGAAATTGCATCGGAATGAAATACAAAAGGCTCAATGCCGACTTAAGTGCAAGAAGACTGACTCTTCTTACTGTCTATGTTTTGAACCATTCCTGTGACTCTAGTTATAGATTCCGATGCTTCACTTCAGGTTTACTGTATCCCTTTGACCTTCTTATTGACGATTAAACACAGAAATTGCATCGGAATTAAATACAAAAGGCACAATGCCGTCTTATGTATAAGAAGACTGACTCTTCTTACTGTCTATGTTTTGAACCATTCCTGTGACACTAGTTATAGATTCCGATGCTTCAATTCAGGTCTACTGTATCCCTTGGACATTCTTATTGACGATGAAACACAGAAATTGCATTGGAATTAAATACAAAAGGCACAATGCCGACTTAAGTACAAGAAGACTGACTCTTCCAACTGTCTATGTTTTGAACCGTTCCTGTGACACTAGTTATAGATTCCGATGCTTCACTTCAGGTTTACTGTATCCCTTTGACCTTCTTATTGACGATTAAACACAGAAATTGCATCGGAATTAAATACAAAAGGCACAATGCCGTCTTATGTATAAGAAGACTGACTCTTCTTACTGACTATGTATTGAACCATTCCTGTGACACTAGTTACAGATTCTGATGCTTAACTTCAGGATTACTGTATCCCTCTGACCTTATTGACGATAAAACACAGAAATCGCATCGGAATTAAATACAAATAGCACAATGCCGACTTAAGTACAAGAATACTGACTTAGCTTACTGTCTATTATTTGAACCGTCCCTGTGACACTAGTTATAGATTCCGATGCTTCACTCCATGTTTAATGTATCCCTTGGACGTTCTTATTGACGATGAAACACAGAAATTGCCTCGGAATTAAATACAAATGGCACAATGCCGACTTAAGTACAAGAAGACTGACTCTTCATACTGACTATGTTTTTAACCATTCCTGTGACAACAGTTATAGATTCAGATGCTTCACTTCAGGTTTACTGTATCCCTCTGACCTTCCCTTTGACGATGAAACACAGAAATTGCATCGGAATTAAATACAAAAAGCACAAAGCCGAATTAAGTACAAGAAGACTGACTCCTCTTACTGTCTATGTTTTGAACCATTCCTGTGACACTAGTTATCGACTCCGATGCTTCAATCCAGTTTTAGTGTATCCCTTGGACCATCTTATTGACGATGAAACACAGATATTGCATCGGAATCAAATACAAATGCCACAATGCCGACTTAAGTACAAGAAGACTGACTCTTCTTACTGACTGTGTTTTGAACCATTATTGTGACACTAGCTATAGATTCCGATGTTTCACTTCAGGTTTACTGTATCCCTTAAACCTTCTTATTGACGATGAAACACAGAAATTGCTTCGGAATTAAATACAAAAGGCACAATGCCGACTTAAGTACAAGAAGTCTGACTCTTCTTACTGTCTATGATTTCAACCATTCCTGTGTCACGAGGTATAGATTCCGATGCTTCACTCCAGTTTTACTGTATCCCTTGGACCTTCTTATTAACGATGAAACACAGAAATTGCATCAGAATTAAATAGAAAATGCACAATGATGACATAAGTCAAGAAGACTGACTCTTCTTACTGACTATGCTTTGTACCATCCCTGTGACACTAGTTATAGATTCCGATGCTTCACTTCAAGTTTACTGTATCCCTTGGACCTTCTTATTGACGATGAAACACAGAAATTGCTTCGGAGTTAAAGACAAAAGGCTGAATACAGACATAAGTACAAGAAGACTGACTCTTCTTACTGACTATGTTTTGAACCATTCCTGTGACACTAGTCATAGATTCTGATGCTTAACTTCAGGATTACTGTATCCCTTGGACCTTCTTATCGACGATGAAACACAGAAATTGCATCGGAATTAAATACAAAAGGCACAATGCCGACTTAAGTACAAGAAGACTGACTCTACTTACTGACTATGTTTTGAACCATTATTGTGACACTAGCTATAGATTCCGATGTTTCACTTCAGGTTTACTGTATCCCTTAAACCTTCTTATTGACGATGAAACACAGAAATTGCTTCGGAAATAAATACAAAAGGCACAATGCCGACTTAAGTACAAGAAGACTGACTCTTCTTACTGTCTATGTTTTGAACCATTCCTGTGACTCTAGTTATACTTTCAGATGCTTCACTTCAGGTTTACTGTATCCCTCTGACCTTCTTATTGACGATGAAACACGGAAATTGCATCGGAATTAAATACAAAAGGCACAATGCCGACTTAAGTACAAGAAGACTGACTCTTCTTACTGACTATGTTTGAACCATTCCTGTGAAACTAGTTATAGATTCCGATGCTTCACATCAGGTTTACTGTTTCCCTCTGACCATCTTATTGACGATGAAACACAGAAATTGCTTCGGAATTAAATAAAAATGGCACAATGCCGACTAAAGTATAAAAAGACTGACTCTTCTGAAAGTCTATGCTTTGAACCATTCCTGTGACACTAGTTATAGATTCCGGTGCTTCACTCCAGGTTTACTGTATTCCTTGGACCTTCTTATTGACGATGAAACACAGAAATTGCATCGGAATGAAATACAAAAGGCACAATGCCGACTTAAGTGCAAGAAGACTGACTCTTCTTACTGTCTATGTTTTGAACCATTCCTGTGACACTAGTTATAGATTCCGATGCTTCAATTCAGGTCTACTGTATCCCTTGGACCTTCTTATTGACGATGAAACACAGAAATTGCATCGGAATTAAATACAAAAGGCACAATGCCGACTTAAGTACAAGAAGACTGACTCTTCTTACTGACTATGTTTTGAACCATTCCTGTGACACTAGTTATAGATTCCGATGCTTCACATCAGGTTTACTGTATTCGTCTGACCTTCTTATTGACGATGAAACATAGAAATTGCATCGGAATTAAATACAAAAGGCTCAATGCCGACTTAAGTACATGCAGACTGACTTTTCCTACTGTCTATGTTTTGAACCATTCCTGTGACACTAGTTACAGATTCCGATGGTTCTTTTCAGTTTTACTGTATCCCTTGGTCCTTCTTATTGACGATGAAACACAGAAATTGCATTGGAATTAAATACAAAAGGCACAATGCCGACTTAAGTACAAGAAGACTGACTCTTCCAACTGTCTATGTTTTTAACCGTTCCTGTGACACTAGTTATAGATTCCGATGCTTCACTTCAGGTTTACTGTATCCCTCTGACCGTCGTAATGACGATGAAAGACAGAAATTGCATCGGAATTAAATTGAAAAGGCACAATGCCGACCTAAGTACTAGAAGACTGACTCCTCCTACTGTCTATGTTTTGAACCATTCCTGTGACCCTAGTTATAGATTCCGATGTTTCACTTTAGGTTTACTGTATCCCTTGGACCTTCTTATTGACGATGAATCACAGAATTTGCATCGGAATGAAATACAAAAGCACAATGTCGAATTAACTACAGGAAGACTGACTCTTCTTACTGACTATGCTTTGAACCATTCCTGTGACACTAGTTACAGATTCCGATGCTTAACTTCAGGATAAGTGTATCCCTCAGGCCTTCTTATTGACGATAAAACACAGAAATCGCATCGGAATTAATTACAAAAAGCACAATGCCGACTTAAGTACAAGAATACTGACTCAGCTTACTGTCTATGATTTGAACCGTCCCTGTGACACTAGTTATAGATTCCGATGCTTCACTCCAGGTTTAATGTATCCCTCGGACGTTCTTATTGACGATGAAACACAGAAATTGCATCGGAATTAAATACAAATGGCACAATGCCGACTTAAGTACAAGAAGACTGACTCTTCATACTGACTATGTTTTTAACCATTTCTGTGACAACAGTTATAGATTCCGATGCTTCACTTCAGGTTTACTGTATCCCTCTGACCTTCCCTTTGACGATGAAACACAGAAATTGCATCGGAATTAAATACAAAAAGCACAAAGCCGAATTAAGTACAAGAAGACTGACTCCTCTTACTGTCTATGTTTTGAACCATTCCTGTGACACTAGTTATCGACTCCGATGCTTCACTCCAGCTTTAGTGTATCCCTTGGACCATCTTATTGACGATGAAACACAGATATTGCATCGGAATCAAATACAAATGCCACAATGCCGACTTAAGTAAAAGAACTCTGACTCTTCTTACTGTCTATGTTTTCAACCATTCCTCTGACACGAGGTATAGATTCCGATGCTTCACTCCAGTTTTACTGTATCCCTTGGACCTTCTTATTAACGATGAAACACAGATATTGCATCAGAATTAAATAGAAAATGCACAATGATGACTTAAGTACAAGAAGACTGACTCTTCTTACTGACTATGCTTTGTACCATCCCTGTGACACTAGTTATAGATTCCGATGCTTCACTTCAAGTTTACTGTATCCCTTATACCTTCTTATCGACGATGAAACACAGAAATTGCATCGGAATTAAATACAAATGCACAATGCCGTCTTATGTACAAGAAGACTGACTCTTCTTACTGTCTATGTTTTGAACCATTCCTGTGACACTAGATATAGACTCCGATGATCAACCCAGGTTAACTGTATCCCTTGGACCTTCTTATTGACGATGAAACACAAAAATTGCATCGGAATTAAATACAAAAGGCACAATGCCGACATAAGTACAAGAACACTGACTCTCCTTACTGTCTATGTTTTGAAACATCCCTGTGACACTAGTTATAGATTCCGATGCTTCGCTCCAGGATTACTGTATCCCTTGGACCTTCTTATTGACGATGAAACACAAAAATTGCATCGGAATTAAATACAATAGGCACAATGCCGACTTAAGTACAAGAAGACTGTCTCTTCCTACTGGCTATGTTTTGAACCATTCCTGTGACACTAGTCATAGATTCCGATGCTTAACTTCAGGATTACTGTATCCCTCGGACCTTCTTATTGACGATGAAACACTGAAATCGCTTCGGAATTAAATACAAAAGGCTCAATGCCGACTAAAGTACAAGAAGACTGACTCTTCTGACAGTCTATGATTTGAACCATTCCTGTGACACTAGTCATTGATTCCGATGCTTCACTTCAGGTTTACTGTATCCTTTGGACCTTATTATTGACGAAGAAACACAGAAATTGAATCGGAATTAAATACAAAAGGCACAATGCCGACTTAACTACAAGAAGACTGACTCTTCTTACTCACTATGTTTGAGCCATTCCTGTGACACTAGTTATAGATTCCGATGCTTAACTTCAGGATTACTGTATCCCACTGACCTTCTTAGTGACGATGAAACACAGAAATTGCATCGGAATTAAATACAAAAAGCACAATGCCTACTAAAGTACAAGAATACTGACTCATTTTACTGTCTATGGTTTGAACCGCCCCTGTGACACTAGTTATAGATTCCGAAGCTTCACTCCAGGTTTACTGTATCCCTTTGACCTTCTTATTGACGATGAAACACAGATATTGCATCGGAATTAAATACAAAAGGCACAATGCCGACTTCAGTACAAGAAGACTGTCTCTTCCTACTGTCTATGTTTTGAACCATTCCTGTGACACTAGTCATAGATTCCGATGGTTCACTTCAGGTTTACTGTATCCTTTGGACCTTCTTATTGACGATGAAACACAGAAATTGCATCTTAATTAAATACAAAAGCAACAATACCGACTTAAGTACAAGAAGACTGACTCTTCTTACTGAATATGATTTGAACCATTCCTGTGACACTAGTCATAGATTCCGATGCTTAACTTCAGGATTACTATATCCCTCTGACCTTCTTATCGACGATGAAACACAGAAATTGCTTCGGAATTAAATACAAAATTCACAATGCCGACTAAAGTACAAGAAGACTGACTCTTCTGACAGTCTATGCTTTGAACCATTCCTGTGACACTAGTTATAGATTCCGGTGCTTCACTCCAGGTTTACTGTATTCGTTGGACCTTCTTATTGACGATGAAACACAGAAATTGCATCGGAATGAAATACAAAAGGCTCAATGCCGACTTAAGTGCAAGAAGACTGACTCTTCTTACTGTCTATGTTTTGAACCATTCCTGTGACTCTAGTTATAGATTCCGATGCTTCACTACAGGTTCACTGTATCCCTTTGACCTTCTTATTGACGATGAAACACAGAAATTGCATCGGAATTAAATACAAAAGGCACAATGCCGTCTTATGTACAAGAACACTGACTCTTCTTACTGTCTATGTTTTGAACCATTCCTGTGACACTAGTTATAGATTCCGATGCTTCAATTCAGGTCTACTGTATCCCTTGGACATTCTTATTGACGATGAAACACAGAAATTGCATTGGAATTAAATACAAAAGGCACAATGCCGACTTAAGTACAAGAAGACTGACTCTTCCAACTGTCTATGTTTTGAACCGTTCCTGTGACACTAGTTATAGATTCCGATGCTTCACTTCAGGTTTACTGTATCCCTCTGACCGTCGTGTTGACGATGAAAGACAGAAATTGCATCGGAATTAAATAGAAAAGGCACAATGCCGACCTAAGTACTAGAAGACTGACTCTTCCTACTGTCTATGTTTTGAACCATTCCTGTGACCCTAGTTATACATTACGATGTTTCACTTTAGGTTTACTGTATCCCTTGTACCTTCTTATTGACGATGAAACACAGAATTTGAATCGGAATAAAATACAAAAACACAATGTCGACTTAACTACAGGAAGACTGACTCTTCTTACTGACTATGCTTTGAACCATTCCTGTGACACTAGTTACAGATTCTGATGCTTAACTTCAGGATTACTGTATCCCTCTGACCTTATTGACGATAAAACACAGAAATCGCATCGGAATTAAATACAAATAGCACAATGCCGACTTAAGTACAAGAATACTGACTTAGCTTACTGTCTATTATTTGAACCGTCCCTGTGACACTAGTTATAGATTCCGATGCTTCACTCCAGGTTTAATGTATCCCTTGGACGTTCTTATTGACGATGAAACACAGAAATTGCCTCGGAATTAAATACAAATGGCACAATGCCGACTTAAGTACAAGAAGACTGACTCTTCATACTGACTATGATTTTAACCATTCCTGTGACAACAGTTATAGATTCAGATGCTTCACTTCAGGTTTACTGTATCCCTCTGACCTTCCCTTTGACGATGAAACACAGAAATTGCATCGGAATTAAATACAAAAAGCACAAAGCCGAATTAAGTACAAGAAGACTGACTCCTCTTACTGTCTATGTTTTGAACCATTCCTGTGACACTAGTTATCGACTCCGATGCTTCAATCCAGTTTTAGTGTATCCCTTGGACCATCTTATTGACGATGAAACACAGATATTGCATCGGAATCAAATACAAATGCCACAATGCCGACTTAAGTACAAGAAGACTGACTCTTCTTACTGACTGTGTTTTGAACCATTATTGTGACACTAGCTATAGATTCCGATGTTTCACTTCAGGTTTACTGTATCCCTTAAACCTTCTTATTGACGATGAAACACAGAAATTGCTTCGGAAATAAATACAAAAGGCACAATGCCGACTTAAGTACAAGAAGTCTGACTCTTCTTACTGTCTATGATTTCAACCATTCCTGTGTCACGAGGTATAGATTCCGATGCTTCACTCCAGTTTTACTGTATCCCTTGGACCTTCTTATTAACGATGAAACACAGAAATTGCATCAGAATTAAATAGAAAATGCACAATGATGACTTAAGTCAAGAAGACTGACTCTTCTTACTGACTATGCTTTGTACCATCCCTGTGACACTAGTTATAGATTCCGATGCTTCACTTCAAGTTTACTGTATCCCTTGGACCTTCTTATTGACGATGAAACACAGAAATTGCTTCGGAGTTAAAGACAAAAGGCTGAATACAGACATAAGTACAAGAAGACTGACTCTTCTTACTGACTATGTTTTGAACCATTCCTGTGACACTAGTCATAGATTCTGATGCTTAACTTCAGGATTACTGTATCCCTTGGACATTCTTATCGACGATGAAACACAGAAATTGCATCGGAATTAAATACAAAAGGCACAATGCCGACTTAAGTACAAGAAGACTGACTCTTCTTACTGACTATGTTTTGAACCATTATTGTGACACTAGCTATAGATTCCGATGTTTCACTTCAGGTTTACTGTATCCCTTAAACCTTCTTATTGACGATGAAACACAGAAATTGCTTCGGAAATAAATACAAAAGGCACAATGCCGACTTAAGTACAAGAAGACTGACTCTTCTTAAGACTATGTTTGAACCATTCCTGTGAAACTAGTTATAGATTCCGATGCTTCACATCAGGTTTACTGTTTCCCTCTGACCATCTTATTGACGATGAAACACAGAAATTGCTTCGGAATTAAATAAAAATGGCACAATGCCGACTAAAGTATAAAAAGACTGACTCTTCTGAAAGTCTATGCTTTGAACCATTCCTGTGACATTAGTTATAGATTCCGGTGCTTCACTCCAGGTTTACTGTATTCCTTGGACCTTCTTATTGACGATGAAACACAGAAATTGCATCGGAATGAAATACAAAAGGCACAATGCCGACTTAAGTGCAAGAAGACTGACTCTTCTTACTGTCTATGTTTTGAACCATTCCTGTGACACTAGTTATAGATTCCGATGCTTCAATTCAGGTCTACTGTATCCCTTGGACCTTCTTATTGACGATGAAACACAGAAATTGCATCGGAATTAAATACAAAAGGCACAATGCCGACTTAAGTACAAGAAGACTGACTCTTCTTACTGACTATGTTTTGAACCATTCCTGTGACACTAGTTACAGATTCCGATGCTTCACATCAGGTTTACTGTATCCCTCTGACCTTCTTATTGACGATGAAACATAGAAATTGCGTCGGAATTAAATACAAAAGGCACAATGCCGACTTAAGTACATGCAGACTGACTTTTCCTACTGTCTATGTTTTGAACCATTCCTGTGACACTAGTTACAGATTCCGATGGTTCGTTTCAGTTTTACTGTATCCCTTGGTCCTTCTTATTGACGATGAAACACAGAAATTGCATTGGAATGAAATACAAAAGGCACAATGCCGACTTAAGTACAAGAAGACTGACTCTTCCAACTGTCTATGTTTTTAACCGTTCCTGTGACACTAGTTATAGATTCCGATGTTTCACTTTAGGTTTACTGTATCCCTTGGACCTTCTTATTGACGATGAATCACAGAATTTGCATCGGAATGAAATACAAAAGCACAATGTCGACTTAACTACAGGAAGACTGACTCTTCTTACTGACTATGCTTTGAACCATTCCTGTGACACTAGTTACAGATTCCGATGCTTAACTTCAGGATAAGTGTATCCCTCAGGCCTTCTTATTGACGATAAAACACAGAAATCGCATCGGAATTAATTACAAAAAGCACAATGCCGACTTAAGTACAAGAATACTGAATCAGCTTACTGTCTATGATTTGAACCGTCCCTGTGACACTAGTTATAGATTCCGATGCTTCACTCCAGGTTTAATGTATCCCTCGGACGTTCTTATTGACGATGAAACACAGAAATTGCATCGGAATTAAATACAAATGGCACAATGCCGACTTATGTACAAGAAGACTGACTCTTCATACTGACTATGTTTTTAACCATTTCTGTGACAACAGTTATAGATTCCGATGCTTCACTTCAGGTTTACTGTATCCCTCTGACCTTCCCTTTGACGATGAAACACAGAAATTGCATCGGAATTAAATACAAAAAGCACAAAGCCGCATTAAGTACAAGAAGACTGACTCCACTTACTGTCTATGTTTTGAACCATTCCTGTGACACTAGTTATCGACTCCGATGCTTCACTCCAGCTTTAGTGTATCCCTTGGACCATCTTATTGACGATGAAACACAGATATTGCATCGGAATCAAATACAAATGCCACAATGCCGACTTAAGTAAAAGAACTCTGACTCTTCTTACTGTCTATGTTTTCAACCATTCCTCTGACACGAGGTATAGATTCCGATGCTTCACTCCAGTTTTACTGTATCCCTTGGACCTTCTTATTAACGATGAAACACAGATATTGCATCAGAATTAAATAGAAAATGCACAATGATGACTTAAGTACAAGAAGACTGACTCTTCTTACTGACTATGCTTTGTACCATCCCTGTGACACTAGTTATAGATTCCGATGCTTCACTTCAAGTTTACTGTATCCCTTGGACCTTCTTATTGACGATGAAACGCAGAAATTGCATCGGAATTAAATACAAAAGGCACAATGCCGACATAAGTACAAGAACACTGACTCTCCTTACTGTCTATGTTTTGAAACATCCCTGTGCCACTAGTTATAGATTCCGATGCTTCGCTCCAGGTTTACTGTATCCCTTGGACCTTCTTGTTGACGATGAAACACAGAAATTGCATCGGAATTAAATACAAAATGCACAATGCCGACTTAAGTACGAGAAGACTGTCTCTTCTTACTGACTATGTTTTGAACCATTCCTGTGACACTAGCTATAGATTCAGATGCTTCACTACAGGTGTACTGTATCCCTCTGGCCTTCTTATTGACGATGAAAAACAGAAATTGCATCGGAATTAAGTACAATAGGCACAATGCCGACTTAAGTACAAGAAGACTGTCTCTTCCTACTGTCTATGTTTTGAACCATTCCTGTGACACTAGTCATTGATTCCGATGCTTCACTTCCGGTTTACTGTATCCTTTGGACCTTATTATTGACGATGAAACACAGAAATTGAATCGGAATTAAATACAAAAGGCACAATGCCGACTTAACTACAAGAAGACTGACTCTTCTTACTCACTATGTTTGAACCATTCCTGTGACACTAGTTATAGATTCCGATGCTTAACTTCAGGATTACTGTATCCCACTGACCTTCTTAGTGACGATGAAACACAGAAATTGCATCGGAATTAAATACAAAAAGCACAATGCCTACTAAAGTACAAGAATACTGACTCATCTTACTGTCTATGGTTTGAACCGCCCCTGTGACACTAGTTATAGATTCCGAAGCTTCACTCCAGGTTTACTGTATCCCTTTGACCTTCTTATTGACGATGAAACACAGATATTGCATCGGAATTAAATACAAAAGGCACAATGCCGACTTCAGTACAAGAAGACTGTCTCTTCCTACTGTCTATGTTTTGAACCATTCCTGTGACACTAGTCATAGATTCCGATGGTTCACTTCAGGTTTACTGTATCCTTTGGACCTTCTTATTGACGATGAAACACAGAAATTGCATCTTAATTAAATACAAAAGTAACAATACCGACTTAAGTACAAGAAGACTGACTCTTCTTACTGAATATGATTTGAACCATTCCTGTGACACTAGTCATAGATTCCGATGCTTAACTTCAGGATTACTATATCCCTCTGACCTTCTTATTGACGATGAAACACAGAAATTGCTTCGGAATTAAATACAAAAGGCACAATGCCGACTAAAGTGCAAGAAGACTGACTCTTCTTACTGTCTATGTTTTGAACCATTCCTGTGACTCTAGTTATAGATTCCGATGCTTCACTACAGGTTTACTGTATCCCTTTGACCTTCTTATTGTCGATGAAACACAGAAATTGCATCGGAATTAAATACAAAAGGCACAATGCCGTCTTATGTACAAGAAGACTGACTCTTCTTACTGTCTATGTTTTGAACCATTCCTGTGACACTAGTTATAGATTCCGATGCTTCAATTCAGGTCTACTGTATCCCTTGGACATTCTTATTGACGATGAAACACAGAAATTGCATTGGAATTAAATACAAAAGGCACAATGCCGACTTAAGTACAAGAAGACTGACTCTTCCAACTGTCTATGTTTTGAACCGTTCCTGTGACACTAGTTATAGATTCCGATGCTTCACTTCAGGTTTACTGTATCCCTCTGACCGTCGTGTTGACGATGAAAGACAGAAATTGCATCGGAATTAAATAGAAAAGGCACAATGCCGACCTAAGTACTAGAAGACTGACTCTTCCTACTGTCTATGTTTTGAACCATTCCTGTGACCCTAGTTATACATTCCGATGTTTCACTTTAGGTTTACTGTATCCCTTGGACCTTCTTATTGACGATGAAACACAGAATTTGAATCGGAATAAAATACAAAAGCACAATGTCGACTTAACTACAGGAAGACTGACTCTTCTTACTGACTATGCTTTGAACCATTCCTGAGACACTAGTTACAGATTCTGATGCTTAACTTCAGGATTACTGTATCCCTCTGACCTTATTGACGATAAAACACAGAAATCCCATCGGAATTAAATACAAAAAGCACAATGCCGACTTAAGTACAAGAATACTGACTTAGCTTACTGTCTATTATTTGAACCGTCCCTGTGACACTAGTTATAGATTCCGATGCTTCACTCCAGGTTTAATGTATCCCTTGGACGTTCTTATTGACGATGAAACACAGAAATTGCCTCGGAATTAAATACAAATGGCACAATGCCGACTTAAGTACAAGAAGACTGACTCTTCATACTGACTATGTTTTTAACCATTCCTGTGACAACAGTTATAGATTCAGATGCTACACTTCAGGTTTACTGTATCCCTCTGACCTTCCCTTTGACGATGAAACACAGAAATTGCATCGGAATTAAATACAAAAAGCACAAAGCCGAATTAAGTACAAGAAGACTGACTCCTCTTACTGTCTATGTTTTGAACCATTCCTGTGACACTAGTTATCGACTCTGATGCTTCAATCCAGTTTTAGTGTATTCCTTGGACCATCTTATTGACGATGAAACACAGATATTGCATCGGAATCAAATACAAATGCCACAATGCCGACTTAAGTACAAGAAGACTGACTCTTCTTACTGACTGTGTTTTGAACCATTATTGTGACACTAGCTATAGATTCCGATGTTTCACTTCAGGTTTACTGTATCCCTTAAACCTTCTTATTGACGATGAAACACAGAAATTGCTTCGGAAATAAATACAAAAGGCACAATGCCGACTTAAGTACAAGAAGTCTGACTCTTCTTACTGTCTATGATTTCAACCATTCCTGTGTCACGAGGTATAGATTCCGATGCTTCACTCCAGTTTTACTGTATCCCTTGGACCTCCTTATTAACGATGAAACACAGAAATTGCATCAGAATTAAATAGAAAATGCACAATGATGACTTAAGTCAAGAAGACTGACTCTTCTTACTGACTATGCTTTGTACCATCCCTGTGACACTAGTTATAGATTCCGATGCTTCACTTCAAGTTTACTGTATCCCTTGGACCTTCTTATTGACGATGAAACACAGAAATTGCTTCGGAGTTAAAGACAAAAGGCTGAATACAGACATAAGTACAAGAAGACTGACTCTTCTTACTGGCTATGTTTTGAACCATTCCTGTGACACTAGTCATAGATTCTGATGTTTAACTTCAGGATTACTGTATCCCTTGGACCTTCTTATCGACGATGAAACACAGAAATTGCATCGGAATTAAATACAAAAGGCACAATGCCGACTTAAGTACATGAAGACTGACTCTTCTTACTGACTATGTTTTGAACCATTATTGTGACACTAGCTATAGATTCCGATGTTTCACTTCAGGTTTACTGTATCCCTTAAACCTTCTTATTGACGATGAAACACAGAAATTGCTTCGGAAATAAATACAAAAGGCACAATGCCGACTTAAGTACAAGAAGACTGACTCTTCTTACTGTCTATGTTTTGAACCATTCCTGTGACTCTAGTTATACATTCAGATGCTTAACTTCAGGTTTACTGTATCCCTCTGACCTTCTTATTGACGATGAAACACGGAAATTGCATCGGAATTAAATACAAAAGGCACAATGCCGACTTAAGTACAAGAAGACTGACTCTTCTTACTGACTATGTTTGAACCATTCCTGTGAATCTAGTTATAGATTCCGATGCTTCACATCAGGTTTACTGTTTCCCTCTGACCATCTTATTGACGATGAAACACAGAAATTGCTTCGGAATTAAATAAAAATGGCACAATGCCGACTAAAGTATAAGAAGACTGACTCTTCTGAAAGTCTATGCTTTGAACCATTCCTGTGACACTAGTTATAGATTCCGGTGCTTCACTCCAGGTTTACTGTATTCCTTGGACCTTCTTATTGACGATGAAACACAGAAATTGCATCGGAATGAAATACAAAAGGCACAATGCCGACTTAAGTGCAAGAAGACTGACTCTTCTTACTGTCTATGTTTTGAACCATTCCTGTGACTCTAGTTATAGATTCCGATGCTTCACTTCAGGTTTACTGTATCCCTTTGACCTTCTTATTGACGATGAAACACAGAAATTGCATCGGAATTAAATACAAAAGGCACAATGCCGTCTTATGTACAAGAAGACTGACTCTTCTTTCTATCTATGTTTTGAACCATTCCTGTGACACTAGTTATAGATTCCGATGCTTCAATTCAGGTCTACTGTATCCCTTGGACCTTCTTATTGACGATGAAACACAGAAATTGCATCGGAATTAAATACAAAAGGCTCAATGCCGACTTAAGTACAAGAAGACTGACTCTTCTTACTGACTATGTTTTGAACCATTCCTGTGACACTAGTTATAGATTCCGATGCTTCACATCAGGTTTACTGTATCCCTCTGACCTTCTTATTGACGATGAAACATAGAAATTGCATCGGAATTAAATACAAAAGGCACAATGCCGACTTAAGTACATGCAGACTGACTTTTCCTACTGTATATGTTTTGAACCATTCCTGTGACACTAGTTACAGATTCCGATGGTTCTTTTCAGTTTTACTGTATCCCTTGGTCCTTCTTATTGACGATGAAACACAGAAATTGCATTGGAATTAAATACAAAAGGCACAATGCCGACTTAAGTACAAGAAGACTGACTCTTCCAACTGTCTATGTTTTTAACCGTTCCTGTGACACTAGTTATAGATTCCGATGCTTCTCTTCAGGCTTACTGTATCCCTCTGACCGTCGTAATGACGATGAAAGACAGAAATTGCATCGGAATTAAATAGAAAAGGCACAATGCCGACCTAAGTACTAGAAGACTGACTCCTCCTACTGTCTATGTTTTGAACCATTCCTGTGACCCTAGTTATAGATTCCGATGTTTCACTTTAGGTTTACTGTATCCCTTGGACCTTCTTATTGACGATGAATCACAGAATTTGCATCGGAATTAAATACAAAAGCACAATGTCGACTTAACTACAGGAAGACTGACTCTTCTTACTGACTATGCTTTGAACCATTCCTGTGACACTAGTTACAGATTCCGATGCTTAACTTCAGGATAAGTGTATCCCTCAGGCCTTCTTATTGACGATAAAACACAGAAATCGCATCGGAATTAAATACAAAAAGCACAATGCCGACTTAAGTACAAGATTACCGACTCAGCTTACTGTCTATGATTTGAACCGTCCCTGTGACACTAGTTATAGTTTCCGATGCTTCACTCCAGGTTTAATGTATCCCTCGGACGTTCTTATTGACGATGAAACACAGAAATTGCATCGGAATTAAATACAAATGGCACAATGCCGACTTAAGTACAAGAAGACTGACTCTTCATACTGACTATGTTTTTAACCATTTCTGTGACAACAGTTATAGATTCCGATGCTTCACTTCAGGTTTACTGTATCCCTCTGACCTTCCCTTTGACGATGAAACACAGAAATTGCATCGGAATTAAATACAAAAAGCACAAAGCCGAATTAAGTACAAGAAGACTGACTCCTCTTACTGTCTATGTTTTGAACCATTCCTGTGACACTAGTTATCGACTCCGATGCTTCACTCCAGCTTTAGTGTATCCCTTGGACCATCTTATTGACGATGAAACACAGATATTGCATCGGAATCAAATACAAATGCCACAATGCCGACTTAAGTAAAAGAACTCTGACTCTTCTTACTGTCTATGTTTTCAACCATTCCTCTGACACGAGGTATAGATTCCGATGCTTCACTCCAGTTTTACTGTATCCCTTGGACCTTCTTATTAACGATGAAACACAGAAATTGCATCAGAATTAAATAGAAAATGCACAATGATGACTTAAGTACAAGAAGACTGACTCTTCTTACTGACTATGCTTTGTACCATCCCTGTGACACTAGTTATAGATTCCGATGCTTCACTTCAAGTTTACTGTATCCCTTGGACCTTCTTATCGACGATGAAACACAGAAATTGCATCGGAATAAATACAAAAGGCACAATGCCGACTTAAGTACAAGAAGACTGACTCTTCTTACTGACTATGTTTTGAACCATGATTGGGACACTAGCTATAGATTCCGATGCTTCACTTCAGGTTTACTGTATCCCTTAAACCTTCTTATTGACGATGAAACACAGAAATTGCTTCGGAAATAAATACAAAAGGCACAATGCCGAATTAAGTACAAGAAGACTGACTCTTCCTACTGTCTATGTTTTGAACCATTCCTGTGACTCTAGTTATACATTCAGATGCTTCACTTCAGGTTTACTGTATCCCTCTGACCTTCTTATTGACGATGAAACACAGAAATTGCAATGGAATTAAATACAAAAGGCACAATGAAGACTTAAGTACAAGAAGACTGACTCTTCTTACTGTCTATGTTTTGAACCATTCCTGTGAAACTAGTTATAGATTCCGATGCTTCACATCAGGTTTACTGTATCCCTCTGACCATCTTATTGACGATGAAACACAGAAATTGCTACGGAATTAAATACAAATGGCACAATGCCGACTAAAGTACAAGAAGACTGACTCTTCTGACAGTCTATGCTTTGAACCATTCCTGTGACACTAGTTATAGATTCCGGTGCTTCACTCCAGGTTTACTGTATTCCTTGGACCTTCTTATTGACGATGAAACACAGAAATTTCATCGGAATGACATACAAAAGGCACAATGCCGACTTAGGTGCAAGAAGACTGACTTTCTTACTGTCTATGTTTTGAACCATTCCTGTGACTGTAGTTATAGATTCCGATGCTTTACTTCAGGTTTACTGTATCCCTTTGACCTTCTTATTGACGATGAAACACAGAAATTGCATCGCAATTAAATACAAAAGGCACAATGCCGTCTTATGTAAAAGAAGACTGACTCTTCTTACTGTCTATGTTTTGAACCCTTCCTGTGACACTAGTTATAGATTCCGATGCTTCAATTCAGGTCTACTGTATCCCTTGGACCTTCTCATTGACGATGAAACACTGAAATTTCATCGGAATTAAATACAAAAGGCACAATGCCGACTTAAGTACAAGAAGACTGACTCTTCTTACTGACTATGTTTTGAACCATTCCTGTGACACTAGTTATAGATTCCGATGCTTCACATCAGGTTTACTGTATCCCTCTGACCTTCTTATTGACGATGAAACACAGAAATTGCATCGGAAATAAATACAAAAGGCACAATGCCGACTTAAGTACATGTAGACTGACTTTTCCTACTGTCTATGTTTTGAACCATTCCTGTGACACTAGTTATAGATTCCGATGGTTCTTTTCAGTTTTACTGTATCCCTTGGTCCTTCTTATTGACGATGAAACACAGAAATTGCATTGGAATTAAATACAAAAGGCACAATGCCGACTTAAGTACAAGAAGACTGACTCTTCCAACTGTCTATGTTTTGAACCGTTCCTGTGACACTAGTTATAGATTCCGATGCTTCACATCAGGTTTACTGTATCCCTCTGACCGTCGTATTGACAATGAAAGACAGAAATTGCATCGGAATTAAATAGAAATGTCACAATGCCGACCTAAGTACTAGAAGACTGACTCCTCCTACTGTCTATGTTTTGAACCATTCCTGTGACCCTTGTTATAGATTCCGATGTTTCACTTTAGATTTACTGTATCCCTTGGACCTTCTTATTGACGATGAAACACAGAATTTGCAACGGAGTTAAATACAAAAGCACAATGTCGACTTAACTACAGGAAGACTGACTCTTCTTACTGACTATGCTTTGAACCATTCCTGTGACACTAGTTACAGATTCCGATGCTTAACTTCAGGATTACTGTATCCCTCAGACCTTCTTATTGACGATAAAACACAGAAATCGCATCGGAATTAAATACAAAAAGCACATTGCCGACTTAAGTACAAGAATACTGACTCAGCTTACTGTATATGATTTGAACCGTCCCTGTGACACTAGTTATAGATTCCGATGCTTCACTCCAGGTTTAATGTATCCCTCGGACGTTCTTATTGACGATGAAACACAGAAATTGCATCGGAAGTAAATACAAATGGCACAATGCCGACTTAAGTACAAGAAGACTGACTCTTCATACTGACTATGTTTTTAACCATTTCTGTGACAACAGTTATAGATTCCGATGCTTCACTTCAGGTTTACTGTATCCCTCTGACCTTCCCTTTGACGATGAAACACAGACATCGCATCGGAATTAAATACAAAAAGCACAAAGCCGAATTAAGTAGAAGAAGACTGACACCTCTTACTGTCTATGTTTTGAACCATTCCTGTGACACTAGTTATCGACTCCGATGCTTCACTCCAGTTTTAGTGTATCCCTTGGACCATCTTATTGACGATGAAACACAGATATTGCATCGGAATCAAATACAAATGCCACAATGCCGACTTAAGTAAAAGAAGTCTGACTCTTCTTACTGTCTATGTTTTCAACCATTCCTGTGACACGAGGTATAGATTCCGATGCTTCACTCCAGTTTTACTTTATCCCTTGGACCTTCTTATTAACGATGAAACACAGAAATTGCATCAGAATTAAATAGAAAATGCACAATGATGACTTAAGTACAAGAAGATTGACTCTTCTTACTGACTATGCTTAGTACCATCCCTGTGACACTAGTTATAGATTCCGATGCTTCACTTCAAGTTTACTGTATCCCTTGGACCTTCTTATTGACGATGAAACACAGAAATTGCTTCGGAGTTAAACACAAAAGGCTGAATACAGACATAAGTACAAGCAGACTGACTCTTCTTACTCACTATGTTTTAAACCATTCCTGTGACACTAGTCATAGATGCCGATGCTTAACTTCAGGATTACTGTATCCCTTGGACCTTCTTATCGACGATCAAACACAGAAATTGCATCGGAATTAAATACAAAAGGCACAATGCCGACTTAAGTACAAGAAGACTGATTCTTCCTACTTACTATGTTTTGAACCATGATTGTGACACTAGCTATAGATTCCGATGCTTCACTTCAGGTTTACTGTATCTCTTAAACCTTCTTATTGACGATGAAACACAGAAATTTCTTTGGAAATAAATACAAAAGGCACAATGCCGACTTAAGTACAAGAAGACTGACTCTTCTTACTGTCTATGTTTTGAACCATTCCTGTGACTCTAGTTATACATTCAGATGCTTCACTTCAGGTTTACTGTATCCCTCTGACCTTCTTATTGACGATGAAACACAGAAATTGCATCGGAATTAAATACAAAAGGCACAATGCCGACTTAAGTACAAGAAGACTGACTCTTCTTACTGACTATGTTTTGAACCATTCCTGTGAAACTAGTTATAGATTCCGAGGCTTCACATCAGGTTTACTGTATCCCTCTGACCATCTTATTGACGATGAAACACAGAAATTGCATCGGAATTAAATACAAAAGGCACAATGCCGACTTAAGTACTAGAAGACTGACACCTCCTACTGTCTATGTTTTGAACCATTCCTGTGACACTAGTTATAGATTCCGATGCTTCACTTCAGGTTTACTGTATCCCTTGGAAGTTCTTATTGACGATAAAACACAGAAATTGCATCGGAATTAAATACAAAAGGCACAATGCCGACTTAACTACAAGAAGACTGACTCTTCATACTGACTATGTTTTGAACCATTCCTGTGAAACTAGTTATAGATTCCGATACTTCACATCAGGTTTACTGTATCCCTCTGACCTTCTTATTGACGATGAAACACAGAAATTGCATCGGAATTAAATACAAAAGGCACAATCCCGACTTAAGTACATGTAGACTGACTTTTCCTACTGTCTATGATTTGAACCATTCCTGTGACACTATCTATAGATTCCGATGGTTCATTTCAGGTTTACTGTATCCCTCTGTCCGTCTTATTGACGATGAACCACAGAAATTGCTTCGGAATTAAATAGAAAAGGCACAATGCCGCGTTAAGTACTAGAAGACTGACTCTTCTTACTGTCTATGCTTTTGAACCTTTCCTGTGACACTAGTAATTGATTCCGATGCTTCACTCCAGGTTTAATGTATCCCTTGGACCTTCTTATGGACGATGAAACACAGAAATTGCATCGGAATTAAATGGAGAATGCACAATGCCGACCTAAGTACTAGAAGACTGACTCTTCCTACTGTGTATGCTTTGAATCATTCCTGTGACACTAGTTACAGATTCCGATGCTTCACTTCAGGTTTACTGTATCCCTTGGACCGTCATATTGACGATGAAACACAGAAATTGCATCGGAATTAAATACAAACGGCACAATGCCGACTTAACTACAAGAAGACTGACTCTTCTTACTGACTATGTTTTGAACCATTCCTGTGACACTAGTCATAGATTCCGATGCTTCACTTCACGTTTACTGTATCCCTCTGACCTTCTTATTGTCGATGAAACACAGAAATTGCATCGGAATTAAATACAAAAGGCACAATCCCGACTTAAGTACATGTAGACTGACTTTTCCTACTGTCTATGATTTGAACCATTCCTGTGACACTATCTATAGATTCCGATGGTTCATTTCAGGTTTACTGTATCCCTCTGTCCGTCTTATTGCCGATGAACCACAGAAATTGCTTCGGAATTAAATAGAAAAGGCACAATGCCGACTTAAGTACTAGAAGACTGACTCTTCTTACTGTCTATGCTTTTGAAACTTTCCTGTGACACTAGTAATTGATTCCGATGCTTCACTCCAGGTTTAATGTATCCCTTGGACCTTCTTATTGACGATGAAACACAGAAATTGCATCGGAATTAAATAGAAAAGGCACAATGCCGACTTAAGTACTAGAAGACTGACTCTTCCTACTGTGTATGCTTTGAATCATTCCTGTGACACTAGTTACAGATTCCGATGCTTCACTTCAGGTTTACTGTATCCCTTGGACCGTCATATTGACGATGAAACACAGAAATTGCATCGGAATTAAATACAAACGGCACAATGCCGACTTAACTACAAGAAGACTGACTCTTCTTACTGACTATGTTTTGAACCATTCCTGTAACACTAGTTATAGAATCCGATGCTTCACTTCAGGTTTACTGCATCCCTCTGACCTTCTTATTGACGATGAAACACAGAATTTGAATCGGAATTAAATACAAAAGCCTCTATGCCGACTTAAGTACAAGAAGAGTGACTCTTCTTACTGACTATGTTTTGAGCCATTCCTGTGACACTAGTTACAGATTCCGATGCTTCACTTCAGGTTTACTGCATCCGTCTGACCTTCTTATTGACGATGAAACCCAGACATTGCATCGGAATTAAATAGAAAATGCACAATGCCGATTTAAGTACAAGAAGACTGACTCTTCTTACTGTCTATGTTTTGAACCATTCCTGCGACACTAGTTATAGATTCCGATGCTTGACTTCAGTTTTACTGTATCCCTTGGACCTTCTTATTGACGATGAAACACAGAAATTGCATCGGAATTACATACAAAAGGCACAATGCCGACTAAAGTACAAGAAGAGTGACTCTTCTTACTGATTATAGTTTGAACCATTCCTGTGACACTAGTTATAGATTCCGATGCTTTACTGCAGGTTCACTGTATATCTTGGACCTTCTTATTGACGATGAAACACAGAAATTGCATCGGAATTAAATACAAAAGGCACAATGCCGACTTAAGTACAAGAAGACTGACTCTTCTTACTGACTATGCTTTGAACCATTCCTGTGACACTAGTTATGGATTCCGATGCTTCACTTCAGGTTTACTGTATCCCTTAAACCTTCTTATTGACGATAAAACACAGAAATTGCTTCGGAATTAAATACAAAAGGCACAATGCCGAGTTAAGTACAAGGAGACTGACTCTTCTTACTGTCTATGTTTTGAACCATTCCTGTGACTCTAGTTATAGATTCCGATGCTTCACTTCAGGTTTACTGTATCCCTCTGACCTTCATATTGACGATGAAACACAGAAATTGCATCCGAATTAAATACAAAAGGCACAATGCCGACTTAAGTAAAAGAAGTCTGACTCTTCTTACTGTCTATGTTTTCAACCATTCCTGTGACACGAGGTATAGATTCCGATGCTTCACTCCAGTTTTACTGTATCCCTTGGTCCTTCCTATTAACGATGAAACACAGAAATTGCATCAGAATTAAATAGAAAATGCACAATAATGACTTACGTACAAGAAGACTGACTCTTCTTACTGACTATGCTTTGTACCATCCCTGTGACACTAGTTATAGATTCCGATGCTTTACTTCAAGTTTACTGTATCCCTTGGACCTTCTTATTGACGATGAAACACAGAAATTGCTTCGGAGTTAAAGACAAAAGGCTGAATACAGACATAAGTACAAGAAGACTGACTCTTCTTACAGACTATGTTTTGAACCATTCCTTTGACACTAGTCATAGATTCCGATGCTTAACTTCAGGATTGCTGTATCCCTTGGACCTTCTTATAGACGATGAAACACAGAAATTGCATCGGAATTAAATACAAAAGGCACAATGCCGAATTAAGTACAAGAAGACTGACTCTTCTTACTGACTATGTTTTGAACCATTATTGTGACACTAGCTATAGATTCCGATGCTTCACTTCAGGTTCACTGTATCCCTTAAACCTTCTTATTGACGATGAAACACAGAAATTGCTTCGGAAATAAATACAAAAGGCACAATGCCGACTTAAGTACGAGAAGACTGACTCTTCTTACTGTCTATGTTTTGAACCATTCCTGTGACTCTAGTTATACATTCAGATGCTTCACTTCAGGTTTACTGTATCCCTCTGACCTTCTTATTGGCGATGAAACACAGAAATTGCATCGGAATTAAATACAAAAGGCACAATGCCGACTTAAGTACAAGAAGACTGACTCTTCTTACTGACTATGTTTTGAACCATTCCTGTGAAACTAGTTATAGATTCCGATGCTTCACATCAGGTTTACTGTATCCCTCTGACCATCTTACTGACGATGAAACACAGGAATTGCATCGGAATTAAATACAAAAGGCACAATGCCGACTTAAGTACTAGAAGACTGACACTTCCTACTGCATATGTTTTGAACCATTCCTGTGACACTAGTTATAGATTCCGATGCTTCACTTCAGGTTTACTGTATCCCTTGGAACTTCTTATTGACGATGAAACACAGAAATTGCATCGGAATGAAATACAAAATCACAATGCCGACTTAACTACAAGAAGACTGACTCTTCTTACTGACTATGTTTTGAACCATTCCTGTGAAACTAGTTATAGATTCCGATGGTTCACATCAGGTTTACTGTATCCCTCTGACCTTCTTATTGACGATGAAACACTGAAATTGCATCGGAATTAAATACAAAAGGCACAATCCCGACTTAAGTACATGTAGACTGACTTTTCCTACTGTCAATGAATTGAACCATTCCTGTGACACTATCTATAGATTCCGATGGTTCATTTCAGGTTTACTGTATCCCTCTGTCCGTCTTATTGACGATGAACCACAGAAATTGCATCGGAATTAAATAGAAAAGGCACAATGCCGACTTAAGTACTAGAAGACTGACTCTTCTCACTGTCTATGCTTTTGAACCATTCCTGTGACACTAGTAATTGATTCCGATGCTTCACTCCAGGTTTAATGTATCCCTTGGACCTTCTTATGGACGATGAAACACAGAAATTGCTTCGGAATTAAATGGAGAATGCACAATGCCGACCTAAGTACTAGAACACTGACTCTTCCTACTGTGTATGCTTTGAATCATTCCTGTGACACTAGTTACAGATTCCGATGCTTCACTTCGGGTTTACTGTATCCCTTGGACCGTCATATTGACGATGAAACACAGAAATTGCATCGGAATTAAATACAAACGGCACAGTGCCGACTTAACTACAAGAAGACTGACTCTTCTTACTGACCATGTTTTGAACCATTCCTGTGACAATTCCGAATGCTTAACTTCAGGATTACTGTATCCCTCTGACCTTCTTATTCACGATGAAACACAGAAATTGCATCGGAATTAAATACAAAAGGCACAATGCCGACTTAAGTACTTGTAGACTGACTTTTCCTACTGTCTATGTTTTGAACCATTCCTGTGACACTAGTTATAGATACCGATGGTTCATTTCAGGTTTACTGTATCCCTTGGACTTTCTTATTGACGATGAAACACAGAAATTGCATCGGAATTAAATACAAAAGGCATAATGCCGACTTAAGTACAAGAAGACTGACTCTTCTTACTGACTATGATTTGAACCATTCCTGTGACAACAGTTATAGATTCCGATGCTTCACTTCAGGTTTACTGGATCGCTCTGACCTTCTCATTGACGATGAAACACAAAAATTGCATCGGAACTAAATACTAAAGACACAATGCCGAATAAAGTACAAGAAAACTGACTCTTCTTACTCTCTATGTTTTGAACCATTCCTGTGACACTAGTTAACGACTCCGATATTTCACTCCTGGTTTACTGTATCCCTTGGACCTTCTTATTGACGATGAAACACAGAAATTGCATCGGAATTAAATACAAAAGGCACAATGCCGACTTAAGTACAGGAAGACTGACTCTTCTTACTGACTATGTTTTGAACCATTCTTGTGACACTACCTATAGATTCCGATGCTTCACTTCCGGTTGACTGTATCCCTTAAACCTTCTTATTGACGATGAAACACAGAAACTGCTTCGGAATTAAATACAAAAGGCACAATGCCGACTTAAGTAAAAGAAGACTGACTCTTCTTACTGACTATGTTTTGAACCATTCCTGTGACACTAGTTATAGATTCCGATGCTTCACTTCAGGTTTACTGTATCCCTCTGACGTTCTAATTGACGATGAAACACAGTAATTGCATCGGAATTAAATACAAAATTCACAATGCCGACTTAAGTACAAGAAGACTTACTCTCCCTACTGTCTATGTTTTGAACCATTCCTGTGACACTAGTTATGGATTCCGATGCTTCAATTCAGGTCTACTGTATCCCTTGGACCTTCCTATTGACGATGAAACACAGAAATTGCATCGGAATTAAATACAAAAGGCACAATGCAGACTTAAGTACAAGAAGACTGACTCTTCTTACTGACTATGTTTTGCACCATTCCTGTGACACTAGTTATAGATTCCGATGCTTCACATCAGGTTTACTGTATCCCTCTGACCTTCTTATTGACGATGAAACACAGAAATTGCATTGCAATTAAATACAAAAGTCACAATGCCGACTTAAGTACATGTAGAGTGACTTTTCATACTGTCTATGGTTTGAACCATTCCTGTGACACTAGTTATAGATTCCGATGCTTCAATTCAGGTCTACTGTATCCCTTGGACCGTCCTATTGACGATGAAACACAGAAATTGCATCGGAATTAAATACAAAAGGCACAATGCCGACTTAAGTACAAGAAGACTGACTCTTCTTACGGACTATGCTTTGAACCATTCCTGTGACACTAGTTATACATTCCGATGCTTAACTTCTGGATTACTGTATCCCTCTGACATTCTTAGTGACGATGAAACACAGACATTGCATCGGAATTAAATACAAAAGGCACAGTGCCGACTTAAGTACAAGTAGACTGACTCTTCTTACAGACTACGTTTTGAACCATTCCTGTGACACTAGTTATAGATTCCGATGCTTCACATCAGGTTTACTGTATCCTTTGACCGTCTTATTGACGATGAAACACAGATATTGCATCGGAATTAAATAGAAAGGCAAAAGGCCGTCTTAAGTACTAGAAGACAGACTCTTTCTACTGTCTATGCTTTTGAACCATTCCTGTGACACTAGTTACTGATTCCGATGCTTCACTCCAGGTTTAATGTATCCCTTGGACCTTCTTATTGACGATGAAACACAGAAATTGCATCCGAATTAAATACAAAATGCACAATGCCGACTTAAGTACAAGAAGACTGACTCTTCTTACTGACTATGTTTTGAACCGTTCCTGTGCCACTAGTTATAGATTCTGATGCTTAACTTCAGGATTACTGTATCCCTCTGACCTTCTTATTCACGATGAAACACAGAAATTGCATCGGAATTAAATACAAAAGGCACAATGCCGACTTAAGTACATGTAGACTTACTTTTCCTACTGTCTATGATTTGAACCATTCCTGTGACACTAGTTATAGATTCCGATGGTTCATTTCAGGTTTACTGTATCCCTTGGACTTTCTGATTGACGATGAATCACAGAAATTGCATCGGAATTAATTACAAAAGGCATAATGCCGACTTAAGTACAAGAAGACTGACTCTTCTTACTGACTATGATTTGAACCATTCCTGTGACAACAGTGATAGATTCCGATGCTTCACGTCAGGTTTACTGGATCCCTCTGACCTTCGTATTGACGATGAAACACAGAAATTGCATCGGAATTAAATACAAAAGGCACAATGCCGAATTAAGTACAAGAAGACTGACTCTTCTTACTCTCTATGTTTTGAACCATTCCTGTGACACTAGTTATCGTCTCCGATGCTTCACTCCTCGTTTACTGTATCCCTTGGACCTTCTTATTGATGATGAAACAAAGTTATTATATCGGAATTAAATACAGAAGCCACAATGCCGACTTAAGTAAAAGAAGTCTGACTCTTCTTACTGTCTATGTTTGAACCATTCCTGTGACATTAGTTATAGATTCCGATGCTTCACTCCAGGTTTACTGTATCCATTGAACCATCTTATTGACGATGAAACACAGAAATTGCTTCGGAATTAAATACAAAAGGCACAATGCCGACATAAGTACTAGAAGACTGACTCTTCTTACTGTCTATGTTTTGAACCATTCCTGTGACACTAGTTATAGGTTCCGATTCTTCTCTTCAGGTTTACTGTATCCCTCTGAACTTCTTATCGACGTTGCAGCACAGAAATTGCATCGGAATTAAATACAAAAGGCACAACGCCGACTTAAGTACAAGAAGACTGACTCTTCTTACTGACTATGTTTAGAACCATTCCTGTGACACTAGTCATAGATTCCGATGCTTCACTTCAAGTTTACTGTATCCCTCTGACCTTCTTATTGACGATGAAACACAGAAATTGCATCAGAATTAAATGGAAAATGCACAATGCAGACTTAAGTACAAGAAGACTGACTCTTCTTACTGACTATGCTTTGAACCATTCCTGTGACACTCGTTATAGATTCCGATGCTTCACTTCGGGTTTACTGTATCCCTTGGACCTTCTTATTGACGATGAAACACAGAAATAGCATCGGAACTAAATACAAAAGGCACAATACAGACTTAAGTACAAGAAGACTGACTCTTCTTACTGACTATGTTTAGAACCATTCCTGTGACACTAGTCATAGATTCCGATGCTTCATTTCATCTTTACTGTATCCCTCTGACCTTCTTATTGACGATGAAACACATAAATTGCATTGGAATTAAATACAAAAGGCACAATGCCGACTTAAGTACAAGAAGACTGACTCTTCTTACTGACTATGCTTTGAACCATTCCTGTGACACTAGTTATGGATTCCGATGCTTCACTTCAGGTTTACTGTATCCCTTAACCCTTCTTAGTGACGATGAAACACAGATATTGCATCGGAATTAAATACAAAAGGCACAATGCCGACTTAAGTACAAGTAGACTGACTCTTCTTACAGACTATGTTTTGAACCTTTCCTGTGACACTAGTTATAGATTCCGATGCTTCACATCAGGTTTACTGTATCCCTCTGACCGTCTTATTGACGATGAAACACAGAAATTGCATCGGAATTAAATAGAAAGGCACAATGCCGTCTTAAGTACTAGAAGACAGACTCTTTCTACTGTCTATGCTTTTGAACCATAACTGTGACACTAGTTATAGATTCCGATGCTTCACTACAGGTTTACTGTATCCCTTGGGTCTACTTATGGACGATGAAACACAGAAATTGCATCGGAATTACATAGAAAATGCACAATGCCGACTTAAGTACTAGAAGACTGACTCTTCCTACTGTGTATGATAGAACCATTCCTGTGACACTAGTTATAGATTCCGATGCTTTACTTCAGGTCTACTGTATCCCTTGGACCTTCCTATTGACGATGAAACACAGAAATTGCATCGGAATTAAATACAAAAGGCACAATGCCGAATTAAGTACAAGAAGACTGACTCTTCTTACTCTCTATGTTTTGAACCATTCCTGTGACATTAGTTATAGATTCCGATGCTTCAATCCAGGTTTACTGTATCCCTTGAACCTTCTTATTGACGATGAAACACAGAAATTGCATCAGAATTAAATGGAAAATGCACAATGCAGACTTAAGTACAAGAAGGCTGACTCTTCTTACTGACTATGCTTTGAACCATTCCTGTGACACTCGTTATAGATTCTGATGCTTCACTTCGGGTTTACTGTATCCCTTGGACCTTCTTATTGACGATGAAACACAGAAATTGCATCGGAATTAAATACAAAAGGCACAATACAGACTTAAGTACAAGAAGACTGACTCTTCTTACTGACTATGTTTTGAACCATTCCTGTGACACTAGTCATAGATTCCGATGCTTAACTTCAGGATTACTGTATCCCTTGGACCTTCTTATTGACGATGAAACACAGAAATTGCATCGGAATTAAATAAAAAAGGCACAATGCCGACTTAACTACAAGAAGACTTACTCTTCTTACTGACTATGCCTTGAACCATTCCTGTGACACTAGTTATAGATTCCGATGCTTAACATCAGGATTACTGTATCCCTCTCACCTTCTTAGTGACGATGAAACACAGAAATTGCATCGGAATTAAATACAAAAGGCACAATGCCGACTTAAGTACAAGAAGACTGACTCTTCTTACTGACTATGTTTAGAACCATTCCTGTGACACTAGTAATAGATTCCGATGCTTCACTTCAGGTTTACTGTATCCCTCTGACCATCTTATTGACGATGAAACACAGAAATTTCATCGGAATTAAATACAAAAGGCACAATGCCGACTTAAGTACAAGAAGACTGACTCTTCTTACTGACTATATTTTGAACCATTCCTGTGACACTAGTTATGGATTCCGATGCCTCACTTCAGGTTTACTGTATCCCTTATACCTTCTTATTGACGATGAAACACAGAAATTGCTTCGGAATTAAATACAAAATGCACAATGCCGACTTAAGTACTAGAAGACTGACTCTTCTTACTGTCTATGTTTTGAACCATTCCTGTGACTCTAGTTATAGATTCCGATGCTTCACTTCAGGTTTACTGTATCCCTCTGACCTTCATATTGATGATGAAACACAGAAATTGCATCGGAATTAAATACAAAATTCACAATGCCGACTTAAGTACAAGAAGACTGTCTCTTCCTACTGTCTATGTTTTGAACCATTCCTGTGACACTAGTTATAGATTCCGATGCTTCAATTCAGGTCTACTGTATCCCTTGGACCTTCCTATTGACGATGAAACACCGAAATTGGATCGGAATTAAATACAAAAGGCACAATGCCGACTTAAGTACAAGAAGACTGACTCTTCTTACTGACTATGCTTTTAACCATTCCTGCGACACTAGTTATAGATTCCGATGCTTAACTTCAGTATAACTGTATCCCTCTGACCTTCTTAGTGACGATGACACACAGATAATGCATCGGAATTAAATACAAAAGGCACAATGCCGACTTAAGTACAAGAAGACTGACTCTTCTTACAGACTATGTTTTGAACCATTCCTGTGACACTAGTTATAGATTTCGATGCTTCAAATCAGGTTTACTGTATCTCTCTGACCGTCTTATTGATGATGAAACACAGAAATTGCATCGGAATTAAATAGAAAAGGCACAATGCCGACTTAAGTAAAAGAAGACTGACTCTTCTTACTGACTATGTTTAGAACCATTCCTTTGACACTAGTCATAGATTCCGATGCTTCACTTCAGGTTTACTGTATCCCTCTGACCATCTTATTGACGATGAAACACAGAAATTGCATCGGAAGTAAACACAAAAGACACAATGCCGACTTAAGTACAAGAAGACTTACTCTTCTTACTGACTATATTTTGAACCATTCCTGTGACACTAGTTATGGATTCCGATGCTTCACTTCAGGTTTACTGTATCCCTTATACCTCCTTATTGACGATGAAATACAGAAATTGCTTCGGAATTAAATACAAATGGCACAATGCCGACTTAAGTACTAGAAGACTGACTCTTCTTACTGTCTATGTTTTGAACCATTCCTGTGACTCTAGTTATAGATTCCGACGCTTCACTTCAGGTTTACTGTATCCCTCTGACCTTCATATTGATGATGAAACACAGAAATTGCATCGGAATTAAATACAAAATTCACAATGCCGACTTAAGTACAAGAACACTGACTCTTCCTACTGTCTATGTTTTGAACCATTCCTGGGACACTAGTTATAGATTCCGATGCTTCAATTCAGGTCTACTGTATCCCTTGGACCCTCCTATTGACGATGAAACACCGAAATTGCATCGGAATTAAATACAAAAGGCACAATGACGACTTAAGTACAAGGGACTGACTCTTCTTACTGACTATGCTTTTAACCATTCCTGCGACACTAGTTATAGATTCCGATGCTTAACTTCAGTATAACTGTATCCCTCTGACCTTCTTAGTGACGATTAAACACAGATAATGCATCGGAATTAAATACAAAAGGCACAATGCCGACTTAAGTACAAGAAGACTGACTCTTCTTACAGACTATGTTTTGAACCATTCCTGTGACACTAGTTATAGATTCCGATACTTCACATCAGGTTTACTGTATTCCTCTGACCGTCTTATTGATGATGAAACACAGAAATTGCATCGGAATTAAATAGAAAAGCACAATGCCTTCTTAAGTACTAGAAGACTGACTCTTCCTACTGTCTATGCTTTTGAACCATTCCTGTGACACTAGTTATTGATTCCGATGCCTCACTCCAGGTTTAATGTATCCCTTGGACCTTCTTATTGACGATGAAACACAGAAATTGCATCCGAATTAAATACAAAAGGCACAATGCCGACTTAAGTACAAGAAGACTGACTCTTCTTACTGACTATGTTTTGAACCGTTCCTGTGACACTAGTTATAGATTCCGATGCTTCATTTGAGGTATACTGTCCCCTCTGACCTTCCTATTGACCATGAAACACAAAGAAATTGCATCGGAATTACATACAAAAGGCACAATGCCGACTTAAGTAAAGGAAGTCAGACTAGTCTTACTGTCTATGTTTTGAACCATTCCTGTGACACTAGTTATAGATTCCGATGCTTAACTACAGGTTTACTGTATCCCTTGGATATACTTATGGACGATGAAACACAGAAATTGCATCGGAATTATATAGAAAGTGCACAATGCCGACTTAAGTACTAGAAGACTGACTCTTCCTACTGTGTATGATTGAACCATTCCTGTGAGACAAGTTATAGATTCCGATGCTTCACTTCAGGTTTACTGTATCCCTTGGACCTTCTTATTGACGATGAAACACAGAAATTGCATCGGAATTAAATACAAACGTCACAATGCCGACTTAACTACAAGAAGAATGACTCTCCTTACTGAATATGCTTTGAACCATTCCTGTGACAATAGTTATAGATTCTGATGCTTAACTTCAGGATTACTGTATCCCTCTGATCTTCTTATTGACGATGAAACACAGAAATTGCATCGGAATGAAATACAAAAGGCACAATGCCGACTTAAGTACATGTAGACTGACTTTTCCTACTGTCTATGTTTTGAACCATTCCTGTGACACTAGTTATAGATTCCGATGGTTCATTTCAGGTTTTTGTATCCCTTGGACCTTCTTATTGACGATGAAACACAGATATTGCATCGGAATTAAATTAAAAAGGCACAATGCCGAATTAAGTACAAGAAGACTGACTCTTCTTACTGACTATATTTTGAACCATTCCTGTGACACTAGTTATAGATTCCGATGCTTCACTTCAGGTTTACTGTATACCTCTCACCTTCGTATTGACGACGAAACACAGAAATTGCATTGGAATTAAATACAAAAGGCGCAATGCCGATTTAAGTACAACAAGACTGACTCTTCTTACTGTCTATGATTTGAACCATTCCTGTGACACTACTTATAGACTCCGATGCTTCACTACAGGTTTACTGTATCCCTTGGACCTTCTTATGGACGATGAAACACAGAAATTGCATCAGAATTAAATACAAAATGCACAAAGATGACTTAAGTACAAGAAGACTGACTCTTCTTACTGACTACGATTTAAACCATTCCTGTGACACTAGTTATAGATTTCGATGCTACACTTTAGGTTTACTGTATCCCTTGGACCTTCTTAGTGACGATGAAACACAGAAATTGCATCGGAATTTAATAGAAAAGGCACAATGCCGACTTAAGTACAAGAAGACTGACTCTTGCTACTGTCTATGTTTTGAACCATTCCTGCGACACTAGTTATAGATTCCGATGCTTCACTACAGGTTTACTGTATCCCTTAGACCTTCTTATTGACGATTAAACACGGAAATTGCATCGGAATTAAATACACAACGCCCAATGCCGACTTAAGTACAGGAAGACTGACTCTTCTTACTGTTTATGTTTTGAACCATTCCTGTGACACTAGTTATAGATTCCGATGCTTCACTTCAGGTTTATTGTATCCATCTGACCTTCCTATTGACGATGAAACACAGAAATTGCATCCGAATTAAATAAAAAAGGCACAATGCCGACTTAAGTACAAGAAGACAGACTCTTCCTACTGTCTATGTTTTGAACCATTCTTGTGACACTAGCTATAGATTCCGATGCTTCACTTCAGGTTGACTGTATCCCTTAAACCTTCTTATTGACGATGAAACACAGAACCTACTTCGGAATTAAATACAAAAGGCACAATGCCGACTTAAGTACAAGAAGACTGACTCTTCTTACTGACTATGTTTTGAACCATTCCTGTGACACTAGTTATAGATTCCGATGCTTCACTTCAGGTTTACTGTATCCCTCTGACCTTCTAATTGACGATGAAACACAGAAATTGCATCGGAATTAAATACAAAATTCACAATGCCGACTTAAGTAAAGGAAGACTGACTCTTCCTACTGTCCATGTTTTGAACCATTCCTGTGACACTAGTTATAGATTCCGATCCTTCACTTCAGGTTTACTGTATCCCTTGGACCTTCTTATTGACGATGAAACACAGAAATTGCATCGGAATAAAATACAAATGGCACAATGCCGACTTAATTACAAGAAGACTGACTCTTCTTACTGACTATGCTTTGAACCATTCCTGTGACACTAGTTATAGATTCCGATGCTTAACTTCAGGATTACTGTATCCCTTGGACCTTCTTATTGACGATGAAACACAGAAATTGCATCGGGATTAAATACTAAAGGCACAATGCCGACTTAAGTACAAGAAGACTGACTCTTCTTACTGACTATGTTTTGAACCATTCCTGTGACACTAGTTATAGGTTCCGATGCTTCACTTCAGGTTTACTGGATCCCTCTGACCTTCTTATTGACGTTGAAGCACAGAAATTGCATCTGAATTAAATACAAACGGCACTACGCCGACTTAAGTACAAGAAGACTGACTCTTCTTACTGACTATGTTTTGAACCATTCCTGTGACACTAGTCATAGATTCCGATGCTTCATTTCAGGTTTACTGTATCCCTCTGACCTTCTTATTGACGATGAAACACAGAAATTGCATCGGAATTAAATACAAAAGGCAGAATGCCGACTTAAGTACAAGAAGACTGACTCTTCTTACTGACTATGTATTGAACCATTCCTGTGACACTAGTTATAGATTCCAATGCTTTACTTCAGGTTTAGTGTATCCCTTAAACCTTCTTATTGACGATGAAACACAGAATTTGCTTCGGAATTAAGTAGAAAAGGCACAATGCCCACTTAAGTACAAGGAGACTGACTCTTCCTACTGTCTATGTTTTGAACCATTCTTGTGACACTAGTTATAGATTCCGATCCTTCACTTCAGGTTTACTGTATCCCTCTGACCTTCTTATTGACGATGAAACACAGAAATGGCATCGGAATTAAATACAAAAGGCACAATGCCGACTTAAGTACATTTAGAGTGACTTTTCATACTGTCTATGTTTTGAACCATTCCTGTGACACTAGTTATAGATTACGATGGTTCATATTAGGTTTACTGTATCCCTCTGAACGTCTTATTGACGATGAAACACAGAAATTGCATCGGAATTAAGTAGAAAAGGCACAATGCCCACTTAAGTACAAATAGACTGACTCTTCCTACTGTCTATGTTTTGAACCATTCCTGTGACACTAGTTATAGATTCCGATCCTTCACTTCAGGTTTACTGTATCCCTTGGACCTTCTAATTGACGATGAAACACAGAAATTGCATCGGAATTAAATACAAAATTCACAATGCCGACTTAATTACAAGAAGACTGACTCTTCTTACTGACTATGCTTTGAACCATTCCTGTGACACTAGTTATAGATTCCGATGCTTAACTTCAGGATTACTGTATCCCTTGGACCTTCTTATTGACGATGAAACACAGAAATTGCATCGGGATTAAATACTAAAGGCACAATGCCGACTTAAGTACAAGAAGACTGACTCTTCTTACTGACTATGTATTGAACCATACCTGTGACACTAGTTATAGATTCCAATGCTTTACTTCAGGTTTAGTGTATCCCTTAAACCTTCTTATTGACGATGAAACACAGAATTTGCTTCGGAATTAAGTAGAAAAGGCACAATGCCCACTTAAGTACAAGGAGACTGACTCTTCCTACTGTCTATGTTTTGAACCATTCTTGTGACACTAGTTATAGATTCAGATCCTTCACTTCAGGTTTACTGTATCCCTCTGACCTTCTTATTGACGATGAAACACAGAAATGTCATCGGAATTAAATACAAAAGGCACAATGCCGACTTAAGTACATGTAGAGTGACTTTTCATACTGTCTATGTTTTGAACCATTCCTGTGACACTAGTTATAGATTTCGATGGTTCATATTAGGTTTACTGTATCCCTCTGAACGTCTTATTGACGATGAAACACAGAAATTGCATCGGAATTAAGTAGAAAACGCACAATGCCCACTTAAGTACAAATAGACTGACTCTTCCTACTGTCTATGTTTTGAACCATTCCTGTGACACTAGTTATAGATTCCGATCCTTCACTTCAGGTTTACTGTATCCCTTACACCTTCTTATTGACGATGAAACACAGAAATTGCATCGGAATTAAATACAAAAGGCACAATGCCAACTTAATTACAAGAAGACTGACTCTTCTTACTGACTATGCTTTGAACCATTCCTGTGACACTAGTTATAGATTCCGATGCTTAACTTCAGGATTACTGTATCCCTTGGACCTTCTTATTGACGATGAAACACAGAAATTGCATCGGGATTAAATACTAAAGGCACAATGCCGACTTAAGTACAAGAAGACTGACTCTTCTTACTGACTATGTTTTGAACCATTCCTGTGACACTAGTTATAGGTTCCGATGCTTCACTACAGGTTTACTGGATCCCTCTGACCTTCTTATTGACGTTGAAGCACAGAAATTGCATCGGAATTAAATACAAAAGGCACTACGCCGACTTAAGTACAAGAAGACTGACTCTTCTTACTGACTATGTTTTGAACCATTCCTGTGACACTAGTCATAGATTCCGATGCTTCATTTCAGGTTTACTGTATCCCTCTGACCTTCTTATTGACGATGAAACACAGAAATTGCATCGGAATTAAATACAAAAGGCAGAATGCCGACTTAAGTACAAGTAGACTGACTCTTCTTACTGACTATATTTTGACCCATTCCTGTGACACTAGTTATAGATTCCGATGCTTTACTTCAGGTTTAGTGTATCCCTTAAACCTTCTTATTGACGATGAAACACAGAATTTGCTTCGGAATTAAGTAGAAAAGGCACAATGCCCACTTAAGTACAAGGAGACTGACTCTTCCTACTGTCTATGTTTTGAACCATTCTTGTGACACTAGTTATAGATTCCGATCCTTCACTTCAGGTTTACTGTATCCCTCTGACCTTCTTATTGACGATGAAACACAGAAATTGCATCGGAATTAAATACAAAAGGCACAATGCCGACTTAAGTACATGTAGAGTGACCTTTCATACTGTCTATGTTTTGAACCATTCCTGTGACACTAGTTATAGATTCCGATGGTTCATATTAGGTTTACTGTATCCCTCTGAACGTCTTATTGACGATGAAACACAGAAATTGCATCGGAATTAAGTAGAAAAGGCACAATGCCCACTTAAGTACAAATAGACTGACTCTTCCTACTGTCTATGTTTTGAACCATTCCTGTGACACTAGTTATAGATTCCGATGCTTAACTTCAGGATTACTGGATCCCTCTGACCTTCTTATTGACGTTGAAGCACAGAAATTGCATCGGAATTAAATACAAAAGGCACAACGCCGACTTAAGTACAAGAAGACTGACTCTTCTTACTGACTATGTTTTGAACCATTCCTGTGACACTGTGATGCTGCACTTCAGTTTTACTGTATCCCTTGGACCTTCTTATTGACGATGAAACACAGAAATTGCATCGGAATTAAATAAAAAAGGCACAATGCCGACTTAAGTACAAGAAAACTGACTCTTCTTACTGACTATGTTTTGAACCATTCCTGTGACACTAGTTATAGATCCCGATGCTTCACTTCAGGTTTACTGTATCCCTCTAACCTTCTTATTGACGAGGAAACACAGAAATTGCATCGGAATTAAATAGAAACGCCATAATGCCTACTTAAGAACAAGAAGACTGACTCTTCTTACTGGCTATGTTTTGAACCATTCCTGTTACACTAGTTATAGATTCCGATACTTGACTTCAGTTTTACTGTATCCCTCTGACCCTCTTGTTGACGATGAAACACAGAAATTGCATCGGAATTAAATAGAACATGCACAATGATGACTTAAGTACAAGAAGACTGACTCTTCTTACTGACTATGATTTCAACCATTCCTGTGACACTAGATATAGATTCTAATGCTTCACTTCAGGTTTACTGTATCCCTTGGACCTTCTTATTGACGATGAAACACAGAAATTTAATCGGAATTAAATAGAAATGGCACAATGCCGACTTATGTACAAGAATATTGACTCATCTTACTGTCCATGTTTTGAACCATCCCTGTGACACTAGTTATAGATTCCGATGCTTCACTCCTGGTTTACTGTATCCCATGGACCTTCTTATTGACGATGAAACACAGAAATTGCATCGGAATTAAATACAAAAGGCACAATGCCGACTAAAGTACCAGAAGACAGACTCTTCTTACACCCTATGTTTTGAACTATTCCTGTGACAATAGTTATAGATTCCGGTGCTTCACTCCAGGTTTACTGTATCCCTTGGATCTTCTTATTGACGATGAAACACAGAAATTGCATTAGAATTAAATAGAAAAGGCACAATGCCGACTTAAGTACAAGAAGTCTGACTCTTCTTACTGTTTATGTTTTAAACCATCCCTGTGACACTAGTTATTGTTTCCGATGTATCCCTTAAACCTTCTTATTGACGATGAAACACAGATATTGCATCGGAATTAAATACAAAAGGCACAATGCCGACTTAAGTTCAAGAAGTCTGACTCTTCTTACTGTCTATGTTTTGAACTATTCCTGTGACACTAGTTATAGATTCCGGTGCTGCACTTCAGGTTTACTGTATCCCTTGGACCTTCTTATTGACGATGAAACACAGAAATTGCATCAGAATTAAATACAAAAGGCACAATGCCGACTTAAGTACAAGCAGACTGACTCGTCTTACTCTCTATGTTTGAACCATTCCTGTGACCCTAGGTATAGGTTCCGATGCTTCACTTCAGGTTTACAGTATCCCTTGGACCTTCTTATTGACGATGAAACGCAGAAATTGCATCGGAATTCAACACAAAAGGCACAATGCCGACTTAGGTACAAAAAGTATGACTCTCCTTACTGACTGTGTTTTGAACCATTCCTGTGACACTAGTTATAGATTCCGATGCTTCACTTCAGGTTTACTGTATCCCTCTGACCTTCTTATTGACGATGAAACACAGAAATCGCATCGGAATTAAATACAAAAGCACAATGCTGACTTAAGTACAAGAAGACTGACGCTTTTTACTGACTATGTTTTGAACCATTCCTGTGACACTAGTTATAGATTCCGATGCTGCACTTCAGGTTTACTGTATCCCTTGGACCTTCTTATTGACGATGAAACACAGAAATTGCATCGGAATTAAATACAAAAGGCACAATGCCGACTTAAGTTCAAGAAAACTGACTCTTCTTACTGACTATGTTTTGAACCATTCCTGTGACACTAGTTATAGATCCCGATGCTTCAGTTCAGGTTTACTGTATCCCTCTGACCTTCTTATTGACGAGGAAACAGAGAAATTGCATCGGAATTAAATAGAAACGCCATAACGCCTACTTAAGTACAAGAAGACTGACTCTTCTTACTGGCTATGTTTTGAACCATTCCTGTTACACTAGTTATAGATTCCGATACTTGACTTCAGTTTTACTGTATCCCTTGGACATTCTTATTGACAATGAAACACAGAAATTGCATCGGAATTAAATAGAACATGCACTATGATGACTTAAGTACAAGAAGACTGACTCTTCTTACTGACTATGATTTCAACCATTCCTGTGACACTAGATATAGATTCCGATGCATCACTTCAAGTTAACTGTATCCCTTGGACCTTCTTATTGACGATGAAACACAGAAACTGCATCGGAATTAAATAGAAAAGGCACAGTGCCGACTTAAGTACAAAAAGACTGACTCTTCTTACTGTCTATGCTTTGAACCATTCCTGTGACTCTAGTTATAGATTCCGATACTTGACTTCAGTTTTACTGTATCCCTTGGACCTTCGTATTGACGATGAAACACAGATATTGCATCAGAATTAAATAGAACATGCACAATGATGACTTAAGTATAAGAAGACTGACTCTTCTTACTGACTATGATTTCAACCATTCCTGTGGCACTAGATATAGATTCCGATGCTTCACTTCAGGTTTACTGTATCCCTTGGACCTTCTTGTTCACGATGAAACACAGAAATTTAATCGGAATTAAATAGAAACGGCACAATGCCGACTTAAGTACAAGAATGCTGACTCATCTTACTGTCTATGTTTTGCACCATCCCTGTGACACTAGTTATAGATTCCGATGCTTCACTCCTTGTTTACTGTCTCTCATGGACCTTCTTATTGACGATGAAACACAGAAATTGCATCGGAGTTAAATACAAAAGGCACAATGCCGACTAAAGTACCAGAAGACAGACTCTTCTTACAGTCTATGTTTTGAACTTTTCCTGTGACAATAGTTGTAGATTCCGGTGCTTCACTCCAGGTTTACTGTTTCCCTTGGACCTTCTTATTGACGATGAAACACAGAAATTGCATTAGAATTAAATAGAAAAGGCTCAATGCCGACTTAAGTACAAGAAGACTGACTCTTTTTACTGTTTATGCTTTGAACCATTCCTGTGACACTTGTTATAGATTCCGATGCTTCACTTCAGATTTATTGTATCCCTCTCACCTTCCTATTGACGATGAAACACAGAAATTGCATCGGAATTAAATAGAAAAGGAACAATCCCGACTTAAGTACAAGAAGACTGACTCTTCTTACTGCCTTTGTTTTGAACCATTCCTGTGACACTAGTTATAGATCCCGATGCTTCACTTCAGGTTTACTGTATCCCTCTAACCTTCTTATTGACGAGGAAACACAGAAATTGCATCAGAATTAAATAGAAACGCCATAATGCCTACTTAAGTACAAGAAGACTGACTCTTCTTACTGGCTATGTTTTGAACCATTTATGTTACACTAGTTATAGATTCCGATATTTGACTTCAGTTTTACTGTATCCCTTGGACCTTCTTGTTGACGATGAAACACAGAAATTGCATCGGAATTAAATAGAACATGCACAATGATGACTTAAGTACAAGAAGACTGACTCTTCTTACTGACAATGATTTCAACCATTCCTGTGACACTAGATACAGATTTCGATGCTTCACTCCAGGTTTACTGTATCCTTTGGACCTTCGTATTGACGATGAAACACAGATATTGCATTAGAATTAAATAGAACATGCGCAATGATGACTTAAGTACAAGAAGACTGACTCTTCTTACTGACTATGATTTCAACCATTCCTGTGACACTAGATATAGATTCTAATGCTTCACTTCAGGTTTACTGTATCACTTGGACCTTCTTATTGACGATGAAACACAGAAATTTAATCGGAATTAAATAGAAATGGCACAATGCCGACTTAAGTACAAGAATACTGACTCATCTTACTGTCTATGTTTTGAACCATCCCTGTGACACTAGTTATAGATTCCAATGCTTCAGTCCTGGTTTACTGTATCCCATGGACCTTCTTATTGACGATGAAACACAGAAATTGCATGAGAATTAAATAGAAAAGGCACAATGCCGACTTAAGTACAAGAAGATTGACTCTTCTTACTGTTTATGTTTTGAACCATTCCTGTGACACTAGTTATATATTCCGATGCTTCACTTCAGGTTTCCTGTATCCCTCTGACATTCTTATTGACGATGAAACACAGATATTGCATCAGAATTAAATACAAAAGGCACAATGCCGACTTAAGTACAATAAGACTGACTCGTCTTACTGACTATGGTTTGAACCATTCCTGTGACACTAGTTATAGATTTCGATGCTTCACTTCAGGTTTCCTGTATCCCTTGGACCTTCTTATTGACGATGAAACACAGAAATTACATCGGAATTAAATCCAAAACGCACAATGCCGCCTTAAGTACAAGAAGACTGACTCACCTTACTGTCTATTTTTTGAACCGTCCCTGTGACACTACTTATAGATTCCGATGCTTCACTCCAGGTTTACTGTATCCCTTGGACGTTCTTATTGACGATGAAACACAGAAATTGCATCGGAATTAAATACAAAAGTCACAATGCCGACTTAAGTACAAGAAGACTGACTCTTCTTACTGACTATGTTTTGAACCATTCCTGTGACACTAGTTATAGATTGCGATACTTCACTTCAGGTTTACTGTATCCCTCTGACCTCCTTATTGACGATGAAACACAGAAATTTCATCGGGATTAAATACAAAAGGCACAATGCTGAATTAAGTACAAAAAGACTGACTCTTCTTACTGTCTATAATTTGAACCATTTCTGTGAAACTAGTTATAGACTCCGATGCTTCACTCCATGTCTACTGAATCCCTTGGACCTTCTTATTGACGATGAAACACAGAAATTACATTAGAATTAAATAGAAAAGGCACAATGCCGACTTAAGTACAAGAAGACTGACTCTTCTTACTGTTTATGTTTTGAACCATTCCTGTGACACTAGTTATAGTTTCCGATGCTTCACTTCAGGTTTACTGTATCCCTCTGACCTGCTTATTGATGATGAAACACAGAAATTGCATCGGAATTAAATACAAAAGGCGCAATGCCGACTTAAGTACAAGAAGACTCACTCTTCTTACTGACTACGTTTGAACCATTCTTGTGACACTAGTTATAGATTGCGATGCTTCACATCAGGTTTACTGTATCCCTTAAACCTTCTTATTGACGATGAAACACAGATATTCATCGGAATTAAATACAAAAGGCACAATGCCGACTTAAGTTCAAGAAGACTGACTCTTCTTACTGTCTATGTTTTGAACCATTCCTGTGACACTAGTTATAGATTCCGGTGCTGCACTTCAGGTTTACTGTATCCCTTGGACCTTCTTATTGACGATGAAACACAGAAATTGCATCGGAATTAAATACAAAAGGCACAATGCCGACTTAAGTACAAGTAGACTGACTCGTCTTACTCTCTATGTTTGAATCATTCCTGTGACCCTAGGTATAGATTCCGATGCTTCACTTCAGGTTTACTGTATCCCTTGGACCTTCTTATTGACGATGAAACACAGAAATTGCATCGGAATTCAACACAAAAGGCACAATGCCGACTTAGGTACAAAAAGTATGACTCTTCTTACTGACTGTGTTTTGAACCATTCCTGTGACACTAGTTATAGATTCCGATGCTTCACTTCAGGATTACTGTATCCCTCTGACCTTCTTATTGACGATGAAACACAGAAATCGCATCGGAATTAAATACAAAAGCACAATGCTGACTTAAGTACAAGAAGACTGACTCTTTTTACTGACTATGTTTTGAACCATTCCTGTGACACTAGTTATAGATTCCGATGCTGCACTTCAGGTTTACTGTATCCCTTGGACCTTCTTATTGACGATGAAACACAGAAATTGCATCGGAATTAAATACAAAAGGCACAATGCCGACTTAAGTTCAAGAAAACTGACTCATCTTACTGACTATGTTTTGAACCATTCCTGGGACACTAGTTATAGATCCCGATGCTTCAGTTCAGGTTTACTGTATCCCTCTGACCTTCTTATTGACGAGGAAACAGAGACATTGCATCGGAATTAAATACAAAAGGCACAATGCCGACTTAAGTACAAGAAGACTGACTCTTCTTACTGTCTATGTTTTGAACCATTCCTATGACACTAGTTATAGACTCCGATACTTCACTCCCGGTTTACTGTATCCCTTGGACCATCTTATTGACGATGACACACAGAAATTGCATCGGAATTAAATACAAAAGGCACAATGCCTACTTAAGTAAAAGAAGTCTGACTTTTCTTACTGTCTATGTTTTGAACCATTCCTGTGACACTAGTTATAGATTCCGATGCTTCACTCCAGGTTTACTGTATCCCTTGGACCTTCGTATTGACGATGAAACACAGATATTGCATCAGAATTAAATAGAACATGCACAATGATGACTTAAGTATAAGAAGACTGACTCTTCTTACTGACTATGATTTCAACCATTCCTGTGGCACTAGATATAGATTCCGATGCTTCACTTCAGGTTTACTGTATCCCTTGGACCTTCTTGTTCACGATGAAACACAGAAATTTAATCGGAATTAAATAGAACATGCACAATGATGACTTAAGTATAAGAAGACTGACTCTTCTTACTGACTATGATTTCAACCATTCCTGTGGCACTAGATATAGATTCCGATGCTTCACTTCAGGTTTACTGTATCCCTTGGACCTTCTTGTTCACGATGAAACACAGAAATTTAGTCGGAATTAAATAGAAATGGCACAATGCCGACTTAAGTACAAGAATACTGACTCATCTTACTGTCTATGTTTTGCACCATCCCTGTGACACTAGTTATAGATTCCGATGCTTCACTCCTGGTTTACTGTCTCCCATGGACCTTCTTATTGACGATGAAACACAGAAATTGCATCGGAATTAAATACAAAAGGCACAATGCCGACTAAATTACCAGAAGACAGACTCTTCTTACAGTCTATGTTTTGAACTTTTCCTGTGACAATAGTTGTAGATTCCGGTGCTTCACTCCAGGTTTACTGTATCCCTTGGACCTTCTTATTGACGATGAAACACAGAAATTGCATTAGAATTAAATAGAAAAGGCACAATGCCGACTTAAGTACAAGAAGACTGACTCTTTTTACTGTTTATGCTTTGAACCATTCCTGTGACACTTGTTATAGATTCCGATGCTTCACTTCAGATTTATTGTATCCCTCTCACCTTCCTATTGACGATGAAACACAGAAATTGCATCGGAATTAAATAGAAAAGGAACAATCCCGACTTAAGTACAAGAAGACTGACTCTTCTTACTGCCTTTGTTTTGATCCATTCCTGTGACACTAGTTATAGATTCCGATGCTTCACTTGAGGTTTACTGTATCCCTCTGACCTGCTTATTGATGATGAAACACAGAAATTGCATCGGAATTAAAAACAAAAGGCGCAATGCCGACTTAAGTACAAGAAGACTGACTCTTCTTACTGACTACGTTTGACCCATTCTTGTGAAACTAGTTATAGATTCCGATGCTTCACTTCAGGTTTACTGTATCCCTTAAACCTTCTTATTGACGATGAAACACAGATATTGCATCGGAATTAAATACAAAAGGCACAATGCCGACTTAAGTGCAAGACGTCTGACTCTTCTTACTGTCTATGTTTTGAACCATTCCTGTGACACTAGTTATAGATTCCGATGCTTCACTTCAGGTTTCCTGTATCCCTCTGACCTTCGTATTGACGATGAAACACAGATATTGCATCGGAATTAAATACAAAAGGCACAATGCCGACTTAGGTACAAAAAGTATGACTCTTCTTACTGACTGTGTTTTGAACCATTCCTGTGACACTAGTTATAGATTCCGATGCTTCACTTCAGGTTTACTGTATCCCTCTGACCTTCTTATTGACGATGAAACACAGAAATCGCATCGGAATTAAATACAAAAGCACAATGCTGACTTAAGTACAAGAAGACTGACTCTTTTTACTGACTATGTTTTGAACCATTCCTGTGACACTAGTTATAGATTCCGATGCTGCACTTCAGGTTTACTGTATCCCTTGGACCTTCTTATTGACGATGAAACACAGAAATTGCATCGGAATTAAATACAAAAGGCACAATGCCGACTTAAGTTCAAGCAAACTGACTCATCTTACTGACTATGTTTTGAACCATTCCTGTGACACTAGTTATAGATCCCGATGCTTCAGTTCAGGTTTACTGTATCCCTCTGACCTTCTTATTGACGAGGAAACAGAGAAATTGCATCGGAATTAAATACAAAAGGCACAATGCCGACTTAAGTACAAGAAGACTGACTCTTCTTACTGTCTATGTTTTGAACCATTCCTATGACACTAGTTATAGACTCCGATACTTCACTCCCGGTTTACTGTATCCCTTGGACCATCTTATTGACGATGACACACAGAAATTGCATCGGAATTAAATACAAAAGGCACAATGCCTACTTAAGTAAAAGAAGTCTGACTTTTCTTACTGTCTATGTTTTGAACCATTCCTGTGACACTAGTTATAGATTCCGATGCTTCACTCCAGGTTTACTGTATCCCTTGGACCTTCGTATTGACGATGAAACACAGATATTGCATCAGAATTAAATAGAACATGCACAATGATGACTTAAGTATAAGAAGACTGACTCTTCTTACTGACTATGATTTCAACCATTCCTGTGGCACTAGATATAGATTCCGATGCTTCACTTCAGGTTTACTGTATCCCTTGGACCTTCTTGTTCACGATGAAACACAGAAATTTAATCGGAATTAAATAGAACATGCACAATGATGACTTAAGTATAAGAAAACTGACTCTTCTTACTCACTATGATTTCAACCATTCCTGTGGCACTAGATATAGATTCCGATGCTTCACTTCAGGTTTACTGTATCCCTTGGACCTTCTTGTTCACGATGAAACACAGAAATTTAATCGGAATTAAATAGAAATGGCACAATGCCGACTTAAGTACAAGAATACTGACTCATCTTACTGTCTATGTTTTGCACCATCCCTGTGACACTAGTTATAGATTCCGATGCTTCACTCCTGGTTTACTGTCTCCCATGGACCTTCTTATTGACGATGAAACACAGAAATTGCATCGGAATTAAATACAAAAGGCACAATGCCGACTAAAGTACCAGAAGACAGACTCTTCTTACAGTCTATGTTTTGAACTATTCCTGCGACAATAGTTGTAGATTCCGGTGCTTCACTCCAGGTTTACTGTATCCCTTGGACCTTCTTATTGACGATGAAACACAGAAATTGCATTAGAATTAAATAGAAAAGGCACAATGCCGACTTAAGTACAAGAAGACTGACTCTTTTTACTGTTTATGCTTTGAACCATTCCTGTGACACTTGTTATAGATTCCGATGCTTCACTTCAGATTTATTGTATCCCTCTCACCTTCCTATTGACGATGAAACACAGAAATTGCATCGGAATTAAATAGAAAAGGAACAATCCCGACTTAAGTACAAGAAGACTGACTCTTCTTACTGCCTTTGTTTTGATCCATTCCTGTGACACTAGTTATAGATTCCGATGCTTCACTTCAGGTTTCCTGTATCCCTCTGACCTTCGTATTGACGATGAAACACAGATATTGCATCGGAATTAAATACAAAAGGCACAATGCTGACTTAAGTACAAGAAGACTGTCTCTTCTTACTGACTATGTTTGAATCATTCCTGTGACACTAGTTACAGATCCCGATGCTTCACTTCAGGTTTACTGTATACCTTGGACTTTCTTATTGACGATGAAACACAGAAATTGCTTCGGAATTAAATACAAAAGTCACAATGCCGACTTAAGTACAAGAAGACTGACCATTCTTTCTGTCTACGTTTTGAACCATTCCTGTGACACTAGTTATAGATTCGAATGCTTCTCTTCAGGTTTACTGTATCCCTTTGACCTTCTTATTGACGATGAAACACAGAAATTGCATCGGAATTAAATAGAAAAGGTACAATCCCGACTTAAGTACAAGAAGACTGACTTTTCTTGCTGCCTTTGTTTTGATCCATTCCTGTGACACTAGTTATAGATTCCGATGCTTCTCTTCAGTTTTACTATATCCCTTGGACCTTCTTATTGACGATGAAACACAGAAATTGCATCGGAATTTAAAAAAAAAGGCACAATACCGACTTAAGTACAAGATGACTGACTCTTCTTACTGTTTATGTTTTGAAACATTCCTGTGACACTAGTTATAGATCCCGATGTTTCAGTTCAGGTTTACTGTATCCCTCAGATCTTCTTATTGAAGAGGAAACAGAGAAATTGCATCGGAATTAAATAGAAACGCCATAATGCCTACTTAAGTACAAGAAGACTGACTCTTCTTACTGTCTATGCTTTGAACCATTCCTGTGACACTACTTATAGATTCCGATGCTTCACTTCAGGTTTCCTGTATCCCTCTGACCTTCTTATTGACGATGAAACACAGATATTACATCGGAATTAAATACAAAAGGCACAATGCTGACTTAAGTACAAGATGACTGACTCTTCTTACTGACTATGTTTTGAACCATTCCTGTTACACTAGTTATAGATTCTGATACTTGACTTCAGTTTTACTGTATCCCTTGGACCTTCTTATTGACGATGAAACACAGAAATTGCATCGGAATTAAATAGAACATGCACAATGATGACTTAAGTACAAGAAGACTGACTCTACTTACTGACTATGATTTCAACCATTCCTGTGACACTAGATATAGATTCCGATGCTTCACTTCAGGTTTACTGTATCCCTTGGACCTTCTTATTCACGATGAAACACAGAAATTTAATCGGAATTAAATAGAAATGGCACAATGCCGACTTAAGTACAAGAATACTGACTCATCTTACTGTCTATGTTTTGCACCATCCCTGTGACACTAGTTATAGATTCCGATGCTTCACTCCTGGTATACTGTATCCCATGGACCTTCTTATTGACGATGAAACACAGAAATTGCATCGGAATTAAATAGAAAAGGCACAATCCCGACTTAAGAACAAGAAGACTGACTCTTCTTACTGCCTTTGTTTTGATCCATTCCTATGACATTAGTTATAGATTCCGATGCTTCACTTCAGGTTTACTGTATCCCTCTGACCTTCTTATTGTCGATGAAACACAGATATTGCATCGGAATTAAATACAAAAGGCACAATGCCGACTTAAGTGCAAGAAGACTGACTCTTCTCACTGTCTATGCTTTGAACCATTCCTGTGACACTACTTATAGATTCCGATGCTTCACTTCAGGTTTCCTGTATTCCTCTGACCTTCTTATTAACGATGAAACACAGATATTGCATCGGAATTAAATACAAAAGGCACAATGCTGACTTAAGTGCAAGATGACTGACTCTTCTTACTGACTATGTTTTGAACCATTTCTGTGACACTAGTTACAGATCCCGATGCTTCACTTCAGGTTTACTGTATATCTTCGACTTTCTGATTGACGATGAAACACAGAAATTGCTTCGGATTAAATGCAAAAGTCACAATGCCGACTTAAGTACAAGAAGACTGACCATTCTTTCTTTTAACGATTTGAACCATTCCTGTGCCACTAGGTATATATTCGAATGCTTCTCTGCAGGTTTACTGTATCCCTTTGACATTCTTATTGACGATGAAACACAGAAATCGCATCGGAATTAAATAGAAAAGGTACAATCCCGACTTAAGTACAGGAAGACTGACTCTTCTTACTGCCTTTGTTTTGATCCATTCCTGTGACACTAGTTAGAGATTCCGATGCTTCTCTTCAGGCTTACTGTATCCCTTGGACCTTCTTATTGACGATGAAACACAGAAATTGCATTAGAATTAAATAGTAAAGGCACAATGCCGACTTAAGTACAAGAAGACTGACTCTTCTTACTGTCTATGCTTTGAACCATTCCTGTGACACTAGTTATAGATTCCGATACTTGACTTCAGTTTTACTGTATCCCTTGGACCTTCTTATTGACGATGAAACACAGAAATTGCATCGGAATTAAATACAAAAGGCACAATGCCGACTTAAGTACAAGAAGACTGACTCTTCTTACTGTCTATGTTTTGAACCATTCCTGTGACACTAGTTATAGACTCCGATACTTCACTCCCGGTTTACTGTATCCCTTGGACCATCTTATTGACGATGACACACAGAAATTGCATCGGAATAAAATACAAAAGGCACAATGCCGACTTAAGTAAAAGAAGTCTGACTTTTCTTACTGTCTATGTTTTGAACCATTCCTGTGACACTAGTTATAGATTCCGATGCTTCACTCCAGGTTTACTGAATCCCTTGGACCTTCGTATTGACGATGAAACACAGATATTGCATCAGAATTAAATAGAACATGCACAATGACGACTTAAGTACAAGAAGACTGACTCTTCTTACTGACTATGATTTCAACCATTCCTGTGACACTAGATATAGATTCCGATGCTTCACTTCAGGTTTACTGTATCCGTTGGACCTTCGTATTCACGATGAAACACAGAAATTTAATCGGAATTAAATAGAAATGGCACAATGCCGACTTAAGTACAAGAATACTGACTCATCTTACTGTCTATGTTTTGAACCATCCCTGTGACACTAGTTATAGATTCCGATGCTTCACTCCTGGTTTACTGTATCCCATGGACCTTCTTATTGACGATGAAACACAGAAATTGCATTGGAATTAAATACAAAATGCACAATGCCGACTAAAGTACCAGAAGTCAGACTCTTCTTACAGTCTATGTTTTGAACTATTCCTGTGCCAATAGTTATAGATTCCGGTGCTTCACTCCAGGTTTACTGTATCCCTTGGACCTTCTTATTAACGATGAAACACAGAAATTGCATTAGAATTAAATAGAAAAGGCCCAATGCCGACTTAAGTACAAGAAGACTGACTCTTTTTACTGTTTATGTTTTGAACCATTCCTGTGGCACTAGTTATAGATTCCGATGATTCACTTCAGATATATTGTATCCCTCTCACCTTCCTATTGACGATGAAACACAGAAATTGCATCGGAATTAAATAGAAAAGGCACAATCCCGACTTAAGAACAAGAAGACTGACTCTTCTTACTGCCTTTGTTTTGATCCATTCGTATGACACTAGTTATAGATTGCGATGCTTCACTTCAGGTTTACTGTATCCCTCTGACCTTCTTATTGACGATGAAACACAGATATTGCATCGGAATTAAATACAAAAGGCACAATGCCGACTTAAGTGCAAGAAGACTGACTCTTCTTACTGTCTATGTTTTGAACCATTCCTGTGACACTACTTATAGATTCCAATGCTTAACTTCAGGTTTCCTGTATCCCTCTGACCTTCGTATTGACGATGAAACACAGATATTGCATCGGAATTAAATACAAAAGGCACAATGCTGACTTAAGTACAAGAAGACTGTCTCTTCTTACTGACTATGTTTGAATCATTCCTGTGACACTAGTTACAGATCCCGATGCTTCACTTCAGGTTTACTGTATACCTTGGACTTTCTTATTGACGATGAAACACAGAAATTGCTTCGGAATTAAATACAAAAGTCACAATGCCGACTTAAGTACAAGAAGACTGACCATTCTTTCTGTCTACGTTTTGAACCATTCCTGTGACACTAGTTATAGATTCGAATGCTTCTCTTCAGGTTTACTGTATCCCTTTGACCTTCTTATTGACGATGAAACACAGAAATTGCATCGGAATTAAATAGAAAAGGTACAATCCCGACTTAAGTACAAGAAGACTGACTTTTCTTGCTGCCTTTGTTTTGATCCATTCCTGTGACACTAGTTATAGATTCCGATGCTTCTCTTCAGTTTTACTATATCCCTTGGACCTTCTTATTGACGATGAAACACAGAAATTGCATCGGAATTTAAAAAAAAAGGCACAATACCGACTTAAGTACAAGATGACTGACTCTTCTTACTGTTTATGTTTTGAAACATTCCTGTGACACTAGTTATAGATCCCGATGTTTCAGTTCAGGTTTACTGTATCCCTCAGATCTTCTTATTGAAGAGGAAACAGAGAAATTGCATCGGAATTAAATAGAAACGCCATAATGCCTACTTAAGTACAAGAAGACTGACTCTTCTTACTGTCTATGCTTTGAACCATTCCTGTGACACTACTTATAGATTCCGATGCTTCACTTCAGGTTTCCTGTATCCCTCTGACCTTCTTATTGACGATGAAACACAGATATTACATCGGAATTAAATACAAAAGGCACAATGCTGACTTAAGTACAAGATGACTGACTCTTCTTACTGACTATGTTTTGAACCATTCCTGTTACACTAGTTATAGATTCCGATACTTGACTTCAGTTTTACTGTATCCCTTGGACCTTCTTATTGACGATGAAACACAGAAATTGCATCGGAATTAAATAGAACATGCACAATGATGACTTAAGTACAAGAAGACTGACTCTACTTACTGACTATGATTTCAACCATTCCTGTGACACTAGATGTAGATTCCGATGCTTCACTTCAGGTTTACTGTATCCCTTGGACCTTCTTATTCACGATGAAACACAGAAATTTAATCGGAATTACATAGAAATGGCACAATGCCGACTTAAGTACAAGAATACTGACTCATCTTACTGTCTATGTTTTGCACCATCCCTGTGACACTAGTTATAGATTCCGATGCTTCACTCCTGGTATACTGTATCCCATGGACCTTCTTATTGACGATGAAACACAGAAATTGCATCGGAATTAAATAGAAAAGGTACAATCCCGACTTAAGTACAGGAAGACTGACCATTCTTTCTTTTAACGATTTGAACCATTCCTGTGCCACTAGGTATATATTCGAATGCTTCTCTGCAGGTTTACTGTATCCCTTTGACATTCTTATTGACGATGAAAAACAGAAATCGCATCGGAATTAAATAGAAAAGGTACAATCCCGACTTAAGTACAGGAAGACTGACTCTTCTTACTGCCTTTGTTTTGATCCATTCCTGTGACACTAGTTAGAGATTCCGATGCTTCTCTTCAGGCTTACTGTATCCCTTGGACCTTCTTATTGACGATGAAACACAGAAATTGCATTAGAATTAAATAGTAAAGGCACAATGCCGACTTAAGTACAAGAAGACTGACTCTTCTTACTGTCTATGCTTTGAACCATTCCTGTGACACTAGTTATAGATTCCGATACTTGACTTCAGTTTTACTGTATCCCTTGGACCTTCTTATTGACGATGAAACACAGAAATTGCATCGGAATTAAATACAAAAGGCACAATGCCGACTTAAGTACAAGAAGACTGACTCTTCTTACTGTCTATGTTTTGAACCATTCCTGTGACACTAGGTATAGACTCCGATACTTCACTCCCGGTTTACTGTATCCCTTGGACCATCTTATTGACGATGACACACAGAAATTGCATCGGAATAAAATACAAAAGGCACAATGCCGACTTAAGTAAAAGAAGTCTGACTTTTCTTACTGTCTATGTTTTGAACCATTCCTGTGACACTAGTTATAGATTCCGATGCTTCACTCCAGGTTTACTGAATCCCTTGGACCTTCGTATTGACGATGAAACACAGATATTGCATCAGAATTAAATAGAACATGCACAATGATGACTTAAGTACAAGAAGACTGACTCTTCTTACTGACTATGATTTCAACCATTCCTGTGACACTAGATATAGATTCCGATGCTTCACTTCAGGTTTACTGTATCCGTTGGACCTTCTTATTCACGATGAAACACAGAAATTTAATCGGAATTAAATAGAAATGGCACAATGCCGACTTAAGTACAAGAATACTGACTCATCTTACTGTCTATGTTTTGAACCATCCCTGTGACACTAGTTATAGATTCCGATGCTTCACTCCTGGTTTACTGTATCCCATGGACCTTCTTATTGACGATGAAACACAGAAATTGCATTGGAATTAAATACAAAATGCACAATGCTGACTTAAGTACAAGAAGACTGTCTCTTCTTACTGACTATGTTTGAATCATTCCTGTGACACTAGTTACAGATCCCGATGCTTCACTTCAGGTTTACTGTATACCTTGGACTTTCTTATTGACGATGAAACACAGAAATTGCTTCGGAATTAAATACAAAAGTCACAATGCCGACTTAAGTACAAGAAGACTGACCATTCTTTCTGTCTACGTTTTGAACCATTCCTGTGACACTAGTTATAGATTCGAATGCTTCTCTTCAGGTTTACTGTATCCCTTTGACCTTCTTATTGACGATGAAACACAGAAATTGCATCGGAATTAAATAGAAAAGGTACAATCCCGACTTAAGTACAAGAAGACTGACTTTTCTTGCTGCCTTTGTTTTGATCCATTCCTGTGACACTAGTTATAGATTCCGATGCTTCTCTTCAGTTTTACTATATCCCTTGGACCTTCTTATTGACGATGAAACACAGAAATTGCATCGGAATTTAAAAAAAAAGGCACAATACCGACTTAAGTACAAGATGACTGACTCTTCTTACTGTTTATGTTTTGAAACATTCCTGTGACACTAGTTATAGATCCCGATGTTTCAGTTCAGGTTTACTGTATCCCTCAGATCTTCTTATTGAAGAGGAAACAGAGAAATTGCATCGGAATTAAATAGAAACGCCATAATGCCTACTTAAGTACAAGAAGACTGACTCTTCTTACTGTCTATGCTTTGAACCGTTCCTGTGACACTACTTATAGATTCCGATGCTTCACTTCAGGTTTCCTGTATCCCTCTGACCTTCTTATTGACGATGAAACACAGATATTACATCGGAATTAAATACAAAAGGCACAATGCTGACTTAAGGTCAAGATGACTGACTCTTCTTACTGACTATGTTTTGAACCATTCCTGTTACACTAGTTATAGATTCCGATACTTGACTTCAGTTTTACTGTATCCCTTGGACCTTCTTATTGACGATGAAACACAGAAATTGCATCGGAATTAAATAGAACATGCACAATGATGACTTAAGTACAAGAAGACTGACTCTACTTACTGACTATGATTTCAACCATTCCTGTGACACTAGATGTAGATTCCGATGCTTCACTTCAGGTTTACTGTATCCCTTGGACCTTCTTATTCACGATGAAACACAGAAATTTAATCGGAATTAAATAGAAATGGCACAATGCCGACTTAAGTACAAGAATACTGACTCATCTTACTGTCTATGTTTTGCACCATCCCTGTGACACTAGTTATAGATTCCGATGCTTCACTCCTGGTATACTGTATCCCATGGACCTTCTTATTGACGATGAAACACAGAAATTGCATCGGAATTAAATAGAAAAGGTACAATCCCGACTTAAGTACAGGAAGACTGACCATTCTTTCTTTTAACGATTTGAACCATTCCTGTGCCACTAGGTATATATTCGAATGCTTCTCTGCAGGTTTACTGTATCCCTTTGACATTCTTATTGACGATGAAACACAGAAATCGCATCGGAATTAAATAGAAAAGGTACAATCCCGACTTAAGTACAGGAAGACTGACTCTTCTTACTGCCTTTGTTTTGATCCATTCCTGTGACACTAGTTAGAGATTCCGATGCTTCTCTTCAGGCTTACTGTATCCCTTGGACCTTCTTATTGACGATGAAACACAGAAATTGCATTAGAATTAAATAGTAAAGGCACAATGCCGACTTAAGTACAAGAAGACTGACTCTTCTTACTGTCTATGCTTTGAACCATTCCTGTGACACTAGTTATAGATTCCGATACTTGACTTCAGTTTTACTGTATCCCTTGGACCTTCTTATTGACGATGAAACACAGAAATTGCATCGGAATTAAATACAAAAGGCACAATGCCGACTTAAGTACAAGAAGACTGACTCTTCTTACTGTCTATGTTTTGAACCATTCCTGTGACACTAGTTATAGACTCCGATACTTCACTCCCGGTTTACTGTATCCCTTGGACCATCTTATTGACGATGACACACAGAAATTGCATCGGAATAAAATACAAAAGGCACAATGCCGACTTAAGTAAAAGAAGTCTGACTTTTCTTACTGTCTATGTTTTGAACCATTCCTGTGACACTAGTTATAGATTCCGATGCTTCACTCCAGGTTTACTGAATCCCTTGGACCTTCGTATTGACGATGAAACACAGATATTGCATCAGAATTAAATAGAACATGCACAATGATGACTTAAGTACAAGAAGACTGACTCTTCTTACTGACTATGATTTCAACCATTCCTGTGACACTAGATATAGATTCCGATGCTTCACTTCAGGTTTACTGTATCCGTTGGACCTTCTTATTCACGATGAAACACAGAAATTTAATCGGAATTAAATAGAAATGGCACAATGCCGACTTAAGTACAAGAATACTGACTCATCTTACTGTCTATGTTTTGAACCATCCCTGTGACACTAGTTATAGATTCCGATGCTTCACTCCTGGTTTACTGTATCCCATGGACCTTCTTATTGACGATGAAACACAGAAATTGCATTGGAATTAAATACAAAATGCACAATGCCGACTAAAGTACCAGAAGTCAGACTCTTCTTACAGTCTATGTTTTGAACTATTCCTGTGACAATAGTTATAGATTCCGGTGCTTCACTCCAGGTTTACTGTATCCCTTGGACCTTCTTATTAACGATGAAACACAGAAATTGCATTAGAATTAAATAGAAAAGGCCCAATGCCGACTTAAGTACAAGAAGACTGACTCTTTTTACTGTTTATGTTTTGAACCATTCCTGTGACACTAGTTATAGATTCCGATGATTCACTTCAGATATATTGTATCCCTCTCACCTTCCTATTGACGATGAAACACAGAAATTGCATCGGAATTAAATAGAAAAGGCACAATCCCGACTTAAGAACAAGAAGACTGACTCTTCTTACTGCCTTTGTTTTGATCCATTCGTATGACACTAGTTATAGATTGCGATGCTTCACTTCAGGTTTACTGTATCCCTCTGACCTTCTTATTGACGATGAAACACAGATATTGCATCGGAATTAAATACAAAAGGCACAATGCCGACTTAAGTGCAAGAAGACTGACTCTTCTTACTGTCTATGTTTTGCACCATCCCTGTGACACTAGTTATAGATTCCGATGCTTCACTCCTGGTTTACTGTCTCCCATGGACCTTCTTATTGACGATGAAACACAGAAATTGCATCGGAATTAAATACAAAAGGCACAATGCCGACTAAAGTACCAGAAGACAGACTCTTCTTACAGTCTATGTTTTGAACTATTCCTGTGACAATAGTTGTAGATTCCGGTGCTTCACTCCAGGTTTACTGTATCCCTTGGACCTTCTTATTGACGATGAAACACAGAAATTGCATTAGAATTAAATAGAAAAGGCACAATGCCGACTTAAGTACAAGAAGACTGACTCTTTTTACTGTTTATGCTTTGAACCATTCCTGTGACACTTGTTATAGATTCCGATGCTTCACTTCAGATTTATTGTATCCCTCTCACCTTCCTATTGACGATGAAACACAGAAATTGCATCGGAATTAAATAGAAAAGGAACAATCCCGACTTAAGTACAAGAAGACTGACTCTTCTTACTGCCTTTGTTTTGATCCATTCCTGTGACACTAGTTATAGATTCCGATGCTTCACTTCAGGTTTCCTGTATCCCTCTGACCTTCGTATTGACGATGAAACACAGATATTGCATCGGAATTAAATACAAAAGGCACAATGCTGACTTAAGTACAAGAAGACTGTCTCTTCTTACTGACTATGTTTGAATCATTCCTGTGACACTAGTTACAGATCCCGATGCTTCACTTCAGGTTTACTGTATACCTTGGACTTTCTTATTGACGATGAAACACAGAAATTGCTTCGGAATTAAATACAAAAGTCACAATGCCGACTTAAGTACAAGAAGACTGACCATTCTTTCTGTCTACGTTTTGAACCATTCCTGTGACACTAGTTATAGATTCGAATGCTTCTCTTCAGGTTTACTGTATCCCTTTGACCTTCTTATTGACGATGAAACACAGAAATTGCATCGGAATTAAATAGAAAAGGTACAATCCCGACTTAAGTACAAGAAGACTGACTTTTCTTGCTGCCTTTGTTTTGATCCATTCCTGTGACACTAGTTATAGATTCCGATGCTTCTCTTCAGTTTTACTATATCCCTTGGACCTTCTTATTGACGATGAAACACAGAAATTGCATCGGAATTTAAAAAAAAAGGCACAATACCGACTTAAGTACAAGATGACTGACTCTTCTTACTGTTTATGTTTTGAAACATTCCTGTGACACTAGTTATAGATCCCGATGTTTCAGTTCAGGTTTACTGTATCCCTTGGACCTTCTTATTCACGATGAAACACAGAAATTTAATCGGAATTAAATACAAAAGGCACAATGCTGACTTAAGTACAAGATGACTGACTCTTCTTACTGACTATGTTTTGAACCATTCCTGTTACACTAGTTATAGATTCCGATACTTGACTTCAGTTTTACTGTATCCCTTGGACCTTCTTATTGACGATGAAACACAGAAATTGCATCGGAATTAAATAGAACATGCACAATGATGACTTAAGTACAAGAAGACTGACTCTACTTACTGACTATGATTTCAACCATTCCTGTGACACTAGATATAGATTCCGATGCTTCACTTCAGGTTTACTGTATCCCTTGGACCTTCTTATTCACGATGAAACACAGAAATTTAATCGGAATTAAATAGAAATGGCACAATGCCGACTTAAGTACAAGAATACTGACTCATCTTACTGTCTATGTTTTGCACCATCCCTGTGACACTAGTTATAGATTCCGATGCTTCACTCCTGGTATACTGTATCCCATGGACCTTCTTATTGACGATGAAACACAGAAATTGCATCGGAATTAAATAGAAAAGGCACAATCCCGACTTAAGAACAAGAAGACTGACTCTTCTTACTGCCTTTGTTTTGATCCATTCCTATGACATTAGTTATAGATTCCGATGCTTCACTTCAGGTTTACTGTATCCCTCTGACCTTCTTATTGTCGATGAAACACAGATATTGCATCGGAATTAAATACAAAAGGCACAATGCCGACTTAAGTGCGAGAAGACTGACTCTTCTCACTGTCTATGCTTTGAACCATTCCTGTGACACTACTTATAGATTCCGATGCTTCACTTCAGGTTTCCTGTATTCCTCTGACCTTCTTATTAACGATGAAACACAGATATTGCATCGGAATTAAATACAAAAGGCACAATGCTGACTTAAGTGCAAGATGACTGACTCTTCTTACTGACTATGTTTTGAACCATTTCTGTGACACTAGTTACAGATCCCGATGCTTCACTTCAGGTTTACTGTATATCTTGGACTTTCTGATTGACGATGAAACACAGAAATTGCTTCGGATTAAATGCAAAAGTCACAATGCCGACTTAAGTACAAGAAGACTGACCATTCTTTCTTTTAACGATTTGAACCATTCCTGTGCCACTAGGTATATATTCGAATGCTTCTCTGCAGGTTTACTGTATCCCTTTGACATTCTTATTGACGATGAAACACAGAAATCGCATCGGAATTAAATAGAAAAGGTACAATCCCGACTTAAGTACAGGAAGACTGACTCTTCTTACTGCCTTTGTTTTGATCCATTCCTGTGACACTAGTTAGAGATTCCGATGCTTCTCTTCAGGCTTACTGTATCCCTTGGACCTTCTTATTGACGATGAAACACAGAAATTGCATTAGAATTAAATAGTAAAGGCACAATGCCGACTTAAGTACAAGAAGACTGACTCTTCTTACTGTCTATGCTTTGAACCATTCCTGTGACACTAGTTATAGATTCCGATACTTGACTTCAGTTTTACTGTATCCCTTGGACCTTCTTATTGACGATGAAACACAGAAATTGCATCGGAATTAAATACAAAAGGCACAATGCCGACTTAAGTACAAGAAGACTGACTCTTCTTACTGTCTATGTTTTGAACCATTCCTGTGACACTAGTTATAGACTCCGATACTTCACTCCCGGTTTACTGTATCCCTTGGACCATCTTATTGACGATGACACACAGAAATTGCATCGGAATAAAATACAAAAGGCACAATGCCGACTTAAGTAAAAGAAGTCTGACTTTTCTTACTGTCTATGTTTTGAACCATTCCTGTGACACTAGTTATAGATTCCGATGCTTCACTCCAGGTTTACTGAATCCCTTGGACCTTCGTATTGACGATGAAACACAGATATTGCATCAGAATTAAATAGAACATGCACAATGATGACTTAAGTACAAGAAGACTGACTCTTCTTACTGACTATGATTTCAACCATTCCTGTGACACTAGATATAGATTCCGATGCTTCACTTCAGGTTTACTGTATCCGTTGGACCTTCTTATTCACGATGAAACACAGAAATTTAATCGGAATTAAATAGAAATGGCACAATGCCGACTTAAGTACAAGAATACTGACTCATCTTACTGTCTATGTTTTGAACCATCCCTGTGACACTAGTTATAGATTCCGATGCTTCACTCCTGGTTTACTGTATCCCATGGACCTTCTTATTGACGATGAAACACAGAAATTGCATTGGAATTAAATACAAAATGCACAATGCCGACTAAAGTACCAGAAGTCAGACTCTTCTTACAGTCTATGTTTTGAACTATTCCTGTGACAATAGTTATAGATTCCGGTGCTTCACTCCAGGTTTACTGTATCCCTTGGACCTTCTTATTAACGATGAAACACAGATATTGCATTAGAATTAAATAGAAAAGGCCCAATGCCGACTTAAGTACAAGAAGACTGACTCTTTTTACTGTTTATGTTTTGAACCATTCCTGTGACACTAGTTATAGATTCCGATGATTCACTTCAGATATATTGTATCCCTCTCACCTTCCTATTGACGATGAAACACAGAAATTGCATCGGAATTAAATAGAAAAGGCACAATCCCGACTTAAGAACAAGAAGACTGACTCTTCTTACTGCCTTTGTTTTGATCCATTCGTATGACACTAGTTATAGATTGCGATGCTTCACTTCAGGTTTACTGTATCCCTCTGACCTTCTTATTGACGATGAAACACAGATATTGCATCGGAATTAAATACAAAAGGCACAATGCCGACTTAAGTGCAAGAAGACTGACTCTTCTTACTGTCTATGTTTTGAACCATTCCTGTGACACTACTTATAGATTCCGATGCTTAACTTCAGGTTTCCTGTATCCCTCTGACCTTCTTATTGACGATGAAACACAGATATTGCATCGGAATTAAATACAAAAGGCACAATCCTGACTTAAGTACAAGATGACTGACTCTTCTTACTGACTATGTTTTGAACCATTTCTGTGACACTAGTTACAGATCCCGATGCTTCACTTCAGGTTTACTGTATACCTTGGAATTTCTTATTGACGATGAAACACAGAAATTGCTTCGGAATTAAATACAAAAGTCACAATGCCGACTTAAGTACAAGAAGACTGACCATTCTTTCTGTCTACGATTTGAACCATTCCTGTGACACTAGTTATATATTCGAATGCTTCTCTGCAGGTCTACTGTATCCATTTGACATTCTTATTGACGATGAAACACAGAAATTGCATCGGAATTAAATAGAAAAGGTACAATCCCGACTTAAGTACAAGAAGACTGACTCTTCTTTATGCCTTTGTTTTGATCCATTCCTGTGACACTAGTTAGAGATTCCGATGCTTCTCTTCAGGTTTACTGTATCCCTTGGACCTTCTTATTGACGATGAAACACTGAAATTGCATCGGAATTAAATACAAAAGGCACAATACCGACTTAAGTACAAGATGACTGACTCTTCTTACTGTTTATGTTTTGAAACATTCCTGTGACACTAGTTATAGATTCCGATGCTTCACTTCAGGATTACTGTATCCCTTGGACCTTCTTATTGACGATGAAACACTGAAATTGCATCGGAATTAAATACAAAAGGCACAACACCGACTTAAGTACAAGATGACTGACTCTTCTTACTGTTTATGTTTTGAAACATTCCTGTGACACTAGTTATAGATTCCGATGCTTCACTTCAGGATTACTGTATCCCTTGGACCTTCTTATTGACGATGAAACACAGAAATTGCATCGGAATTAAACACAAAAGGCACAATGCCGACTTAGGTACAAAAAGACTGACTCTTCTTACTGACTATGTTTTGAACCAGTCCTGTGACACTAGTTATAGATTCCGATGCTTCACTTCAGGTTTACTGTATCCCTCTGACCTTCTTATTGACGATGAAACACAGAAATCGCATCGGAATTAAATACAAAAGGCACAATGCCGACTTAAGTACAAGAAGACTGACCCTTTTTACTGACTATGTTTTGAACCATTCCTGTGACACTAGTTACAGATTCCGATGCTTGACTTCAGCTTTACTGTATCACTTCGACCTTCATATTGACGACGAAACACAGAAATTGCATCGGAATTAAATACAAAAGGCACAATGCCGACTTAAGTACAAGAAGACTGACCCTTCTTACTGACTATGTTTTCAACAATTCCTGTGACACTAGTTATAGATTCCGATGCTTCTCTTCAGGTTTACTGTATCCCTTGGACCTTCTTATTGACGATGAAACACAGAAATTGCATCGGAAATAAATAGAAAAGGCACAGTGCCGACTTAAGAACGAGAAGACTGACTCTTCTTACTGTCTATGCTTTGAACCATTCCTCTGACACTAGTTATAGATTCCGATACTTGACTTCAGTTTTACTGTATCCCATGGACCTTCTTATTGACGATGAAACACAGAAATTGCATCGGAATTAAATACAAAAGGCAAAATGCCGACTTAAGTACAAGAAGACTGACTCTTCTTACTGTCTATGTTTTGAACCATTCCTGTGACACTAGTTATAGACTCCGATAAATCACTCCCGTATTACTGTATCCCTTGGACCATCTTATTGACGATGACACACAGAAATTGCATCGGAATTAAATACAATAGGCACAATGCCGACTTAAGTAAAAGAAGTCTGACTTTTCTTACTGTCTATGTTTTGAACCATTCCTGTGACACTAGTTATAGATTCCAATGCGTCACTCCAGGTTTACTGTATCCCTTGGACCTTCGTATTGACGATGAAACACAGAAATTGCATCAGAATTAAATAGAACATGCACAATGATGACTTAAGTACAAGAAGACTGACTCTTCTTACTGACTTTGATTTCAACCATTCCTGTGACACTAGATACAGATTCCGATGCTTCACTTCAGGTTTACTGTATCCCTTGGACCTTCTTATTGACGATGAAACACAGAAATTGCATCGGAATTAAATAGAAATGGCACAATGCCGACTTAAGTACAAGAATACTGACTCATCTTACTGTTTATGTTTTGAACCATCCCTGTGACACTAGTTATTGATTCCGATGCTTCACTCCTGGTTTACTGTATCCCTTTGACCTTCTTATTGACCATGAAACACAGAAATTGCTTCGGAATTAAATACAACAGGCACAGTGCCGACTTAAGTACAAGAAGGCTTACTCTTCTAACTGACTATGCTTTGAACCAATCCTGTGACACTAGTTATAGATTCCGATACTTCACTTCAGGTTTACTGTATCCCTCTGACCTTCTTATTGACGATGATACACAGAAATTGCATCGGAATTAAATACAAAAGGCACAATGCCGAGTTAAGTACAAGAAGACTGACTCTTCTTACTGTCTATGTTTTGAACCATTCCTGTGACACTAGTTATAGACTCCGATGCTTCACTCCAGGTTTACTGTATCCCTTGGACCATCTTATTGACGATGACACACAGAAATTGCATCGGAACTAAATAAAAAAGGCACAACGCTGACGTAAGTACAAGAAGACTGACTCTTCTTACTGTCTATGTTTTGAACCATCCCTGTGACACTAGTTATAGATTCCGATATTTCACTCCAGGTTAACTGTATCCCTTGGTCCTTCGTATTGACGATGAAACACAGAAATTGCATCAGAATTAAATAGAACATGCACAATGATGACTTAAGTACAAGAAGACTGACTCTCCTTACTGTCTATGATTTCAACTATTCGTGTGACACTAGATATAGATTCGGATGCTTCACTTCAGGTTTACTGTATTCCTTGGACCATCTTGTTAACGATGAAGCACAGAAATTGCATCGGAATTAAATAGAAAAGGCACAATGCAGAATTAAGTACAAGAAGACTGTCTCTTCTTACTGTCTATGTTTTGAACCATTCCTGTTACACTAGTTATAGATTCCATTGCTTCACTCCAGGTTTACAGTATCCCTTGGACCTTCTTATTGACGATGAAACACAGAAATTGCATCAGAATTAATTAGAAAAGGCACAATGCCGACTTAAGTACAAGAAGACTGACTCTTCTTACTGTCTATGTTTTGAACCTTTCCTGTGACACTAGTTATAGATTCCGATGGTTCACTTCAGGTTTACTGTATCCCTTGGACCTTCTTACTGAAGATGAAACACAGAAATTGCATCGGAATTAAATACTAAACCACAATACCGACTTAAGTACAAGAAGACTGACTCTTCTTACTGTCTATGCCTTGAACCATTCCTGTGTCACTAGTTATAGATTCCGATGCTTCACTTCAGGTTTACTGTATCCCTTGGACCTTCTTATTGACGATCAAACACAGAAATTGCATCGGAATTAAATTCAAAAGACACAATTCCGACTTAAGTACAAGAAGACTGACTCTTTTTACTGACCATGTTTTGAACCATTCCTGTGACACTAGTTATAGATTCGGATGCTTTACTTCAGATTTACTGTATCCCTCTGACCTTCATATTGACGATGAAACACAGAAATTGCATCGGAATTAAATAGAAAAGGCACAATGCCGACTTAAGTACAAGACGACTGACTTTTCTTACTGTCTATGTTTTGAACCATTCCTGTGACACTAGTTACAAATTCCGATGCTTCACTTCAGGTTTACTGTATCCCTTGGACCTTCGTATTGACGATGAAACACAGAAATTGCATCGGAATTAAATACCAAAGGCACAATGCCGACTTAAATACACGAAGACTGACTCTTCTTACTGACTATGTTTTGAACCATTCCTGTGACACTAGTTATAGATCCCGATGCTTCAATTCAGGTTTACTGGATCCCTCTGACCTTCTTATTGACGAGCAAACACAGATAATACATCGGAATTTAATAGAAACGCCACAATGCCTACTTAAGTACAAGAAGACTGACTCTACTTACTGGCTAGGTTTTGAACCATCCTGTGACACTAGTTATAGATTCCGATGCTTAACTTCAGGTTTACTGTATCCCTTGGACCTTCTTATTGACGATGAAACACAGAAATTGCAGCGGAATTAAATACAAGAGGCACAATACCGACTTAAGTACAAGAAGACTGACTCTTCTTACTGTCTTTGATTTGAACCATTCCTGTGACACTAGTTATAGATTCCGATGCTTCACTTCAGGTTTATTGTATCCCTTGGACCTTCTTATTGACGATTAAACACAGAAATAGCATCGGTATTAAATATAAAAGGCACAACGCTGACTAAAGTACAAGAAGACAGACTCTTCTTACTGTCTATTTTTAACCAGTCCTGTGACACTAGTTATAGACTCCGATGCTTCACTCCAGGTTTACTGTATCCCATGGACCTTCTCATTGACGATGAAACACAGAAATTGCATCGGAATATAATTCAAAAGGCACAATGCCGACTTAAGTACAAGAAGACTGACTCATCTTACTGTCTATGTTTTGAACCATTCCTGTGACACTAGTTATAGATTCCGATGCTTCACTTCAGGTTTACTGTATCCCTCTGACCTTCTTATTGACAATGACACACAGAAATTGCAACGGAATTAAATACAAAAGCACACTGCCGACTTAAGTACAAGAAGACTGACTCTTCTTACTGTCTATTTTTAACCAGTCCTGTGACACTAGTTATAGACTCCGATGCTTCACTCCAGGTTTACTGTATCCCATGGACCTTCTCATTGACGATGAAACACAGAAATTGCATCGGTATTAAATATAAAAGGCACAACGCTGACTAAAGTACAAGAAGACAGACTCTTCTTACAGTCTATGTTTTGAACCATTCCTGTGACTCTAGTTATAGATTCCGGAGCTTCACTATAGGTTTACTGTTTCCCTTGGACCTTCTTATTGACGATGAAACGCAGGTATTGCAACAGAATTAAATAGAAAAGGCACAATGCCGACTTAAGTACAAGAAGACTGACGCTTCTTACTGACTATGTTTTGAACCATTCCTGTGACACTAGTTAAAGATTCCGATGCTTCACGTGAGGTTTACTGTATCCCTTGGACCTTCTTATTGACGATGAAACACAGAAATTGCATCGGAATTAAATACAAAAGGCACAATGCCGACTTAAGTACAAGAAGACTGACTCTTCTTACTGTCTACGTTTTGAACCATTCCTGTGACACTAGTTATAGATTCCGATGCTTCACTTGAGGTTTACTATATGTCTTGGACCTTCTTATTGACGATGAAACAAAGAAATTGCATCGGAATTAAATACAAGAGGCACAATGCCTACTTAACTACAAGAAAACTGAGTCTTCTTACTGTCGATGACATGAACCATTCCATTGACAATAGTTATAGATTCCGATGCTTCACTCCAGGTTTACTGTATCCCTTGGACATTGTTATTGACGATGAAACACAGAAATTGCATCGGAATTAAATACAAAAGGCACAATACCGACTTAAGTACAAGAAGACTGACTCTTCTTACTGTCTATGTTTTGAACCTTTCCTGTGGCACTAGTTATAGATTCCGTTGCTTCTCTTCAGGTTTACTGTATCCCTTGGACCTTCTTATTGACGATGAAACACAGAAATTGCATCGGAATTAAAGACAAATTCACAATGCCGACTTATGTACAAGCAGACTGACTCTTCCTACTGTCAATGTTTGAACCATTCCTGTGACACTAGTTATAGATTCCGATGCTTCACTTCAGGTTTACTGTATCCCTCTGATCTTCTTATTGACGATGAAACACAGAAATTGCATCGGAATTAAACACAAAGGGGCCCAATGCCGACTTAAGTACAAAAAGACTGACTCTTCTTACTGACTATGTTTGAACCATTCCTGTGACACTAGTTATTGATTCAGATGCTTCACTTCAGGTTTACTGTATCCCTCTGACCTTCTTATTGACGATGAAACACAGAAATTGCATCGGAATTAAATACAAAAGGCACAATGCCGACTTAAGTACAGGAAGACTGACTCTTTTTACTGACTATGTTTTGAACCATTCATGTGACACAAGTTATAGATTCCGATGCTTCACTTCAGGTTTACTGTATCCCTTGGACCTTCGTATTGCCGGTGAAACACAGAAATTGCATCGGAATTAAATACGAAAGGCACAATGCCAACTTAAGTACAAGAAGACTGACTCTTCTTACTGGCTATGATTTGAACCATTCCTGTGACACTAGTTATAGATTCCGATGCTTCACTTCAGGTTTACTGTATCCGCCTGACCTTCTTATTGACGATGAAACACAGAAATTGCATCGGAATTAAATAGAAAAGGCACGATGCCGACTTAAGTACAAGAAGACTGACTCTTCTTACTGTCTATGTTTTTAACCATTCCTGTGTCACTAGTTGTAGATTCCGATGCTTCACTTCAGGTTTACTGTATCCCTTGGACCTTCTTATTGACGATGAAACACAGAAATTGCATCGGAATTAAATACAAAAGTGACAACGCCGACTTAAGTACAAGAAGACTAACTCTTCTTACTGAGTATGCTTTGAACCATTCCTGTGACACTAGTTATGCATTCCAATGCTTCACTTCAGGTTTACTGTATCCCTCTGACCTTCTTATTGACGATGAATCACAGAAATTGCATGGGAATTAAATACAAAAGGCACAATGCCGAATTAAGTACACGAAGACTGACTCTTCTTACTGTCTATTTTTAACCAGTCCTGTGACACTAGTTATCGACTCCGATGCTTCACTCCAGGTTTACTGTACCCCATGGACCTTCTCATTGACGATGAAACACAGAAATTGCATCGGAATCAAATACAAAAGGCACAACGCCGACCAAAGTACAAGAAGACTGACTCTTCTTACAGTCTATGTTTTGAACCATTCCTGTGACTCTAGTTATAGATTCCGGTGCTTCACTATAGGTTTACTGTTTCCCTTGGACCTTCTTATTGACGATGAAACACAGGTATTGCATCAGAATTAAATAGAAAAGGCACAATGCCGACTTAAGTACAAGAAGACTGACGCTTCTTACTGACTATGTTTTGAACCATTCCTGTGACACTAGTTAAAGATTCCGATGCTTCACTTGAGGTTTACTGTATCCCTTGGACCTTCTTATTGACGATGAAACACAGAAATTGCATCGGAATTAAATACAAAAGGCACAATGCCGACTTAAGTGCAAGAAGACTGACTCTTCTTACTGTCTACGTTTTGAACCATTCCTGTGACACTAGTTATAGTTTCCGATGCTTCACTTGAGGTTTACTATATGCCTTGGACCTTCTTATTGACGATGAAACACAGAAATTGCATCGGAATTAAAGACAAATTCACAATGCGGACTTATGTACAAGCAGACTAACTCTTCCTACTGTCAATGTTTGAACCATTCCTGTGACACTAGTTATAGATTCCGATGCTTCACTTCAGGTTTACTGTATCCCTCTGATCTTCTTATTGACGATGAAACACAGAAATTGCATCGGAATTAAACACAAAGGGGCCCAATGCCGACTTAAGTACAAAAAGACTGACTCTTCTTACTGACTATGTTTGAACCATTCCTGTGACACTAGTTATTGATTCAGATGCTTCACTTCAGGTTTACTGTATCCCTCTGACCTTCTTATTGACGATGAAATACAGAAATTGCATCGGAATTAAATACAAAAGGCACAATGCCGACTTAAGTACAGGAAGACTGACTCTTTTTACTGACTATGTTTTGAACCATTCATGTGACACAAGTTATAGATTCCGATGCTTCACTTCAGGTTTACTGTATCCCTTGGACCTTCGTATTGCCGGTGAAACACAGAAATTGCATCGGAATTAAATACGAAAGGCACAATGCCAACTTCACTACAAGAAGACTGACTCTTCTTACTGGCTATGATTTGAACCATTCCTGTGACACTAGTTATAGATTCCGATGCTTCACTTCATGTTTACTGTATCCGCCTGACCTTCTTATTGACGATGAAACACAGAAATTGCATCGGAATTAAATAGAAAAGGCACGATGCCGCCTTAAGTACAAGAAGACTGACTCTTCTTACTGTCTATGTTTTGAACCATTCCTGTGACACTAGTTGTAGATTCCGATGCTTCACTTCAGGTTTACTGTATCCCTTGGACCTTCTTATTGACGATGAAACACAGAAATTGCATCGGAATTAAATACAAAAGTGACAACGCCGACTTAAGTACAAGAAGACTAACTCTTCTTACTGACTATGCTTTGAACCATTCCTGTGACACTAGTTATGCATTCCGATGCTTCACTTCAGGTTTACTGTATCCCTCTGACCTTCTTATTGACGATGAATCACAGAAATTGCATGGGAATTAAATACAAAAGGCACAATGCCGAATTAAGTACAAGAAGACTGACTCTTCTTACTGTCTATTTTTAACCAGTCCTGTGACACTAGTTAAAGATTCCGATGCTTCACTTGAGGTTTACTGTATCCCTTGGACCTTCTTATTGACGATGAAACACAGAAATTGCATCGGAATTAAATACAAAAGGCACAATGCGGACATAAGTACAAGAAGACTGACTCTTCTTACTGTCTACGTTTTGAACCATTCCTGTGACAATAGTTATAGTTTCCCATGCTTCACTTGAGGTTTACTATATGTCTTGGACCTTCTTATTGACGATGAAACACAGAAATTGCATCGGAATTAAATACAAAAGACACAACGCCGACTAAAGTACAAGAAGACTGACTCTTCTTACAGTCTATGTTTTGAACCATTCCTGTGACACTAGTTAAGGATTCCGACGCTTAACTTCAGGATTACTGTATCCCTCTGACCTTCTTTGTGACGATGAAATACAGAAATTGCATCGGAATTAGATACAAAAAGCACAATGCCGACTTAAGTAAAATAATACTGACTCATCTTACTGTCTATGTTTGAACCGTCCCTGTGACACTAGTTATAGATTCCGATTCTTCACTCCAGGTTTACTTTATCCCTTGGACCTTCTTATAAACGATGAAACACAGAAATTGCATCGGAATTAAATACAAAAGGCACAATGCCGACTTAAGTACAAGAAGACTGACTCTTCTTACTGACTATGTTTTGAACCATTCCTGTGACACTAGTTACGGATTCCGATGCTTCACTTCAGGTTTACTGTATCCCTCTGACCTTCTTATTCACGATGAAACACAGAAATTGCATGGGAGATAAATACAAAAGGCACAATGCCGAATTAAGTACAAGAAGAGTGACTCTTCTTACTGTCTATTTTTAACCAGTCCTGTGACACTAGTTACAGACTCCGATGCTTCACTCCAGGTTTACTGTATCCCTTGGACCTTCTTATTGACGATGAAACACAGAAATTGCATCGGAATTAAATACAAAAGACACAATGCCGAAGTAAGTAAAAGAAGTCTGACTCTTCTCACTATCTATGATTTGAACCACTCCTGTGACACTAGTTATAGATTACGGTGCTTCACTTCAGGTTTAGTGTATCCCTTGGACCTTTTTATTGACGATGAAACACAGAAAATGCATCGGAATTCAATACAAAAGGCAGAATGCCGACTTAACTACAAGAAGACTGACTCTTCTTACTTACTATGCTTTCAACCATTCCTGTGACACTAGTTATGGATTCCGATGCATAACTTCAGGATTACTGTATCCCTCTGACCTTCTTAGTGACGATGAAATACAGAAATTGCATCGGAATGAGATACAAAAAGCACAATGCCGACTTAAGTAAAAGAATACTGACTCATCTTACTGTCTCTGTTTTGAACCGTCCCTGTGACACTGGTTATAGATTCCGATTCTTCTCTCCAGGTTTACTGTATCCCTTGGACCTTCTTATAAACGATGAAACACAGAAATTGCATCGGAATTAAATACAAAAGGCACAATGCCGACTTAAGTACAAGAAGACTGACTCTTCTTACTGACAATGTTTTGAACCATTCCTGTGACACTAGTTATGGATTCCGATGCTTCACTTCAGGTTTACTGTATCTTTCTGACCTTCTTATTGACGATGAAACACAGAAATTGCATGGGAATTAAATACAAAAGGCACAATGCCGAATTAAGTACAAGAAGAGTGACTCTTCTTACTGTCTACTTTTAACCAGTCCTGTGACACTAGTTATAGACTCCGATGCTTCACTCCAGGTTTACTGTATACCTTGGACCTTCTTATTGACGATGAAACACAGAAATTGCATCGGAATTAAATACAAAGACACAATGCCGACGTAAGTAAAAGAAGTCTGACTCTTCTTACTGTCTACGATTTGAACCACTCCTGTGACACTAGTTATAGATTCCGATGCTTCACTCCAGGTTTACTGTATCCCTAGGACCTTCTTATTGACGATGAAACACAGAAATTGCATCGGAATGAAATACCAAAGGCACAATGCCGACTTAGGTACAAGAAGACTGACTCTTCCTACTGTCAATGTGTTGAACCATTCCTGTGACACAAGTTATAGATTCCATTGCTTCACTTCAGGTTTACTGTATCCCTCTGAACTTCTTATTGACGATGAAACACAGAAATAAGATCGGAATTAATTACAAAAGGCACAATGTCGACTTAAGCACAAGAAGACTGACTCTTCTTACGGTCTAAGTTTTGAACCATTCCTGTGACACTAGTTATGGATTCCGATGCTTCACTTCAGGTTTACTGTATCCCTTGGACCTTATAATTGACTATTAAACACAGAAATTGCATCGGAATTAAACACAAAAGGTACAATGCCGACTTAATTACAAAAAGACTGACTCTTCTTACTGACTAAGTTTTGAACTATTCCTGTGACACTAGTTATAGATTCCGATGCCCACTTCAGGTTTACTATATCCCTCTGACCATCTTATTGACGAAGAAACACAGAAATTGCATCGGAATTAAATACGAAAGGCAAAATGCCGACTTAAGTACAAGAAGACTGACTCTTTTTACTGACTATGTTTGGAACCATTCCTGTGACACTCTTTATAGACTCGGATGCTTCACTTCAGGTTTACTGTATCCCTCTGACATTCTTATTGACGAAGAAACACAGAAATTGCATCACAATTAGATACGAAAAGCACAATGCCGACTTAAGTAAAAGAATACTGACTCATCTTACTGTCTATGTTTGAACCGTCCCTGTGACACTAGTTATAGATTCCGATGCTTCACTCAAGATTTACTGTATCCCTTGGACCTTCTTATAAACGATGAAACACAGAAATTGCATCGGAATTAAATACAAAAGGCACAATGCCGACTTAAGTACAAGAAGACTGACTCTTCTTACTGACTATGTTTTGAACCATTCCTGTGACACTAGTTACGGATTCCGAAGCTTCACTTCAGGTTTACTGTATCCCTCTGACCTTCTTATTGACGATGAAACACAGAAATTGCATGGGAATTAAATACAAAAGGCACAATGCCGAATTAAGTACAAGAAGAGTGACTCTTCTTACTGTCTATTTTTAACCAGTCCTGTGACACTAGTTATAGACTCCGATGCTTCACTCCAGGTTTACTGTATACCTTGGACCTTCTTATTGACGATGAAACACAGAAATTGCATCGGAATTAAATACAAAGACACAATGCCGACGTAAGTAAAAGAAGTCTGACTCTTCTTACTGTCTATGATTTGAACCACTCCTGTGACACTAGTTATAGATTCCGGTGCTTCACTTCAGGTTTACTGTATCCCTTGGACCTTTTTATTGACGATGAAACACAGAAGATGCATCGGAATTCAATACAAAAGGCACAATGCCGACTTAACTACAAGAAGACTGACTCTTCTTACTGACTATGCTTTGAACCATTCCTGTAACACTAGTTATGGATTTCGATGCTTAACTTCAAGATTACTGTATCCCTCTGACCTTCTTAGTGACGATGAAATACAGAAATTGCATCGGAATTAGATACAAAAAGCACAATGCCGACTTAAGTAAAAGAATACTTACTCATCTTACTGTCTATGTTTTGAACCGTCCCTGTGCCACTGGTTATAGATTCCGATGCTTCACTACAGGTTGACTGTATCCCTTGGACCTTCTTATAAACGATGAAACACAGAAATTGCATCGGCATTAAATAAAAAAGGCACAATGCCGACTTAAGTACAAGAAGACTGACTCTTCTTACTGACAATGTTTTGAACCATTCCTGTGACACTAGTTGTGGATTCCGATGCTTCACTTCAGGTTTACTGTATCTTTCTGACCTTCTTATTGACGATGAAACACAGAAATTGCATGGGAATTAAATACAAAGGCACAATGCCGAATTAAGTACAAGAAGAGTGACTCTTCTTACTGTCTACTTTTAACCAGTCCTGTGACACTAGTTATAGACTACGATGCTTCACTCCAGGTTTACCGTATCCCTTGGACCTTCTTATTGACGATGAAACACAGAAATTGCATCGGAATTAAATACAAAAGACACAATGCCGACGTAAGTAAAAGAAGTCTGACTCATCTTACTGTCTATGATTTGAACCACTCCTGTGACACTAGTTATAGATTCCGATGCTTCACTCCAGGTTTACTGTATCCCATGGACCTTCTCATTGACGATGAAACACAGAAATTGCATCGGAATTAAATACAAAAGCCACAATGCCGACTTACGTACAAGCAGACTGACTCTTCTTACTGTCTATGTTTTGAACCATTCCTGTGACACTAGTTATAGATTCCGATGCTTCACTTCATGTTTACTGTATGCCTAGGACCTTCTTATTGACGATGAAACACAGCAATTGCATCGGAATGAAATACCAAAGGCACAATGCCGACTTAGGTACAAGAAGACTGACTCTTCCTACTGTCAATGTGTTGAACCATTCCTGTGACACTAGTTATAGATTCCATTGCTTCACTTCAGGTTTACTGTATCCCTCTGAACTTCTTATTGACGATGAAACACAGAAATTGGATCGGAATGAAATACAAAAGGCACAATGTCGACTTAAGCACAAGAAGACTGACTCTTCTTACTGTCTAAGTTTTGAACCATTCCTGTGACACTAGTTATAGATTCCGATGCTTCACATCAGGTTTACTGTATCCCTTGGACCTTCTTATTGACTATTAAACACAGAAATTGCATCGGAATTAAACACAAAAGGCACAATGCCGACTTAATTACAAAAAGACTGACTCTTCTTACTGACTATGTTTTGAACAATTCCTGTGACACTAGTTATAGATTCCGATGCTCACTTCAGGTTTACTGTATCCCTCTGACCATCTTATTGACGAAGAAACATAGAAATTGCATCGGAATTAAATACGAAAGGCAAAATTCCGACTTAAGTACAAGAAGACTGACTCTTTTTACTGACTATGTTTTGAACCATTCCTGGGACACTCGTTATAGACTCGGATGCTTCACTTCAGGTTTACTGTATCCCTCTGACCTTCATATTGACGATGAAACAAGGAAATTGCATCGGAATTAAATAGAAAAGGCACAATGCCGACATAAGTAATAGAAAACAGACTTTTCTTACTGACTTTGTTTTGAACCATTCCTGTGACCTTAGTTGTAGATTCCGATGATTCACTTCAGGTTTACTGTATCCCTTGGACGTTCTTGTTGACGATGAAACACAGAAATTGCATCGGAATTAAATACAAAAGGCAAAATGCCGACTTAAGTACATGAAGACTGATTCTTCTTACTGACTATGTTTTGAACCATTCCTGTGACACTAGTTATAGATTCCGATGCTTCACTTGAGGTTTACTGTATCCCTTGGACCTTCGTATTGATGATGAAACACAGAAATTGCATCGGAATTAAATACAAAAGGCACAATGCCGACTTAAGTACAAGAAGACTGACTCATCATACTGTCTATGATTTTAACTATTCCTGCGACACTAGTTATAGATTCCGATGCTTCACTCCAGGTTTACTGTATCCCTTGGACCTTCTTATTGACGATGAAGTACAGAAATTGCATCGGAATTAAATTCAAAATGCACAATGCCGACTTACGGAGAAGAAGACTGACTCATCTTACTGACTATGTTTTGAACCATTCCTGTGACACTAGCTATAGGTTCCGATGCTTCACTTCAGGTTTACTGTATCCCTCTGACCCTCTTATTGACGATGAAACACAGACATTGCATCGGAATTAAATACTAAAGGCACAATGCCGACTTAAGGACAAGAAGACTGACTCTTTTTACTGACTGTGTATTGAACCATTCCTGTGACACTAGTTATAGACTCGGATGCTTCACTTCAGGTTTACTGTATCCCTCTGACCTTCTTATTGACGATAAAACACAGAAATTGCATCGGAATTAAATAGAAAATGCACAATGCCGACTTAAGTACAAGGCGACTGACTTTTCTTACTGTCTATGTTTTGAACCATTCCTGTGACAGTAGTTATAGATTACGATGCTTCACTTCAGGTTTACTGTATCCCTTGGACGATCTTATTGACGATGAAACACAGAAATTGCATCGGAATTAAATACAAAAGGCACAATGCCGACTTAAGTACAAGAAGACTGACTCTTCCTACTGTCTATGTTTTGATCCTTTCCTGTGACACTAGTTATAGATTCCGATGCTTCACTTGAGGATTACTGTATCCCTTCGACCTTCTTATTGACGATGAAATACAGAAATTGCATCGGAATTAAATACAAAAGGCACAATGCAGACTTAAGTACATGAAGGCCGACTCTTCCTACTGACTATGTTTTGAACCATTCCTGTGACACTAGTTATGGATTACGATGCTTCACTTGAGGTTTACTGTATCCATTGGACCTTCTTATTGACGATGAAACACAGAAATTGCATCGGAATTAAATACAAAAGGAACAATGCAGGCCTAAGTACAAGAAGACTGACTCTTCATACTGTCTATGATTTGAACCATTCCATTGACACTAGTTATAGATACCGATGCTTCACTCCAGGTTTACTGTATCCCTTGGACCTTGTTATTGACGATGAAACACAGAAATTGCATCGGAATTAAATAGAAAAGGCACAATGCCGACATAAGTAGTAGAAGACAGACTCTTCTTACTGACTATGTTTTGAACCATTCCTGTGACACTAGTTATAGATTCCGATGATTCACTTCAGGTTTACTGCATCCCTTGGACGTTCTTATTGACGATGAAACACAGAAATTGCATCGGAATTAAATACAAAAGGCAAAATGCCGACTTAAGTACACGAAGACTGATTCTTCTTACTGTCTATGTTTTGAACCATTCCTGTGACACTAGTTATAGATTCCGATGCTACACTCCAGGTTTACTGTATCCCTTGGACCTTCTTATTGACGATGAAGCACAGAAATTGCATCGGAATTAAATACAAAAGGCACAATGCCGACTTAAGTACAAGAAGACTGACTCTTCTTACTGTCTATGTTTTGAACCATTCCTGCGACATTTGTTATTGATTCCGATGCTTCACTCCAGGTTTACTGTATCCCTTGGACCTTCTTATTGACGATGAAATACAGAAATTGCATCGGAATTAAATAGAAAATGCACAATGCCAACTTACGGACAAGAAGACTGACTCTTCTTACTGACTATTGAAGTGGACTGACAAGGCAGCCAGTCCACAGTGACGGGTAGCCGATAGAAAGGCACGCGTACACACTCACGCCGACGGGCGTCAATTGTGGAACAGGATAACTATTGAATGGTAGCAAGAAAAGTACGTAGCTGCTTTATACTTAACTTTATTATTTGATGACTACAGCATTCTTCTTGAGACATTTATACTATAACTCTCAAAGTAGGTAAGGCTAATGGCGCCTTGCTAGGTCGTAGCCATGGACTTAGCAGAAGGCTATTCTAACTAGCTCTCGGCAAATGAGAGGAAGGCTTCGTCCGCATGGTCGCTAGCAATCTCCTCGTACAACTGGGGCGAGTGCTATATCGTCTCTCGAGACCTGCCTTGTGGTGGCGCTAGGTCTGCGATCACACAGTGGCGACACGCGGGTCCGACATGTACTAAATGGACCGCGGCCGATTTAAGCTACCACCTAGCAAGTATGGTGTCTGGCGGTGACACCACAACTATGTTTTGAACCATTCCTGTGACACTAGCTATAGATTCCGATGCTTCACTGCAGGTTTATCTGTTTCCCTTGGACCTTCTTATTGACGATGAAACACAGAAATAGCATCGGAATTAAATACAAAAGGCAATATGCGACGTAAGTACAAGAAAACTGACTCTTCCTACTGTCTATGTTTTGAACCATTCCTGTGACAGTAGTTTTGGATTCCGATGCTTCACTTCAGGTTTACTGTATTCCTCTGACCTTCTTATTGACGATGAAACACGGAAATTGCATCGGAATTAAATACAAAAGGCACAATGCCGACATAACTACAAGAAGACTTACTCTTCTTACTGACAATGTTTTGAACCATTCTTGTGACATTAGTTATAGATTCCGATGCTTCACTCCAGGTTTACTGTATCCCTTGGACCTTCTTGATGACGATGAAGCACAGAAATTGCATCGGAATTAAATGCAAAAGGCACAATCCCGAATTAAGTACAAGAAGACTGACACTTCCTACTGTCTACGTTTTGAACCATTCCTGTGACACTAGTTACAGATTCCGATGCTTCACTTCAGGTTTACTGTATCGCTCTGACCTTATTGCCGATGAAACACAGAAATTGCATCGGAATTAAATACAAAAGGCACAATGCCGACTTAACTAAAACAAGACTGACTCTTCCTACTGTCTACGTTTTGACCATTCCTGTGACACTAATTATAGATTCCGATGCTTCACTTCAGGTTTACTGTATCCCTCTGACCTTCTTATTGACGATGAAACACAGAAATTGCATCGCAATAAAATACAAAAGGCACAATTCCGACTTATGTACAAGAAGACTGACTCATCTTACTGTCTATGTTTTGTACCATTCCTGTGACACTAGTTATAGATTCCGATGCTTCACTTCAGGTCTACTGTATCCCTTGGACCTTCTTATTGACGATGAAATACAGAAATTGCATCGGAATTAAATACAAAAGCAACAATACCGACTTAAGTACAAGAAGACTGACTCTTCTTACTGCCTATGTTTTGAACCATTCCTGTTACACTAGTTACAGATTCCGATGCTTCACTTCAGGTTTACTGTATCCCTTGGACCTTCTTTTAGACGATGAAACACAGGAATTGCATCGGAATTAAATACAAAAGGCACAATGCCGACTTAAGTATAAGATGACTGCCTCTTTTTACTGACTATGTATTGAACCATTCCTGTGACACTAGTTATAGATTCGGATGCTCCACTTCTGGTTTACTGTATCCCTCTGACCTTCTTATTGACGATGAAACACAGAAATTGCATCGGAATTAAATAGAAAAAGCACAATGCCGACTTAAGTACAAGACGACTGACTTTTCTTACTGTCTATGTTTTGAACCATTCCTGTGACACTAGTTATAGATTCCGATGCTTCACTTCAGGTTTACTGTATCCCTTGGACCTTCTTATTGACGATGAAACACAGAAATTGCATCGGAATTAAATACAAAAGGCACAATGCCAGCCTAAGTACAAGAAGACTGACTCTTCTTATTGTCTATGATTTCAACCATTCCATTGACACTAGTTATAGATTCCGATGCTTCACTCCAGGTTTACTGTATCCATTGGACCTTGTTATTGACGATGAAACACAGAAATTGCATCGGAATTAAATACAAAAGGCACCTTGCCGACATATGGACAAAAAGACTGACTCTTCTTACTGACTTTGTTTTGAGCCATTCCGTTGACACTAGTTATAGATTCAGATGCTTCACTTCAGGTTTACTGTATCCCTCTGTTCTTCTTATCGATGATAAAACACAGAAATTGCATCGGAATTAAATACAAAAGGCACAATGCGGACTTCAGTACAAGAAGACTGACTCTTCTTACTGTCTATGATTTGAACCATTCCTGTGACACTAGTTATAGATTCCGATGCTTCACTTCAGGTTTACTGTATCCCTCGGCCCTTCTTATTCGCGATGAAACACAGAAATTGCATCGGAATTAAACGCAAAAGGCACAATGCCGACTTAAGTACAAAAAGACTTACTCTTCTTACTGACTACGATTTGAACCATTCCATTGACACTAGTTATAGATTCCGATGATTCACTTCAGGTTTACTGTTTCCCTTGGACCTTCTTATTGGCGATGAAACACAGAAATTGCATCGGAATTAAATACAAGAGGCAAAATGCCGACATAAGTACACGAACACTGACTCTTCTTACTGTCTATGTTCTGAACCATTCCTGTGACACTAGTTATAGTTTCCGATGCTACACTCCAGGTTTACTGTATCCCTGGAACCTTCATATTGACGATGAAACTCAGAAATTGCATCGGAATTTAATAGAAAATGCACAATGCCGACTTAAGTACAAGAAGAATGACGCTTCTTACTGTCTATGTTTTGACCCATTCCTGTGACACCAGTTATAGGTTCCGATGCTTCACTTCAGGTTTACTGTATCCCTTGGATCTTCTTATTGACGATGAAACACTGAAATAGCATCGGAATTAAATACAAAAGCCACAATACCGACTTAAGTACAAGAAGACTGACACTTCTTACTGTCTATGTTTGTACCATTCCTGTTACACTAGTTGTAGATTCCGATGCTTCACTTCCAGTTTACTGTATCCCTTGGACCTTCTTATTGACGACGAAACACAGAAATTGCATCGGAATTAAATACAAAAGGTACAATGCCGACTTAAGTACAAGAAGACTAAATCTTCCTAGTGTCAATGTTTTGAACCATTCCTGTGACACTAGTTATAGATTCCGATGCTTCACTTCAGGTTTACTGTATCCCTCTGATCTTCTTATTGAAGATGAAACACAGAAATTGCATCGGAATTAAATACAAAAGGCACAATGCCGACATAAGTACAAGAAGACTGACTCTTCTTACTGTCTATGTTTTGAACCATTCCTGTGACACTAGTTATAGATTCCGATGCTTCACTTCAGGTTTACTGTATCCCTTGGACCTCGTTATTGACGATGAAACACAGAAATTGCATCGGAATTAAACACTAAATGCACAATGCCGACTTAAGTACAAAAAGACTGACTCTTCTTACTGACTATGTTTTGAACCATTCCTGTGACACTAGTTATAGATTCCGATGCTCACTTCAGGTTTACTGTATCCCTCTGACTATCTTATAGTCGATGAAACACAAAAATTGCATCAGAATTAAATACAAAAGGCAAAATGCCGACATAAGTACACGAACACTGACTCTTCTTACTGTCTATGTTCTGAACCATTCCTCTGACACTAGTTATAGATTCCGAAGCTCACTTCAGGTTTACTGTATCCCTCTGACCATCTTATAGTCGATGAAACACAGAAATTGCATCGGAATTAAATACAAAAGGCACAATGCCGACTTAAGTACTAGAAGACTGACTCTACCTACTGTCTATGATTTGAACCATTCCTGTGACACTAGTTATAGATTCCGATGATTCAATTTAGGTTTACTGTTTCCCTTGGACCTTCTTATTGACGATGAAACACAGAAATTGCATCGGAATTAAATACAAAAGGCAAAATGCCGACATAAGTACACGAACACTGACTCTTCTTACTGTCTATGTTCTGAACCATTCCTCTGACACTAGTTATAGATTCCGATGCTACACTCCAGGTTTACTGTATCCCTTGAACCTTCTTATTGACGTTGAAACTTAGAAATTGCATCGGAATTAATTAGAAAAGGCACAATGCCGACTTAAGTACAAGAAGACTGACGCTTCTTACTGTCTATGTTTTGACCCATTCCTGTGACACCAGTAATAGGTTCCGATGCTTCACTTCAGGTTTACTGTATCCCTTGGATCTTCTTATTGATGATGAAACACAGAAATTGCATCGGAATTAAATACAAAAGGCACAATGCCGGCCTAAGTACAAGATGACTGATTCTTCTTATTGTCTATGATTTCAACCATTCCATTGACACTAGTTATAGATTCCGATGCTTCACTCCAGGTTTACTGTTTCCCTTGGACCTTGTTATTGACGATGAAACACAGAAATTGCATCGGAATTTAATACAAAAGGCACAATGCCGACTTAAGTACAAGATGACTGACTCTTTTTACTGACTATGTTTTGAACCATTCCTGTGACACTAGTTATAGATTCGGATGCTCCACTTCAGGTTTACTGTATCCCTCTGACCTTCTTATTGACGATGAAACACAGAAATTGCATCGGAATTAAATAGAAAAAGCACAATGCCGACTTAAGTACAAGACGACTGACTTTTCTTACTGTCTATGTTTTGAACCATGTCTGTGACACTAGTTATAGATTCCGGTGCTTCACTTCAGGTTTACTGTATCCCTTGGATCTTCTTATTGACGATGAAACACAGAAATTGCATCGGAATTAAATACAAAAGGCACGATGCCGGCCTAAGTACAAGAAGACTGACTCTTCCTATTGTCTATGATTTCAACCATTCCATTGACACTAGTTGTAGATTCCGATGCTTCACTCCAGGTTTACTGTATACCTTGGACCTTGTGATTGACGGTGAAACACAGAAATTGCATCGGAATTAAATACAAAAGGCACAATGCCAACATATGGACAAGAAGACTGACTCTTCTTACTGACTTTGTTCCGAACCATTCCTTTGACATTAGTTATAGATTCCGATGCTTCACTTCAGGTTTACTGTATCCCTCTGATCTTCTTATTGATGATAAAACACAGAAATTGCATCGGAATTAAATACAAATAGCACAATGCGGACTTCAGTACAAGAAGACTGACTCTTCTTACTGTCTATGTTTTGAACCATTCCTGTGACACTAGTTATAGATTCCGATGCTTCACTTCAGGTTTACTGTATCCCTCTGACCTTCTTATTGACGATGAAACACAGAAATTGCATCGGAATTAAATACAAAAGACACAATGCCGACTTAAGTACAAGAAGACTGACTCTTCTTACTGTCTATGTTCTGAACCATTCCTGTGACACTAGTTATAGATTCCGATGCTTCACTCCAGGTTTACCGTATCCCTCGGACCTTCTTATTGTCGATGATATACAGAAATTGCATCGGAATTAAATACAAAAGGCACAATGACGACTTAAGTACAAGAAGACTGTCTCTTCTTACTGACTATATTTTGAACCATTCCTGTGACACTAGTTATAGATTCCGATGCTTCACTTCAGGTTTACTGTATCCCTTGACCCTTCTTATTGACGATGAAACTCAGAAATTGCATCGGAATTAAATAGAAAAGGCACAATGCCGACCTAAGTACAAGAAGACTGATGCTTCTTACTGTCTATGTTTTGACCCATTCCTGTGACACCAGTTATAGGTTCCGATGCTTCACTTCAGGTTTACTGTATCCCTTGGATCTTCTTATTGACGATGAAACACTGAAATTGCATCGGAATTAAATACAAAAGGCAAAATGCTGACATAAGTACACGAACACTGACTCTTGTTACTGTCTATGTTCTGAACCATTCCTGTGACACTAGTTATAGATTCCGATGCTACACTCCAGGTTTACTGTATCCCTTGAACCTTCTTATTGACGATGAAACTCAGAAATTGCATCGGAATTAAATAGAAAGGGCACAATGCCGACTTAAGTACAAGAAGACTGACGCTTCTTACTGTCTATGTTTTGACCCATTCCTGTGACACCAGTTATAGGTTCCGATGCTTCACTTCAGGTTTACTGTATCCCTTGGATCTTCTTATTGACGATGAAACACTGAAATTGCATCGGAATTAAATACAAAAGCCTCAATACCGACTTAAGTACAAGAAGACTGACTCTTCTTACTGTCTATGTTTGTACCATTCCTGTTACACTAGTTATAGATTCCGATGCTTCACTTCAGGTTTACTGTATCCCTTGGACCATCTTATTGACGTCGAAACACAGAAATTGCATCGGAATTAAATACAAAAGGTACAATGCCGACTTAAGTACAAGAAGACTGAATCTTCCTACTGTCAATGTTTTGAACCATTCCTGTGACACTAGTTATAGATTCCGATGCTTCACTTCAGGTTTACTGTATCCCTCTGATCTTCTTATTGATGATGAAACACAGAAATTGCATCGGAATTAAATACAAAAGGCACAATGCCGACTTAAGTACAAGAAGACTGACTCTTCTTACTGTCTATGTTTTGAACCATTCCTGTGACACTAGTTATAGATTCCGATGCTTCACTTCAGGTTTACTGTATCCCTTGGACCTTCTTATTGACGATGAAACACAGAAATTGCATCGGAATTAAACACTAAATGCACAATGCCGACTTAAGTACAAAAAGACTGACTCTTCTTACTGACTATGTTTTGAACCATTCCTGTGACACTAGTTATAGATTCCGATGCTCACTTCAGGTTTACTGTATCCCTCTGACTATCTTATAGTCGATGAAACACAAAAATTGCATCAGAATTAAATACAAAAGGCAAAATGCCGACATAAGTACACGAACACTGACTCTTCTTACTGTCTATGTTCTGAACCATTCCTCTGACACTAGTTATAGATTCCGATGCTTCACTCCAGGTTTACCGTATCCCTCGGACCTTCTTATTGTCGATGAAATACAGAAATTGCATCGGAATTAAATACAAATGGCACAATGACGACTTAAGTACAAGAAGACTGTCTCTTCTTACTGACTATGTTTTGAACCATTCCTGTGACACTAGTTATAGATTCCGATGCTTCACTTCAGGTTTACTGTATCCCTTGACCCTTCTTATTGACGATGAAACTCAGAAATTGCATCGGAATTAAATAGAAAAGGCACAATGCCGACCTAAGTACAAGAAGACTGATGCTTCTTACTGTCTATGTTTTGACCCATTCCTGTGACACCAGTTATAGGTTCCGATGCTTCACTTCAGGTTTACTGTATCCCTTGGATCTTCTTATTGACGATGAAACACAGAAATTGCATCGGAATTAAATACAAAAGGCAAAATGCCGACATAAGTACACGAACACTGACTCTTCTTACTGTCTATGTTCTGAACCATTCTTGTGACACTAGTTATAGATTCCGATGCTACACTCCAGGTTTACTGTATCCCTTGGACCTTGTTATTGACGATGAAACACAGAAATTGCATCGGAATTAAATACAAAAGGCACAATGCCGACTTAAGTACAAGATGACTGACTCTTTTTACTGACTATGTTTTGAACCATTCCTGTGACACTAGTTATAGATTCGGATGCTCCACTTCAGGTTTACTGTATCCCTCTGACCTCCTTATTGACGATGAAACACAGAAATTGCATCGGAATTAAATACAAAAGGCACAATGCCGACATAAGTACAAGAAGACTGACTCTTCTTACTGTCTATGTTTTGAACCATTCCTGTGACACTAGTTATAGATTCCGATGCTTCACTTCAGGTTTACTGTATCCCTTGGACCTCGTTATTGACGATGAAACACAGAAATTGCATCGGAATTAAACACTAAATGCACAATGCCGACTTAAGTACAAAAAGACTGACTCTTCTTACTGACTATGTTTTGAACCATCCCTGTGACACTAGTTATAGATTCCGATGCTCACTTCAGGTTTACTGTATCCCTCTGACTATCTTATAGTCGATGAAACACAAAAATTGCATCAGAATTAAATACAAAAGGCAAAATGCCGACATAAGTACACGAACACTGACTCTTCTTACTGTCTATGTTCTGAACCATTCCTCTGACACTAGTTATAGATTCCGAAGCTCACTTCAGGTTTACTGTATCCCTCTGACCATCTTATAGTCGATGAAACACAGAAATTGCATCGGAATTAAATACAAAAGGTACAATGCCGACTTAAGTACTAGAAGACTGACTCTGCCTACTGTCTATGATTTGAACCATTCCTGTGACACTAGTTATAGATTCCGATGATTCAATTTAGGTTTACTGTTTCCCTTGGACCTTCTTATTGACGATGAAACACAGAAATTGCATCGGAATTAAATACAAAAGGCAAAATGCCGACATAAGTACACGAACACTGACTCTTCTTACTGTCTATGTTCTGAACCATTCCTGTGACACTAGTTATAGATTCCGATGCTACACTCCAGGTTTACTGTATCCCTTGAACCTTCTTATTGATGATGAAACTTAGAAATTGCATCGGAATTAATTAGAAAAGGCACAATGCCGACTTAAGTACAAGAAGACTGACGCTTCTTACTGTCTATGTTTTGACCCATTCCTGTGACACCAGTAATAGGTTCCGATGCTTCACTTCAGGTTTACTGTATCCCTTGGATCTTCTTATTGATGATGAAACACAGAAATTGCATCGGAATTAAATACAAAAGGCACAATGCCGGCCTAAGTACAAGATGACTGATTCTTCTTATTGTCTATGATTTCAACCATTCCATTGACACTAGTTATAGATTCCGATGCTTCACTCCAGGTTTACTGTTTCCCTTGGACCTTGTTATTGACGATGAAACACAGAAATTCCATCGGAATTTAATACAAAAGGCACAATGCCGACTTAAGTACAAGATGACTGACTCTTTTACTGACTATGTTTTGAACCATTCCTGTGACACTAGTTATAGATTCGGATGCTCCACTTCAGGTTTACTGTATCCCTCTGACCTTCTTATTGACGATGAAACACAGAAATTGCATCGGAATTAAATAGAAAAAGCACAACGCCGACTTAAGTACAAGACGACTGACTTTTCTTACTGTCTATGTTTTGAACCATGCCTGTGACACTAGTTATAGATTCCGGTGCTTCACTTCAGGTTTACTGTATCCCTTGGACCTTCTTATTGACGATGAAACACAGAAATTGCATCGGAATTAAATACAAAAGGCACAATGCCGGCCTAAGTACAAGAAGACTGACTCTTCCTATTGTCTATGATTTCAACCATTCCATTGACACTAGTTATAGATTCCGATGCTTCACTCCAGGTTTACTGTATACCTTGGACCTTGTTATTGACGATGAAACACAGAAATTGCATCGGAATTAAATACAAAAGGCACAATGCCAACATATGGACAAGAAGACTGACTCTTCTTACTGACTTTGTTTTGAACCATTCCTTTGACACTAGTTATAAATTCCGATGCTTCACTTCAGGTTTACTGTATCCCTCTGATCTTCTTATTGATGATAAAACACAGAAATTGCATCGGAATTAAATACAAAAGGCACAATGCGGACTTAAGTACAAGAAGACTGACTCTTCTTACTGTCTATGTTTTGAACCATTCCTGTGACACTAGTTATAGATTCCGATGCTTCACTTCAGGTTTGCTGTATCCCTCTGACCTTCTTATTGACGATGAAACACAGAAATTGCATCGGAATTAAATACAAAAGACACAATGCCGACTTAAGTACAAGAAGACTGACTCTTCTTACTGTCTATGTTCTGAACCATTCCTGTGACACTAGTTATAGATTCCGATGCTTCACTCCAGGTTTACCGTATCCCTCGGACCTTCTTATTGTCGATGAAATACAGAAATTGCATCGGAATGAAATACAAAAGGCAAAATGCCGACATAAGTACACGAACACTGACTCTTGTTACTGTCTATGTTCTGAACCATTCCTGTGACACTAGTTATAGATTCCGATGCTACACTCCAGGTTTACTGTATCCCTTGAACCTTCTTATTGACGATGAAACTCAGAAATTGCATCGGAATTAAATAGAAAGGGCACAATGCCGACTTAAGTACAAGAAGACTGACTCTTCTTACTGACTTTGTTTTGAACCATTCCTTTGACACTAGTTATAAATTCCGATGCTTCACTTCAGGTTTACTGTATCCCTCTGATCTTCTTATTGATGATGAAACACAGAAATTGCATCGGAATTAAATACAAAAGGCACAATGCCGACTTAAGTACAAGAAGACTGACTCTTCTTACTGTCTATGTTTTGAACCATTCCTGTGACACTAGTTATAGATTCCGATGCTTCACTTCAGGTTTACTGTATCCCTTGGACCTTCTTATTGACGATGAAACACAGAAATTGCATCGGAATTAAACACAAAATGCACAATGCCGACTTAAGTACAAAAAGACTGACTCTTCTTACTGACTATGTTTTGAACCATTCCTGTGACACTAGTTATAGATTCCGATGCTCACATCTGGTTTACTGTATCCCTCTGACCATCTTATAGTCGATGAAACACAGAAATTGCATCGGAATTAAATACAAAAGGCTCAATGCCGACTTAAGTACAAGAATACTGACTCTACCTACTGTCTATGATTTGAACCATTCCTGTGACACTAGTTATAGATTCCGATGCTTCACTTGAAGTTTACTGTATCCCTTGGACATTCATATTGACGATGAAACACAGAAATTGCATCGGAATTAAATACAAAAGGCAAAATGCCGACATAAGTACACGAACACTGACTCTTCTTACTGTCTATGTTCTGAACCATTCTTGTGACACTAGTTATAGATTCCGATGCTACACTCCAGGTTTACTGTATCCCTTGGACCTTGGTATTGACGATGAAACACAGAAATTGCATCGGAATTAAATACAAAAGGCACAATGCCGACTTAAGTACAAGATGACTGACTCTTTTTACTGACTATGTTTTGAACCATTCCTGTGACACTAGTTATAGGTTCGGATGCTCCACTGCAGGTTTACTGTATCCCTCTGACCTCCTTATTGACGATGAAACACAGAAATTGCATTGGAATTAAATACAAAAGGCACAATGCCGAGTTAAGTACATGAAGACCGACTCTTCCTACTGACTATGTTTTGAACCATTCCTGTGACACTAGTAATAGATTCCGATGCTTCACTTGAGGTTTACTGTATCCCTTGGACCTTCTTATTGACGATGAAACACAGAAATTGCATCGGAATTAAATACAAAAGGCACAATGCCAGCCTTATTACAAGAAGCCTGACTCTTCTTATTGTCTATGATTTCAACCATTCCATTGACACTAGTTATAGATTCCGATGCTTCACTCCAGGTTTACTGTATCCCTTGGACCTTGTTATTGACGATGAAACACAGAAATTGCATCGGAATTAAATACAAAAGGCACAATGCCGACTTAAGTATAAGATGACTGCCTCTTTTTACTGACTATGTATTGAACCATTCCTGTGACACTAGTTATAGATTCGGATGCTCCACTTCAGGTTTACTGTATCCCTCTGACCTTCTTATTGACGATGAAACACAGAAATTGCATCGGAATTAAATAGAAAAAGCACAATGCGGACTTAAGTACAAGACGACTGACTTTTCTTACTGTCTATGTTTTGAACCATTCCTGTGACACTAGTTATAGATTCCGATGCTTCACTTCAGGTTTACTGTATCCCTTGGACCTTCTTATTGACGACGAAACACAGAAATTGCATCGGAATTAAATACAAAAGGAACAATGCCGACTTAAGTACAAGAAGACTAAATCTTCCTACTGTCAATGTTTTGAACCATTCCTGTGACACTAGTTATAGATTCCGATGCTTCACTTCAGGTTTACTGTATCCCTCTGATCTTCTTATTGAAGATGAAACACAGAAATTGCATCGGAATTAAATACAAAAGGCACAATGCCGACATAAGTACAAGAAGACTGACTCTTCTTACTGTCTATGTTTTGAACCATTCCTGTGACACTAGTTATAGATTCCGATGCTTCACTTCAGGTTTACTGTATCCCTTGGACCTCGTTATTGACGATGAAACACAGAAATTGCATCGGAATTAAACACTAAATGCACAATGCCGACTTAAGTACAAAAAGACTGACTCTTCTTACTGACTATGTTTTGAACCATTCCTGTGACACTAGTTATAGATTCCGATGCTCACTTCAGGTTTACTGTATCCCTCTGACTATCTTATAGTCGATGAAACACAAAAATTGCATCAGAATTAAATACAAAAGGCAAAATGCCGACATAAGTACACGAACACTGACTCTTCTTACTGTCTATGTTCTGAACCATTCCTCTGACACTAGTTATAGATTCCGAAGCTCACTTCAGGTTTACTGTATCCCTCTGACCATCTTATTGTCGATGAAACACAGAAATTGCATCGGAATTAAATACAAAAGGCACAATGCCGACTTAAGTACTAGAAGACTGACTCTACCTACTGTCTATGATTTGAACCATTCCTGTGACACTAGTTATAGATTCCGATGATTCAATTTAGGTTTACTGTTTCCCTTGGACCTTCTTATTGACGATGAAACACAGAAATTGCATCGGAATTAAATACAAAAGGCAAAATGCCGACATAAGTACACGAACACTGACTCTTCTTACTGTCTATGTTCTGAACCATTCCTGTGACACTAGTTATAGATTCCGATGCTACACTCCAGGTTTACTGTATCCCTTGAACCTTCTTATTGACGATGAAACTTAGAAATTGCATCGGAATTAATTAGAAAAGGCACAATGCCGACTTAAGTACAAGAAGACTGACGCTTCTTACTGTCTATGTTTTGACCCATTCCTGTGACACCAGTAATAGGTTCCGATGCTTCACTTCAGGTTTACTGTATCCCTTGGATCTTCTTATTGATGATGAAACACAGAAATTGCATCGGAATTAAATACAAAAGGCACAATGCCGGCCTAAGTACAAGATGACTGATTCTTCTTATTGTCTATGATTTCAACCATTCCATTGACACTAGTTATAGATTCCGATGCTTCACTCCAGGTTTACTGTTTCCCTTGGACCTTGTTATTGACGATGAAACACAGAAATTGCATCGGAATTTAATACAAAAGGCACAATGCCGACTTAAGTACAAGATGACTGACTCTTTTTACTGACTATGTTTTGAACCATTCCTGTGACACTAGTTATAGATTCGGATGCTCCACTTCAGGTTTACTGTATCCCTCTGACCTTCTTATTGACGATGAAACACAGAAATTGCATCGGAATTAAATAGAAAAAGCACAATGCCGACTTAAGTACAAGACGACTGACTTTTCTTACTGTCTATGTTTTGAACCATGCCTGTGACACTAGTTATAGATTCCGGTGCTTCACGTCAGGTTTACTGTATCCCTTGGACCTTCTTATTGACGATGAAACACAGAAATTGCATCGGAATTAAATACAAAGGGCACAATGCCGGCCTAAGTACAAGAAGACTGACTCTTCCTATTGTCTATGATTTCAACCATTCCATTGACACTAGTTATAGATTCCGATGCTTCACTCCAGGTTTACTGTATACCGTGGACCTTGTTATTGACGATGAAACACAGAAATTGCATCGCAATTAAATACAAAAGGCACAATGCCAACATATGGACAAGAAGACTGACTTTTCTTACTGACTTTGTTTTGAACCATTCCTTTGACACCAGTTATAGGTTCCGATGCTTCACTTCAGGTTTACTGTATCCCTTGGATCTTCTTATTGACGATGAAACACTGAAATTGCATCGGAATTAAATACAAAAGCCACAATACCGACTTAAGTACAAGAAGACTGACTCTTCTTACTGTCTATGTTTGAACCATTCCTGTTACACTAGTTATAGATTCCGATGCTTCACTTCAGGTTTACTGTATCCCTTCGACCATCTTATTGACGTCGAAACACAGAAATTGCATCGGAATTAAATACAAAAGGTACAATGCCGACTTAAGTACAAGAAGACTGAATCTTCCTACTGTCAATGTTTTGAACCATTCCTGTGACACTAGTTATAGATTCCGATGCGTCACTTCAGGTTTACTGTATCCCTCTGATCTTCTTATTGATGATGAAACACAGAAATTGCATCGGAATTAAATACAAAAGGCACAATGCCGACTTAAGTACAAGAAGACTGACTCTTCTTACTGTCTATGTTTTGAACCATTCCTGTGACACTAGTTATAGATTCCGATGCTTCACTTCAGGTTTACTGTATCCCTTGGACATTCTTATTGACGATGAAACACAGAAATTGCATCGGAATTAAACACAAAATGCACAATGCCGACTTAAGTACAAAAAGACTGACTCTTCTTACTAACTATGTTTTGAACCATTCCTGTGACACTAGTTATAGATTCCGATGCTCTCATCAGGTTTACTGTATCCCTCTGACCATCTTATAGTCGATGAAACACAGAAATTGCATCGGAATTAAATACAAAAGGCACAATGCCGACTTAAGTACAAGAATACTGACTCTACCTACTGTCTATGTTTTGAACCATTCCTGTGACACTAGTTATAGATTCCGATGCTTCACTTGAAGTTTACTGTATCCCTTGGACATTCATATTGACGATGAAACACAGAAATTGCATCGGAATTAAATACAAAAGGCAAAATGCCGACATAAGTACACGAACACTGACTCTTCTTACTGTCTATGTTCTGAACCATTCTTGTGACACTAGTTACAGATTCCGATGCTACACTCCAGGTTTACTGTATCCCTTGGACCTTGTTATTGACGATGAAACACAGAAATTGCATCGGAATTAAATACAAAAGGCACAATGCCGACTTAAGTACAAGATGACTGACTCTTTTTACTGACTATGTTTTGAACCATTCCTGTGACACTAGTTATAGATTCGGATGCTCCACTTCAGGTTTACTGTATCCCTCTGACCTTCTTATTGACGATGAAACACAGAAATTGCATCGGAATTAAATACAAAAGGCACAATGCCGGCCTTATTACAAGAAGCCTGACTCTTCTTATTGTCTATGATTTCAACCATTCCATTGACACTAGTTATAGATTCCGATGCTTCACTCCAGGTTTACTGTATCCCTTGGACCTTGTTATTGACGATGAAACACAGAAATTGCATCGGAATTAAATACAAAAGGCACAATGCCGACTTAAGTATAAGATGACTGCCTCTTTTTACTGACTATGTATTGAACCATTCCTGTGACACTAGTTATAGATTCGGATGCTCCACTTCAGGTTTACTGTATCCCTCTGACCTTCTTATTGACGATGAAACACAGAAATTGCATCGGAATTAAATAGAAAAAGCACAATGCCGACTTAAGTACAAGACGACTACCTTTCTTACTGTCTATGTTTTGAACCATTCCTGTGACACTAGTTATAGATTCCGATGCTTCACTTCAGGTTTACTGTATCCCTTGGACATTCTTATTGACGATGAAACACAGAAATTGCATCGGAATTAAATACAAAAGGCACAATGCCGACTTAAGTACAAGAAGACAGACTCTTCCTAATCTCTGTGTTTGGAATTATTCCTGTGACACTAGTTACAGATTCCGATGCTTCACTTTATGTTTACTGTATCCCTTGGACCTCCTTATTGACGATGAAACACAGAAATTGCATCGGAATTAAATACAAAAGGCACAATGTCGAGTTAAGTACATGTGACCGACTCTTCCTACTGACTATGTTTTGAACCATTCCTGTGACACTAGTTATAGATTCCGATGCTTCACTTGAGGTTTACTGTATCCCTTGGACCTTATTATTGACGATGAAACAAAGAAATTGCATCGGAATTAAATACAAAAGGCACAATGCCAGCCTAAGAACAAGAAGACTGACTCTTCTTATTGTCTATGATTTCAACCATTCCATTGACACTAGTTATAGATTCCGATGCTTCACTCCAGGTTTTCTGTATCCATTGGACCTTGTTATTGACGATGAAACACAGAAATTGCATCGGAATTAAATACAAAAGGCACCTTGCCGACATATAGACAAAAAGACTGACTCTTCTTACTGACTTTGTTTTGAGCCATTCCGTTGGCACTAGTTATAGATTCCGATGCTTCACTTCAGGTTTACTGTATCCCTCTGATCTTCTTATCGATGATAAAACACAGAAATTGCATCGGAATTAAATACAAAAGGCACAATGCGGTCTTCAGTACAAGAAGACTGACTCTTCTTACTGACTATGATTTGAACCATTCCTGTGACACTAGTTATAGATTCCGATGCTACACTCCAAGTTTACTGTATCCCTGGAACCTTCTTATTAACGATGAAACTCAGAAATTGCATCGGAATTTAATAGAAAATGCACAATGCCGACTTAAGTACAAGAAGACTGACGCTTCTTACTGTCTATGTTTTGACCCATTTCTGTGACACCAGTTATAGGTTCCGATGCTTCACTTCAGGTTTACTGTATCCCTTGGACCTCGTTTTTGACGATGAAACACAGAAATTGCATCGGAATTAAACACTAAATGCACAATGCCGACTTAAGTACAAAAAGACTGACTCTTCTTACTGACTATGTTTTGAACCATTCCTGTGACACTAGTTATAGATTCCGATGCTCACTTCAGGTTTACTGTATCCCTCTGACCATCTTATAGTCGATGAAACACAAAAATTGCATCAGAATTAAATACAAAAAGCAAAATGCCGACATAAGTACACGAACATTGACTCTTCTTACTGTCTATGTTCTGAACCATTCCTGTGACACTAGTTATAGATTCCGATGCTCACTTCAGGTTCACTGTATCCCTCTGACCATCTTATAGTCGATGAAACACAGAAATTGCATCGGAATTAAATACAAAAGGCACAATGCCGACTTAAGTACTAGAAGACTGACTCTACCTACTGTCTATGATTTGAACCATTCCTGTGACTCTAGTTATAGATTCCGATGATTCAATTTAGGTTTACTGTTTCCCTTGGACCTTCTTATTGACGATGAAACACAGAAATCGCATCGGAATTAAATACAAAAGGCAAAATGCCGACATAAGTACACGAACACTGACTCTTCTTACTGTCTATGTTCTGAACCATTCCTGTGACACTAGTTATAGATTCCGATGCTACACTCCAGGTTTACTGTATCCCTTGAACCTTCTTATTGACGATGAAACTTAGAAATTGCATCGGAATTAATTAGAAAAGGCACAATGCCGACTTAAGTACAAGAAGACTGACGCTTCTTACTGTCTATGTTTTGACCCATCCCTGTGACACCAGTAATAGGTTCCGATGCTTCACTTCAGGTTTACTGCATCCCTTGGATCTTCTTATTGACGATGAAACACAGAAATTGCATCGGAATTAAATACAAAAGGCACAATGCCGGCCTAAGTACAAGATGACTGACTCTTCTTATTGTCTATGATTTCAACCATTCCATTGACACTAGTTATAGATTCCGATGCTTCACTCCAGGTTTACTGTTTCCCTTGGACCTTGTTATTGACGATGAAACACAGAAATTGCATCGGAATTAAATACAAGAGGCACAATGCCGACTTAAGTACAAGATGACTGACTCTTTTTACTGACTATGTTTTGAACCATTCCTGTGACACTAGTTATAGATTCGGATGCTCCACTTCAGGTTTACTGTATCCCTCTGACCTTCTTATTGACGATGAAACACAGAAATTGCATCGGAATTAAATAGAAAAAGCACAATGCCGACTTAAGTACAAGACGACTGACTTTTCTTACTGTCTATGTTTTGAACCATGCCTGTGACACTAGTTATAGATTCCGATGCTTCACTTCAGGTTTACTGTATCCCTTGGACCTTCTTATTGACGATGAAACACAGAAATTGCATCGGAATTAAATACAAAAGGCACAATGCCGGCCTAAGTACAAGAAGACTGACTCTTCCTATTGTCTATGATTTCAACCATTCCATTGACACTAGTTATAGATTCCGATGCTTCACTCCAGGTTTACTGTATACCTTGGACCTTGTTATTGACGATGAAACACAGAAATTGCATCGGAATTAAATACAAAAGGCACAATGCCAACATATGGACAAGAAGACTGACTCTTCTTACTGACTTTGTTTTGAACCGTTCCTTTGACACTAGTTATAGATTCCGATGCTTCACTTCAGGTTTACTGTATCCCTCTCATCTTCTTATTGATGATAAAACACAGAAATTGCATCGGAATTAAATACAAAAGGCACAATGCGGACTTAAGTACAAGAAGACTGTCTCTTCTTACTGTCTATGTTTTGAACCATTCCTGTGACACTAGTTATAGATTCCGAGGCTTCACTTCAGGTTTACTGTATCCCTCTGACCTTCTTATTGACGATGAAACACAGAAATTGCATCGGAATTAAATACAAAAGACACAATGCCGACTTAAGTACAAGAAGACTGACTCTTCTTACTGTCTATGTTTTGAACCATTCCTGTGACACTAGTTATAGATTCCGATGCTTCACTCCAGTTTTACCGTATCCCTCGGACCTTCTTATTGACGATGAAATACAGAAATTGCATCGGAATTAAATACAAAAGGCACAATGACGACTTAAGTACAAGAAGACTGACTCTTCTTACTGACTATGTTTTGAACCATTCCTGTGACACTAGTTATAGATTCCGATGCTTCACTTCAGGTTTACTGTATCCCTTCAACCTTCTTATTGACGATGAAACTCAGAAATTGCATCGGAATTAAATAGAAAAGGCACAATGCCGACCTAAGTACAAGAAGACTGACGCTTCTTACTGTCTATGTTTTGACCCATTCCTGTGACACCAGTTATAGGTTCCGATGCTTCACTTCAGGTTTACTGTATCCCTTGGATCTTCTTATTGACGATGAAACACTGAAATTGCATCGGAATTAAATACAAAAGGCAAAATGCCGACATAAGTACACGAACACTGACTCTTGTTACTGTCTATGTTCTGAACCATTCCTGTGACACTAGTTATAGATTCCGATGCTACACTCCAGGTTTACTGTATCCCTTGAACCTTCTTATTGACGATGAAACTCAGAAATTGCATCGGAATTAAATAGAAAGGGCACAATGCCGACTTAAGTACAAGAAGACTGACGCTTCTTACTGTCTATGTTTTGACCCATTCCTGTGACACCAGTTATAGGTTCCGATGCTTCACTTCAGGTTTACTGTATCCCTTGGATCTTCTTATTGACGATGAAACACTGAAATTGCATCGGAATTAAATAAAAAACCACAATACCGACTTAAGTACAAGAAGACTGACTCTTCTTACTGTCTATGTTTGAACCATTCCTGTTACACTAGTTATAGATTCCGATGCTTCACTTCAGGTTTACTGTATCACTCTGATCTTCTTATTGATGATGAAACACAGAAATTGCATCGGAATTAAATACAAAAGATACAATGCCGACTTAAGTACAAGAAGACTGAATCTTCCTACTGTCAATGTTTTGAACCATTCCTGTGACACTAGTTATAGATTCCGATGCTTCACTGCAGGTTTACTGTATCCCTCTGATCTTCTTATTGATGATGAAACACAGAAATTGCATCGGAATTAAATACAAAAGGCACAATGCCGACTTAAGTACAAGAAGACTGACTCTTCTTACTGTCTATGTTTTGAACAATTCCTGTGACACTAGTTATAGATTCCGATGCTTCACTTCAGGTTTACTGTATCCTTTGGACCTTCTTATTGACGATGAAACACAGAAATTGCATCGGAATTAAACACAAAATGCACAATGCCGACTTAAGTACAAAAAGACTGACTCTTCTTACTGACTATGTTTTGAACCATTCCTGTGACACTAGTTATAGATTCCGATGCTCACTTCAGGTTTACTGTATCCCTCTGACCATCTTATAGTCGATGAAACACAGAAATTACATCGGAATTAAATACAAAAGGCACAATGCCGACTTAAGTACAAGAATACTGACTCTACCTACTGTCTATGTTTTGAACCATTCCTGTGACACTAGTTATAGATTCCGATGCTTCACTTGAAGTTTACTGTATCCCTTGGACATTCATATTGACGATGAAACACAGAAATTGCATCGGAATGAAATACAAAAGGCACAATGCCGACTTAAGTACAAGATGACTGACTCTTTTTACTGACTATGTTTTGAACCATTCCTGTGACACTAGTTATAGATTCGGATGCTCCACTTCAGGTTTACTGAATCCCTCTGACCTCCTTATTGACGATGAAACACAGAAATTGCATCGGAATTAAATACAAAAGGCACAATGCCGAGTTAAGTACATGAAGACCGACTCTTCCTACTGACTATGTTTTGAACCATTCCTGTGACACTAGTAATAGATTCCGATGCTTCACTTGAGGTTTACTGTATCCCTTGGACCTTCTTATTGACGATGAAACACAGAAATTGCATCGGAATTAAATACAAAAGGCACAATGCCGGCCTTATTACAAGAAGCCTGACTCTTCTTATTGTCTATGATTTCAACCATTCCATTGACACTAGTTATAGATTCCGATGCTTCACTCCAGGTTTACTGTATCCCTTGGACCTTGTTATTGACTATGAAACACAGAAATTGCATCGGAATTAAATACAAAATACACAATGCCGACATATGGACAAGAAGATTGACTCTTCTTACTGACTTTGTTTTGAACCATTCCTTTGACACTAGTTATAGATTCCGATGCCTCACTTCAGGTTTACTGTATCCCTCTGATCATCTTATTGATGATAAAACACAGAAATTGCATCGGAATTAAATACAAAAGGCACAATGCGGACTTAAGTACAAGAAGACTGACTCTTCTTACTGTCTATGTTTTGAACCATTCATATGACACTAGTTATTGATTCCGATGCTTCACTTCAGGTTTACTGTATCCCTCTGACGTTCTTATTGACGATGAAACACAGAAATTGCATCGGAATTAAATACAAAAGGCACAATGCCGACTTAAGTACAAGAAGACTGACTCTCCTTACTGTCTATGATTTGAACCATTCCTGTGACACTAGTTATAGATTCCGATGCCTCACTCCATTTTTACGGTATCCCTCGGACCTTCTTATTGACGATGAAACACAGAAATTGCATCGGAATTAAATACAAAAGGCACAATGACGACTTAAGTACAAGAAGACTGACGCTTCTTACTGACTATGCTTTGAACCATTCCTGTGACACTAGTTATAGATTCCGATGCTTCACTTCAGGTTTACTGTATCCCTTGAACCTTCTTATTGACGATGAAACTCAGAAATTGCATCGGAATTAAATAGAAAAGGCACAATGCCGACTTAAGTACAAGAAGACAGACGCTTCTCACTGTCTGTGTTTTGACCCATTCCTGTGACACCAGTTATAGGTTCCGATGCTTCACTTCAGGTTTACTGTATCCCTTGGATCTTCTTATTTACGATGAAACACTGAAATTGCATCGGAATTAAATACAAAAGCCACAATACCGACTTAAGTACAAGGAGACTGACTCTTCTTACTGTCTATGTTTGAACCATTCCTGTTACACTAGTTATAGATTCCGATGCTTCACTTCAGGTTTACTGTATCCCTTGGACCTTCTTATTGACGACGAAACACAGAAATTGCATCGGAATTAAATACAAAAGGTACAATGCCGAATTAAGTACAAGAAGACTGAATCTTCCTACTGTCTATGTTTTGAACCATTCCTGTGACACTAGTTATAGATTCCGATGCTTCACGTGAGGTTTACTGTATCCCTTGGACCTTCGTATTGACGATGAAACACAGAAATTGCATCGGAATTAAATACAAAAGGCACAATGCCGGCCTAAGTACAAGAGGACTGACTCTTCTTCCTGTCTATGATTTGAACCATTCCATTGACACTAGTTATAGATTCCGATGCTTCACTCCAGGTTTACTGAATCCCTTGGATCTTGTTATTGTCGATTAAACACAGAAATTGCATTGGAATTTAATAGAAAAGGCACAATGCCGACATAAGTACAAGAAGACTGACTCTTCTTACTGACTATGTTTGAACCATTCCTGTGACACTAGTTATAGATTCCGATGATTGACTTCAGGTTTACTGTATCCCTTGGACCTTCTTATTGACGATGAAACACAGAAATTGCATCGGTATTAAATACAAAAGGCAAAATGCCGACTTAAGTACACGAACACTGACTCTTCTTACTGTCTATGTTCTGAACCATTCCTGTGACACTAGTTATAGATTCCGATGCTACACTCCAGGTTTACTGTATCCCTTGGACCTTCTTATTGACGATGAAACACAGAAATTGCATCGGAATTAAATACTAAAGGCACAATGCCGACATAAGGACAAGAAGACTGACTCTTCTTACTGACTTTGTTTTGAACCATTCCTGTGACACTAGTTATAGATTCCGATGCTTCACTTCAGGTATACTGTATCCCTTGGACCTTCTTATTGACGACGAAACACAGAAATTGCATCGGAATTAAATACAAAAGGTACAATGCCGAATTAAGTACAAGAAGACTGAATCTTCCTACTGTCTATGTTTTGAACCATTCCTGTGACACTAGTTATAGATTCCGATGCTTCACTTGAAGTTTACTGTATCCCTTGGACCTTCATATTGACGATGAAACACAGAAATTGCATCGGAATTAAATACAAAATGCACAATGCCGACTTAAGTACATGAAGACCGACTCTTCTTACTGACTATGTTTTGAACCATTCCTGTGACACTAGTTATAGATTCCGATGCTTCACGTGAGGTTTACTGTATCCCTTGGACCTTCGTATTGACGATGAAACACAGAAATTGCATCGGAATTAAATACAAAAGGCACAATGCCGGCCTAAGTACAAGAGGACTGACTCTTCTTCCTGTCTATGTTTTGAACCATTCCATTGACACTAGTTATAGATTCCGATGCTTCACTCCAGGTTTACTGAATCCCTTGGATCTTATTATTGTCGATTAAACACAGAAATTGCATTGGAATTTAATAGAAAAGGCACAATGCCGACATAAGTACAAGAAGACTGACTCTTCTTACTGACTATGTTTGAACCATTCGTGTGACACTAGTTATAGGTTCCGATGATTCACTTCAGGTTTACTGTATCCCTTGGACCTTCTTATTGACGATGAAACACAGAAATTGCATCGGTATTAAATACAAAAGGCAAAATGCCGACTTAAGTACACGAACACTGACTCTTCTTACTGTCTATGTTCTGAACCATTCCTGTGACACTAGTTATAGATTCCGATGCTACACTCCAGGTTTACTGTATCCCTTGGACCTTCTTATTGACGATGAAACACAGAAATTGCATCGGAATTAAATACTAAAGGCACAATGCCGACATAAGGACAAGAAGACTGACTCTTCTTACTGACTTTGTTTTGAACCATTCCTGTGACACTAGTTATAGATTCCGATGCTTCACTTCAGGTTTACTGTATCCCTTGGACCTTCTTATTGACGACGAAACACAGAAATTGCATCGGAATTAAATACAAAAGGTACAATGACGAATTAAGTACAAGAAGACTGAATCTTCCTACTGTCTATGTTTTGAACCATTCCTGTGACACTAGTTATAGATTCCGATGCTTCACTTGAAGTTTACTGTATCCCTTGGACCTTCATATTGACGATGAAACACAGAAATTGCATCGGAATTAAATACAAAATGCACAATGCCGACTTAAGTACATGAAGACCGACTCTTCTTACTGACTATGTTTTGAACCATTCCTGTGACACTAGTTATAGATTCCGATGCTTCACGTGAGGTTTACTGTATCCCTTGGACCTTCGTATTGACGATGAAACACAGAAATTGCATCGGAATTAAATACAAAAGGCACAATGCCGGCCTAAGTACAAGAGGACTGACTCTTCTTCCTGTCTATGATATGAACCATTCCATTGACACTAGTTATAGTTTCCGATGCTTCACTCCAGGTTTACTGAATCCCTTGGATCTTGTTATTGTCGATTAAACACAGAAATTGCATTGGAATTTAATAGAAAAGGCACAATGCCGACATAAGTACAAGAAGACTGACTCTTCTTACTGACTATGTTTGAACCATTCCTGTGACACTAGTTATAGATTCCGATGATTGACTTCAGGTTTACTGTATCCCTTGGACCTTCTTATTGACGATGAAACACAGAAATTGCATCGGTATTAAATACAAAAGGCAAAATGCCGACGTAAGTACACGAACACTGACTCTTCTTACTGTCTATGTTCTGAACCATTCCTGTGACACTAGTTATAGATTCCGATGCTACACTCCAGGTTTACTGTATCCCTTGGACCTTCTTATTGACGATGAAACACAGAAATTGCATCGGAATTAAATACTGAAGGCACAATGCCGACATAAGGACAAGAAGACTGACTCTACTTACTGACTTTGTTTTGAACCATTCCTGTGACACTAGTTATAGATTCCGATGCTTCACTTCAGGTTTACTGTATCCCTTGGACCTTCTTATTGACGACGAAACACAGAAATTGCATCGGAATTAAATACAAAAGGTACAATGCCGAATTAAGTACAAGAAGACTGAATCTTCCTACTATCTATGATTTGAACCATTCCTATGACACTAGTTATAGATTCCGATGCTTCACTTGAAGTTTACTGTATCCCTTGGACCTTCATATTGACGATGAAACACAGAAATTGCATCGGAATTAAATACAAAATGCACAATGCCGACTTAAGTACATGAAGACCGACTCTTCTTACTGACTATGCTTTGAACCATTCCTGTGACACTAGTTATAGATTCCGATGCTTCACGTGAGGTTTACTGTTTCCCTTGGACCTTCGTATTGACGATGAAACACAGAAATTGCATCGGAATTAAATACAAAAGGTACAATGCCGACTTAAGTACAAGAAGACTGACTCTTCCTACAGTCTATGATTTGAACCATTCCTGTGACACTAGTTATAGATTCCGATGCTTCACTTCAAGTTCACTGTATCTCTTGGATCTTCTTATTGCCGATGAAACACAGAAAATGCATCGGAATTAAATACAAAAGGCACAATGCCGACTTAAGTACATGAAGAACGACTCTCCCTACTGACTATGATTTGAACCATTCGTGTGACACTAGATATAGATTCCGATGCTTCACTTGAGGTTTCCTGTATCCCTTGGACCTTCTTATTGACGATGAAACACAGAAATTGCATCGGAATTAAATACAAAAGACACAATGCCAACTTAAGTACAAGAAGACTGATTCTTCTTACTGTCTATGTTTTGAACCATTCCTGCGACACTAATTATAGATTCCGATGCTTCACTCCAGGTTTACTGTATCCCTTGGACCTTCTTATTGACGATGAAACACAGAAATTGCATCGGAATTAAATACAAAAGGCACAAAGCCGACTTAAGGACAAGAAGACTGACTCTTCTTACTGATTATGCTTTGATCCATTCCTGTGACACTAGCTATAGATTCCGATGCTTCACGTCAGGTTTAATGTATCCCTCTGACCTTCTTATTGACGATGAAACACAGAAATTGCATCGGAATTAATTACAAAAGACACAATGCCGACTTAAGTACAAGAAGACTGACTCTTCTTTAGGTCTATGTTTTGAACCATTCCATTGACACTTGTTATAGATTCCGATGCTTCACTCCAGGTTTACTGTATCCCTTGGACCTTGTCATTGACGATGAGACATAGAAATTGCATCGGAATTAAATAGAAAAGGCTCAATGCCGACTTAAGTACAAGAAGACTGACTCTTCTTACTGCCTATGTTTTGAACCATTCCTGTGACACTAGTTATAGATTCCGATGCTTCACCTCAGGTTTACTGTATCCCTTGGACCTTCTTATTGACGATGAAACACAGAAATTGCATCGGAATTAAATATAAAAGGCACAATGCCGACTTAAGTACAAGAAGACTGACTCTTCATACTGTCTATGTTTTGAACCATTCCTGTGACACTAGTTATAGATTCCGATGCTTCACTCCAGGTTTACTGTATCCCTTGGACCTTCTTATTGACGATGAAACACAGAAATTACATCGGAATGAAAAAGAAAATGCACAATGCCGACTTAAGTACAAGAAGACTGACTCTACTTACTGACTATGTTTGCAACCATTCCTGTGACACTAGTTATAGATTCCGATGCTTCACTTCAGGTTTACTGTATACCTTGGACCTTCTTATTGACGATGAAACACAGAAATTGCATCGGAATTAAATACAAAAGGCACAATGCCGACTTAAGGACAAGAAGATTGACTCTTCTTACTGACTATGATTTGAACCATTCCTGTGACACTAGTTATAGATTCCGATGCTTTACTTCATGTTTACTGTATCTCTCTGACCTTCTTATTGACGATGAAACACAGAAATTGCATCGGAATTAAATACAAAAGGCACAATGCCGACTTAAGTACAAGAAGACTGACTCTTCCTACTGTCTATGTTTTGAAGCATTTCTGTGACACTAGATATAGATTCCGATGCTTCACTTCAGGTTTACTGTATACCTTGGACCTTCTTATTGACGATGAAACCCAGAAATTGCATCGGAATTAAATACAAAAGGCACAATGCCGACTTAAGTACAAGAAGACTGACTCTTCTTACTGCCTATGTTTTGAACCATTACTGCGACACTAGTTATAGATTCCGATGCTTCACTCCAGGTTTAGTGTATCCCTTGGACCTTCCTATTGACGATGAGACACAGAAATTCTATCGGAATTAAATACAAAAGGCACAATTCCGTCTTAAGGACAAGAAGACTGACTCTTCTTACTGACTATGTTTTGAAACATTCCTATGACACTTGTTATAGATTCCCACGCTTCACTTCAGGTTTACTGTATCCCTCTGACATTCTTATTGACGATGAAACATAGAAATTGCATCGGAATTAGATACAAAAGGCACAATGCCGACTTAAATACAAGAAGACTGACTCTTCTTACTGACTATGTTTTGAACCATTCCATTGACACTAGTTATAGATTCCGATGCTTCACTTCAGGTTTACTGTATACCTTGGACCTTCTTATTGACGATGAAACACAGAAATCTAATCGGAATTTAATACAAAATGCACAATGCCGACTGAAGGACAAGAAGACTGACTCTTCTTACTGTCTATGTTTTGAACCATTCCTGTGACACTAGTTTTGGATTCGGATGCTTCACTCCAGGTTTACTGTATCCCTCTGACCTTCTTATTGACGATGAATCACAGAAACTGCATCGGAACTAAATACAAAAGGCACAATGCCGACTTAAGTACAAGAAGACTGACTCTTCCTACTGTCTATGTTTTGAACCATTCCTGTGACACTAGTTATAGATTCCGATGCTTCACTTCAGGTTTACTGTATCCCACTGACCTTATTGCCGATGAATCACAGAAATTGCATCGGAATTAAATACAAAAGGCACAATGCCAACTTAAGGACAAGAAGATTGACTCTTCTTACTGACTATGATTTGAAGCATTCCTGTGACACTAGTTATAGATTCCGATGCTTCACTTCAGGTTTACTGTATCTCTCTGACCTTCTTATTGACGATGAAACACAGAAATTGCATCGGATTTAAATACAAAAGCCACAATGCCGACTTAAGTACAAGAAGACTGACTCCGCTTACTGACTATGCTTTGAACCATTCCTGTGACACTAGTTATAGATTCCGATGCTTCACTTCAGGTTTACTGCTTGCCTTGGACCTTGTTATTGACGATGAAACACAGAAATTGCATCGGAATTAAATATAAAAGGCACAATGCCGACTTAAGTACAAGAAGACCTCTTACTGTCTATGTTTTGAACCAATCCAGTGACACTAGATATAGATTCCGATGCTTCACTTCAGGTTTACTGTATCCGTTGGACCTTCTTATTGACGATGAAACACAGAAATTGCATCGGAATTAAATATAAAAGGCACAATGCCGACTTAAGTACAAGAAGACTGTCTCTACTTACTGACTATGTTTTGAACCATTCCTGCGACACTAGTTATAGATTCCGATGCTTCACCTCAGGTTTACTGTATCCCTTGGACCTTCTTATTGACGATGAAACACAGAAATTGCATCGGAATTAAATATAAAAGGCACAATGCCGACTTAAGTACAAGAAGACTGTCTCTACTTACTGACTATGTTTTGAACCATTCCTGCGACACTAGTTATAGATTCCGATGCTTCACTTCAGGTTTACTGTATACCTTGGACCTTCTTATTGACGATGAAACACAGAAATTGCATCGGAATTAAATACAAAAGGCACAATGCCGACTTAAGGACAAGAAGATTGACTCTTCTTACTGACTACGATTTGAACCATTCCTGTGACACTAGTTATAGATTCCGATGCTTTACTTCAGGTTTACTGTATCTCTCTGACCTTCTTATTGACGATGAAACACAGAAATTGCATCGGAATTAAATACAAAAGGCACAATGTCGACTTAAATACAAGAAGACTGACTCTTCTTACTGACTATGTTTTGAACCATTCCATTAACACTAGTAATAGATTCCGATGGTTCACTCCAGGTTTACATTATCCCTTGGACCTTGTTATTGACGATGAAACATAGAAATTTCATCGGAACTAAATACTAAAGGCACAATGCCGACTTAAGTACAAGAAGACTGACTCTTTTTACTGACTATGTTTTGAACCATTCCTGTGACACTAGTTATAGATTCCGATGCTTCACTTCAGGTTTACTGTATACCTTGGACCTTCTCATTGACGATGAAACACAGAAATCTAATCGGAATTAAATACAAAATGCACAATGCTGACTGAAGGACAAGAAGACTGACTCTTCTTACTGTCTATGTTTTGAACCATTCCTGTGACACTAGTTTCGGATTCGGATGCTTCACTCCAGGTTTACTGTATCCCTCTGACCTTCTTATTGACGATGAATCACAGAAATTGCATCGGAACTAAATACAAAAGGCACAATGCCGACTTAAGTACAAGAAGACTGACTCTTCCTACTGTCTATGTTTTGAACCATTCCTGTGACACTTGTTATAGATTCCGATGCTTCACTTCAGGTTTACTGTATCCCACTGACCTTATTGCCGATGAATCACAGAAATTGCATCGGAATTAAATACAAAAGGCACAATGCCAACTTAAGGACAAGAAGATTGACTCTTCTTACTGACTATGATTTGAACCATTCCTGTGACACTAGTTATAGATTCCGATGCTTCACTTCAGGTTTACTGTATCTCTCTGACCTTCTTATTGACGATGAAACACAGAAATTGCATCGGATTTAAATACAAAAGCCACAATGCCGACTTAAGTACAAGAAGACTGACTCCTCTTACTGACTATGCTTTGAACCATTCCTGTGACACTAGTTATAGATTCCGATGCTTCACTTCAGGTTTACTGCTTCCCTTGGACCTTCTTATTGACGATGAAACACAGAAATTGCATCGGAATTAAATAAAAAAGGCACAATGCCGACTTAAGCACTAGAAGACTGACTCTTCCTACTGTCTATGTTTTGAACCATTTCTGTGACACTAGTTATAGAGTCCGATGCTTAACTTCAGGTTTACTGTATCCCTTGGAACTTCTTATTGACGATGAATCTCAGAAATAGCATCGGAATTAAATACAAAAGGCACAATGCCGACTTAAGTACAAGAAGACCTCTTACTGTCTATGTTTTGAACCAATCCAGTGACACTAGATATAGATTCCGATGCTTCACTTCAGGTTTACTGTATCCGTTGGACCTTCTTATTGACGATGAAACAGAGAAATTGCATCGGAATTAAATACAAAAGGCAAAATGCCGACTCAATTACAAGTAGACTGACTCTTCTTACTGCCTATGTTTTGAACCATTACTGTGACACTAGTTATAGATTCCGATGCTTCACTCCAGGTTTACTGTATCCCTTGGACCTTCCTATTGACGATGAGACACAGAAATTCTATCGGAATTAAATACAAAAGGCACAATGCCGACTTAAGGACAAGAAGACTGACTCTTCTTACTGACTATGTTTTGAAACATTCCTGTGACACTTCTTATAGATTCCCATGCTTCACTTCAGGTTTACTGTATCCCCCTGACATTCTTATTGACGATGAAACATAGAAATTGCATCGGAATTAGATACAAGAGGCACAATGCCGACTTAAATAGAAGAAGACTGACTCTTCTTACTGGCTATGTTTTGAAACATTCCTGTGACACTTCTTATAGATTCCCATGCTTCACTTCAGGTTTACTGTATCCCTCTGACATTCTTATTGACGATGAAACATAGAAATTGCATCGGAATTAGATACAAAAGGCACAATGCCGACTTAAATAGAAGAAGACTGACTCTTCTTACTGACTATGTTTTGAACCATTCCTGTGACACTAGTTATAGATTCCGATGCTTCACTTCAGGTTTACTGTATCCCTTGGACCTTCTTATTGACGATTAAACTCAGAAATTGCATCGGAGTTTATTACAAAAGGCAAAATGGCGACTTAAGTACACGAAGACTGACACTTCTTAATGTCTATACTTTGAACCATTCCTGTGACACTAGTTATAGATTCCGATGCTACACTCCAGGTTTACTGTATCCCTTGGACCATCTTATTGACGATGAAACACACAAATGGCATCGGAATTAAATACAAAAGGCACAATGCCGACTTAAGGACAAGAAGACTGACTCTTCTTACGGACTTTTTTTGAACCATTCCTGTGACACAAGTTATAGATTCCGATGCTACACTCCAGGTTTACTGTATCCCTTGGACCATGTTATTGACGATGAAATACAAATTGCACCGGAATTAAATACAAAAGGCACAATGCCGACTTAAGGACAAGAAGACTGACTCTTCTTACTGACTTTGTTTTGAACCATTCCTGTGACACTAGTTATAGATTCCGATGCTTCACTTCAGGTTTATTGTATCCCTCTGACCTTCTTATTGACGATGAAACACAGAAATTGCATCGGAATTAAATAGAAAAGGCACAATGTCGACTTAAGTACAAGAAGATTGACTCTTCTTACTGTCTATGTTTTGAACCATTCCTGTGACACTAGTTATAGATTCCGATGCTTCACTCCAGGATTTCTGTATCCCTTGGACCTTCTTATTGACGATGAAACACAGAAATTGCATCGGAATTAAATAGAAAAGGCACAATGCCGACTTAAGTACAAGAAGACTGACTCTTCCTACTGTCTATGTTTTGAACCATTCCTGTGACACTAGTTTTGGATTCCGATGCTTCACTTCAGCTTTACTGTATACCTCTGACCTTCGTATTGACGATGAAACACAGAAATTGCATCGGAATTAAATACAAAATGCACAATGCGACTTAAGTACAAGAAGAGTGACTCTTCCTACTGTCTATGTTTTGAACCATTCTGTGTCACTAGTTTTGGATTCCGATGCTTCACTTCAGCTTTACTGTATACCTCTGACCTTCGTATTGACGATGAAACACAGAAATTGCATCGGAATTAAATACAAAATGCACAATGCCGACTTAAGTACAAGAAGACTGACTCTTCCTACTGTCTTTGTTTTGAACCATTCCTGTGACACTAGTTATAGATTCCGATGCTTCACTCCAGGTTTACTGTATCCCTAGGGGCCTTCTTATTGACGATAAAACACAGAAATTGCATCGGAATAAAATACAAAAGGCACAATGCCGACTTAGTACAAGAAGACTGACTCTTCTTACTGACTATGTTTTGAACCATTCCTGTGACACTAGTTATAGATTCCGATGCTTCACTTTAGGTTTACTGTATCCCTTGGACCATCTTATTGACGATGAAACACAGAAATTGCATCGTAATTAATAGAAAAGCACAATGCCGACTTAAGTACAAGAAGACTGACTCTTCTTACTGTCTATGTTTTGAACCATTCCTGTGACACTAGTTATAGATTCCGATGCTTCACTTCAAGTTTACTGTATCAGTTGGACCTTCGTATTGACAATGAAACACAGAAATTGCATCGGAATTAAATACAAAATGCAGAATACCGACTTAAGTACAAGAAGACTGACTCTTCTTACTGTCTATGTTTTGAACCATTCCTGTGACACTAGTAATAGTTTCCAATGCTTCACTTCCGGTTTACTGTATCCCTTGGACCTTCTTATTGACGATGAAACACAGAAATTGCATCGGAATTAGATAGAAAGTCACAAGCCGACATAAGGACAAGACGACTGATTCTTCTTACTGACTTTGTTTTGAACCATTCCTGTGACACTAGTTATAGATTCCGATTCATCACTTCAAGTTCACTGTATCTCTGGGATCTTCTTATTGACGATGAAACTCAGAAATAGCATCGGCATTAAATACAAAAGGCACAATGCCGACTTAAGTACATGAAGACCGACTCTCCCTACTGACTATGATTTGAACCATTCGTGTGACACTAGTTATAGATTCCGATGCTTCACTTGAGGTTTACTGTATCCCTCTTTTCTTCCCTTTGACGATGAAACACAGAAATTGCATCGGAAATTAATACAAAAGGCAAAATGCCGACTTAAGTACAAGAAGACTGCCTCTTCTTACTGACTATGTTTTGAACCATTCCTGTGACACTAGTTATAGATTCCGATGCTTCACTCCAGGTTTACTGTATCCCTAGGGGCCTTCTTATTGACGATGAAACACAGAAATTGCATCGGAATTAAATACAAAAGGCACAATGCCGACTGAGTACAAGAAGACTGACTCTTCTTACTGACCATGTTTTGAACCATTCCTGTGACACTAGTTATAGATTCCGATGCTTCACTTTAGGTTTACTGTATCCCTTGGACCATCTTATTGACGATGAAACACAGAAATTGCATCGTAATTAAATAGAAAAGGCACAATGCCGACTTAAGTACAAGAAGACTGACTCTTCTTACTGTCTATGTTCTGAACCATTCCTGTGCCACTAGTTATAGATTCCGATGCTACACTCCAGGTTTACTGTATCTCTTGGACCTTCTTATTGACGATGAAACACAGAAATTGCATCGGAATTAAATACAAAGTCACAATGCCGACATAAGGACAAGAAGACTGATTCTTCTTACTGACTTTGTTTTGAACCATTCCTGTGACACTAGTTATAGATTCCGATTCTTCAATTCAAGTTCACTGTATCTCTTGGATCTTCTTATTGACGATGAAACAAAAAAATAGCATCGGAATTAAATACAAAAGGCACAATGCCGACTTAAGTACGTGAAGACCGACTCTCCCTACTGACTATGTTTTGAACCATTCGTGTGACACTAGTTATAGATTCCGATGCTTCACTTGAGGTTTACTGTATCCCTATTTTCTTCTCTTTGACGATGAAACACAGAAATTGCATCTGAAATTAATACAAAAGGCACAATGCCGACTTAAGTACAAGAAGACTGCGTCTTCTTACTGACTATGTTTTGAACCATTCCTGTGACACTAGTTATAGATTCCGATGCTTCACTCCAGGTTTACTGTATCCCTAGGGGCCTTCTTATTGACGATGAAACACAGAAATTGCATCGGAATTAAATACAAAGGGCACAATGCCGACTTAGTACAGGAAGACTGACATTTCTTACTGACTATGTTTTGAACCATTCCTGTGACACTAGTTATAGATTCCGATGATTCTCTTCAGGTTTACTCTATCCCTTGGACCATCTTATTGACGATGAAACACAGAAATTGCATCGGAATGAAATAGAAAAGACACAATGCCGACTTAAGTACAAGAAGACTGACTCTTCTTACTGTCTGTCTTTTGAACCATTCGTGTGACACTAGTTAGAGATTCCGATGCTTCACTTGAGGTTTACTGTATCCCTTGGACCTTCTTATTGACGATGAAACATAGAAATTGCATCGGAATTAAATACAAAATGCACTATGCCGACCTAAGTTCAAGAAGACTGACTCTTCTTACTGACTATGTTTTGAACCATTCCTGTGACACAAGTTATAGATTCCGATGCTACACTCCAGGTTTACTGTATCCCTTGGACCATCTTATTGACGATGAAACACACAAATTGCATCGGAATTAAATACAAAAGGCACAATGCCGACTTAAGGACAAGAAGACTGACTCTTCTTACTGACTTTGTTTTGAACCATTCCTGTGACACTAGTTATAGATTCCGATGCTTCACTTCACGTTTGTTGTATCCCTCTAACCTTCTTATTGACGATGAAACACAGAAATTGCATCAGAATTAAATAGAAAAGGCACAATGTCGACTTAAGTACAAGAAGATTGACTCTTCTTACTGTCTATGTTTTGAACCATTCCTGTGACACTATTTATGGATTCCGATGCTTCACTCCAGGTTTACTGCATCCCTTGGACCTTCTTATTGACGATGAAACACAGAAATTGCATCGGAATTAAATAGAAAAGGCACAATGCCGACTTAAGTACAAGAAGACTGACTCTTCTTACTGACTATGTTTTGAACCATTCCTGTGACACTAGTTTTGGATTCCGATGCTTCTTTTCAGCTTTACTGTAAACCTCTGACCTTCGTATTGACGATGAAACACAGAAATTGCATCGGAATTAAATACAAAATGCAGAATACCGACTTAAGTACAAGAAGACTGACTCTTCTTACTGTCTATGTTTTGAACCATTCCTGTGACACTAGTAATAGTTTCCGATGCTTCACTTCAGGTTTACTGTATCCCTTGGACCTTCTTATTGACGATGAAACACAGAAATGGCATCGGAATTAAATACAAAAGGCACAATGCCGACTTAAGTACAAGAAGACTGACTCTTCCTACTGTCAATGTTTTGAACCATTCCTGTGACCCTAGTTATAGATTCCGATGCTTCACTTCAGGTTTACTGTATCCCTCTTTTCTTCTCCTTGATGATGAAACACAGAAATTGCATCGGAAATTAATACAAAAGGCACAATGCCGACTTAAGTACAAGAAGACTGACTCTTCTTACTGTCTATGTTTTGAACCGTTCCTGTGACACTTGTTATAGATTCCGATGCTTCACTTCAGGTTTAATGTATACCTCTGACATTCTTATTGACGATGAAACACAGAAATTGCATCGGAATTAAATACAAAGTCACAATGCCGACATAAGGACAAGAAGACTGATTCTTCTTACTGACTTTGGTTTGAACCATTCCTGTGACACTAGTTATAGATTCCGATGCTGCACTTCAGGTTTACTGTATCCCTCTTTTCTTCTCCTTGACGATGAAACACAGAAATTGCATCGGAATTAAATAGAAAAGGCACAATGCCGACTTAAGTACAAGAAGACTGGCTCTTCTTGATGTCTATGTTTTGAACCATTCCTGTGACACTAGTTATAGATTCCGATGCTTTACTACAGGTTTACTGTATCCCTCTGACCTTCTAATTGACGATGGAACACACAAATTGCATCGGAATTGAATACAAAAGGCACAATGCCGACTTAAGTACAAGAAAACAGACTCTTCATACTGACTATGTTTTTAACCATTCCTGTGACACTAGTTATAGATTCCGATGCTACACTCCTGGTTTACTGTATCTCTTGGACCTTCTTATTGACGATGAAACACAGAAATTGCATCGGAATTAAATACAAAAGGCACAATGCCAACATAACGACAAGAAGACTGATTCTTCTTACTGACTTTGTTTTGAACCATTCCTGTGACACTAGTTATAGATTCCGATGTTTCACTTCAGGTTTACTGTATCCCTTGGACCTTCTTGTTGACGATGAAACACAGAAATTGCATCGGAATGAAATACAAAAGGCACAATGCCGACTTAAGTGCAAGATGACTGACTCTTCCTACAGTCTATGTTTTGAACCATTCCTGTGACACTAGCTATAGATTCCGATGCTTCACTTCAAGTTCACTGTATCTCTTGGATCTTCTTATTGACGATGAAACACAGATATTGCATCGGAATTAAATACAAAAGGCACAATGCCGACTTAAGTACATGAAGACCGACTCTCCCTAATGACTATGTTTGAACCATTCGTGCGACACTAGTTATAGATTCCGATGCTTCACTTGAGGTTTACTGTACCCCTTGGACCTTCTTATTGACGATGAAACACAGAAATTGCATCGGAATTAAATACAAAAGGCACAATGCCGACTTAAGTACAGGAAGACTGACTCTTCTTACTGTCTATGTTTTGAACCATTCCTGCGAAACTAGTTATAGATTCCGATGCTTCACTCCAGGTTTACTGTATCCCTTGGACCTTCTTATTGACGATGAAACACAGAAATTGCATCGGAATTAAATACAAAATGCACAATGCCGACTTACGTACAAGAAGACTGACTCTTCCTACTGTCTTTGTTTTGAACCATTCCTGTGACACTAGTTATAGATTCCGATGCTTCACTCCAGGTTTACTGTATCCCTAGGGGCCTTCTTATTGACGATAAAACACAGAAATTGCATCGGAATTGAATACAAAAGGCACAATGCCGACTTAGTACAAGAAGACTGACTCTTCTTACTGACTATGTTTTGAACCATTCCTGTGACACTAGTTATAGATTCCGATGCTTCACTTTAGGTTTACTGTATCCCTTGGACCATCTTATTGACGATGAAACACAGAAATTGCATCGTAATTAATAGAAAAGCACAATGCCGACTCAAGTACAAGAAGACTGACTCTTCTTACTGTCTATAATTTGAACCATTCCTGTGACACTAGTTAAAGATTCCGATGCTTCACTTCAAGTTTACTGTATCAGTTGGACCTTCGTATTGACAATGAAACACAGAAATTGCATCGGAATTAAATACAAAATGCAGAATACCGACTTAAGTACAAGAAGACTGACTCTTCATACTGTCTATGTTTTGAACCATTCCTGTGACACTAGTAATAGTTTCCAATGCTTCACTTCCGGTTTACTGTATCCCTTGGACCTTCTTATTGACGATGAAACACAGAAATTGCATCGGAATTAAATAGAAAGTCACAATGCCGACATAAGGACAAGACGACTGATTCTTCTTACTGACTTTGTTTTGAACCACTCCTGTGACACTAGTTATAGATTCCGATTCATCACTTCAAGTTCACTGTATCTCTGGGATCTTCTTATTGACGATGAAACCCAGAAATAGCATCGGCATTAAATACAAAAGGCACAATGCCGACTTAAGTACATGAAGACCGACTCTCCCTACTGACTATGATTTGAACCATTCGTGTGACACTAGTTATAGATTCCGATGCTTCACTTGAGGTTTACTGTATCCCTCTTTTCTTCCCTTTGACGATGAAACACAGAAATTGCATCGGAAATTAATACAAAAGGCACAATGCCGACTTAAGTACAAGAAGACTGCCTCTTCTTACTGACTATGTTTTGAACCATTCCTGTGACACTAGTTATAGATTCCGATGCTTCACTCCAGGTTTACTGTATCCCTAGGGGCCTTCTTATTGACGATGAAACACAGAAATTGCATCGGAATTAAATACAAAAGGCACAATGCCGACTGAGTACAAGAAGACTGACTCTTCTTACTGACCATGTTTTGAACCATTCCTGTGACACTAGTTACAGATTCCGATGCTTCACTTTAGGTTTACTGTATCCCTTGGACCATCTTATTGACGATGAAACACAGAAATTGCATCGTAATTAAATAGAAAAGGCACAATGCCGACTTAAGTACAAGAAGACTGACTCTTCTTACTGTCTATGTTCTGAACCATTCCTGTGCCACTAGTTATAGATTCCGATGCTACACTCCAGGTTTACTGTATCTCTTGGACCTTCTTATTGACGATGAAACACAGAAATTGCATCGGAATTAAATACAAAGTCACAATGCCGACATAAGGACAAGAAGACTGATTCTTCTTACTGACTTTGTTTTGAACCATTCCTGTGACACTAGTTATAGATTCCGATTCTTCAATTCAAGTTCACTGTATCTCTTGGATCTTCTTATTGACGATGAAACAAAAAAATAGCATCGGAATTAAATACAAAAGGCACAATGCCGACTTAAGTACGTGAAGACCGACGCTCCCTACTGACTATGTTTTGAACCATTCGTGTGACACTAGTTATAGATTCCGATGCTTCACTTGAGGTTTACTGTATCCCTATTTTCTTCTCTTTGACGATGAAACACAGAAATTGCATCTGAAATTAATACAAAAGTCACAATGCCGACTTAAGTACAAGAAGACTGCGTCTTCTTACTGACTATGTTTTGAACCATACCTGTGACACTAGTTATAGATTCCGATGCTTCACTCCAGGTTTACTGTATCCCTAGGGGCCTTCTTATTGACGATGAAACACAGAAATTGCATCGGAATTAAATACAAAGGGCACAATGCCGACTTAGTACAGGAAGACTGACATTTCTTACTGACTATGTTTTGAACCATTCCTGTGACACTAGTTATAGATTCCGATGATTCTCTTCAGGTTTACTCTATCCTTTGGACCATCTTATTGACGATGAAACACAGAAATTGCATCGGAATGAAATAGAAAAGGCACAATGCCGACTTAAGTACAAGAAGACTGACTCTTCTTACTGTCTGTCTTTTGAACCATTCGTGTGACACTAGTTATAGATTCCGATGCTTCACTTGAGGTTTACTGTATCCCTTGGACCTTCTTATTGACGATGAAACACAGAAATTGCATCGGAATTAAATACAAAATGCACTATGCCGACCTAAGTTCAAGAAGACTGACTCTTCTTACTGACTATGTTTTGAACCATTCCTGTGACACAAGTTATAGATTCCGATGCTACACTCCAGGTTTACTGTATCCCTTGGACCATCTTATTGACGATGAAACACACAAATTGCATCGGAATTAAATACAAAAGGCACAATGCCGACTTAAGGACAAGAAGACTGACTCTTCTTACTGACTTTGTTTTGAACCATTCCTGTGACACTAGTTATAGATTCCGATGCTTCACTTCACGTTTGTTGTATCCCTCTAACCTTCTTATTGACGATGAAACACAGAAATTGCATCAGAATTAAATAGAAAAGGCACAATGTCGACTTAAGTACAAGAAGATTGACTCTTCTTACTGTCTATGTTTTGAACCATTCCTGTGACACTATTTATGGATTCCGATGCTTCACTCCAGGTTTACTGCATCCCTTGGACCTTCTTATTGACGATGAAACACAGAAATGGCATCGGAATTAAATACAAAATGCAGAATACCGACTTAAGTACAAGAAGACTGACTCTTCTTACTGTCTATGTTTTGAACCATTCCTGTGACACTAGTAATAGTTTCCGATGCTTCACTTCAGGTTTACTGTATCCCTTGGACCTTCTTATTGACGATGAAACACAGAAATGGCATCGGAATTAAATACAAAAGGCACAATGCCGACTTAAGTACAAGAAGACTGACTCTTCCTACTGTCAATGTTTTGAACCATTCCTGTGACCCTAGTTATAGATTCCGATGCTTCACTTCAGGTTAACTGTATCCCTCTTTTCTTCTCCTTGACGATGAAACACAGAAATTGCATCGGAAATTAATACAAAAGGCACAATGCCGACTTAAGTACAAGAAGACTGACTCTTCTTACTGTCTATGTTTTGAACCGTTCCTGTGACACTTGTTATAGATTCCGATGCTTCACTTCAGGTTTACTGTATACCTCTGACATTCTTATTGACGATGAAACACAGAAATTGCATCGGAATTAAATACAAAGTCACAATGCCGACATAAGGACAAGAAGACTGATTCTTCTTACTGACTTTGGTTTGAACCATTCCTGTGACACTAGTTATAGATTCCGATGCTTCACTTTAGGTTTACTGTATCCCTCTTTTCTTCTCCTTGACGATGAAACACAGAAATTGCATCGGAAATTAATACAAAAGGCACAATGCCGACTTAAGTACAAGAAGACTGACTCTTCTTACAGTCTATGTTTTGAACCATTCCTGTGACACTAGCTATAGATTCCGATGCTTCACTTCAAGTTCACTGTATCTCTTGGATCTTCTTATTGACGATGAAACACAGATATTGCATCGGAATTAAATACAAAAGGCACAATGCCGACTTAAGTACATGAAGACCGACTCCCCCTAATGACTATGTTTGAACCATTCGTGCGACACTAGTTATAGATTCCGAGGCTTCACTTGAAGTTTACTGTACCCCTTGGACCTTCTTATTGACGATGAAACACAGAAATTGCATCGGAATTAAATACAAAAGGCACAATGCCGACTTAAGTACAGGAAGACTGACTCTTCTTACTGTCTATGTTTTGAACCATTCCTGCGAAACTAGTTATAGATTCCGATGCTTCACTCCAGGTTTACTGTATCCCTTGGACCTTCTTATTGACGATGAAACACAGATATTGCATCGGAATTAAATAGAAAAGGCACAATGCCGACGTAAGTACAAGAAGACTGACTCATCTTACTGTCTATGTTTTGAACCATTCCTGTGACACTAGTTATAGATTCCGATGCTTCACTCCATGTTTACTGTATCCCTTGGACCTTCTTATTGACGATGAAACACAGAAATAGCATCGGAATTAAATAGAAGTGGCACAATGCCGACTTAAGTACTAGAAGACTGACTCTTCTTACTGACTATGTTTTGAACCATTCCTGTGACACTAGTTATAGATTCCGATGCTTCACTTCAGGTTTACTGTATACCTTGGACCTTCTTATTGACGATGAAACACAGAAATTGCATCGGAATTAAATACAAAATGCAAAATGCCGAATTAAGGACAAGAAGATTGACTCTTCTTACTGTCTGTGTTTTGAACCAATCCTGTGACACTAGTTTTGGATTCCGATGCTTCACTCAAGGTTTACTGTATCCCTCTGACATTCTTATTGACGATGAAACACAGGAATTGCATCGAAATTAAATACAAAAGGCACAATGCCGACTTAAGTACAAGAAGACGGACTCTTCCTAATGTCTATGTTTTGAACCATTCCTGTGACACTAGTTATAGATTCCGATGCTTCACTTCAGGTTTACTGTATCCCTCTGACCTTCGTATTGACGATGAAACACAGATATTGCATCGGAATTAAATACAAAATGCACAAAGCCGACTTAAGTACAAGAAGACTGACTCTACCTACTGTCTATGTTTTGAACCATTTCTGTGACACTAGTTATAGATTCCGATGCTTCTCCTCAGGTTTACTGTATCCCTTGGACCATCTTATTGACGATGAAACATAGAAATTGCTTCGGAATTAAATAGAAAAGGCACAATGTCGACTTAAGTACAAGAGGACTGGCTCTTCTTACTGTCTATGTTTTGAACCATTCCTGTGACACTAGTTATAGATTCCGATGCTTTACTACAGGTTTACTGTATCCCTCTGACCTTCTAATTGACGATGGAACAAACAAATTGCATCGGAATTGAATACAAAAGACACAATGCCGACTTAAGTACAAGAAAACAGACTCTTCATACTGACTATGGTTTGAACCATTCCTGTGACACTAGTTATAGATTCCGATGCTACACTCCTGGTTTACTGTCTCTCTTGGACCTTTTTATTGACGATGAAACACAGAAATTGCATCGGAATTAAATACAAAAGGCACAATGCCAACATAACGACAAGAAGACTGATTCTTCTTATTGACTTTGTTTTGAACCATTCCTGAGACACTAGTTATAGATTCCGATGTTTCACTTCAAGTTTACTGTATCCCTTGGACCTTCTTGTTGACGATGAAACACAGAAATTGCATCGGAATGAAATACAAAAGGCACAATGCCGACCTAAGTACAAGATGACTGACTCTTCCTACAGTCTATGTTTTGAACCATTCCTGTGACACTAGCTGTAGATTCCGATGCTTCACTTCAAGTTCACTGTATCCCTTGGACCTTCTTATTGACGATGAAACACAGAAATTGCATCGGAATTAAATACAAAAGGCACAATGCCGACGTAAGTACAAGAAGACTGACTCATCTTACTGTCTATGTTTTGAACCATTCCTGTGACACTAGTTATAGATTCCGATGCTTCACTCCAGGTTTACTGTATCCCTTGGACCTTCTTATTGACGATGAAACACAGAAATTGCATCGGAATTAAATAGAAGTGGCACAATGCCGACTTAAGTACTAGAAGACTGACTCTTCTTACTGACTATGTTTTGAACCATTCCTGTGACACTAGTTATAGATTCCGATGCTTCACTTCAGGTTTACTGTATACCTTGGACCTTCTTATTGACGATGAAACACAGAAATTGCATCGGAATTAAATACAAAATGCACAATGCCGAATTAAGGACAAGAAGATTGACTCTTCTTACTGTCTGTGTTTTGAACCAATCCTGTGACACTAGTTTTGGATTCCGATGCTTCACTCAAGGTTTACTGTATCAGTCTGACATTCTTATTGACGATGAAACACAGGAATTGCATCGAAATTAAATACAAAAGGCACAATGCCAACTTAAGTACAAGAAGACGGACTCTTCCTAATGTCTATGTTTTGAACCATTCCTGTGACACTAGTTATAGATTCCGATTCTTCACTTCAGGTTTACTGTATCCCTCTGACCTTCTTATTGACGATGAAACACAGAAATTGCATCGGAATAAAATACAAGAGGCACAATGCCGACTTAAGTACAAGAAGACTGACACTTCTTACTGTCTATGTTTTGAACCATTCCATTGACACTAGTTATAGATTCCGATGCTTCACTCCAGGTTTACTGTATCCCTTGGACCTTGTTATTGACGATGAAACATAGAAATTTCATCGGAATTAAATAGAAAAGGCACAATGCCAACTTAAGTATAAGAAGACTGACTCTTCTTACTGCCTATGATTTGAACCATTCCCGTGACACTAGTTATAGATTCCGATGCTTCACCTCAGGTTTACTGTATCCCTTGGACCTTCTTATTGACAATGAAACACAGATATTGCATCGGAATTAAACAGAAAAGGCACAATGCCGACGTAAGTACAAGAAGACTGACTCATCTTACTGTCTATGTTTTGAACCGTTCCTGTGACACTAGTTATAGATTCCGATATTTCACTCCAGGTTTACTGTATCCCTTGGACCTTCGTATTGACGATGAAACACAGAAATTGGATCGGAAATTAATAGAAATGGCACAATGCCGACTTAAGTACAAGAAGACTGACTCTTCTTACTGACTATGTTTTGAATCATTCCTGTGACACTAGTTTTGGATTCCGATGCTTCACTCAAGGTTTACTGTATCCCTCTGACCTTCTTATTGACGATGAAACACAGAAATTGCATCGGAATTAAATACAAAAGGCACAATGCCGACTTTAGTACAAGAAGACGGACTCTTCCTACTGTCTATGTTTTGACCCGTTCCTGTGACACTAGTTATAGATTCCGATGCTTTACTTCAGGTTTACATTATCCCACTGACCTTATAGCCGATCAAACACAGAAATTGCATCGGAATTAAATACAAAAGGCACAATGCCGACTTAAGTACAAGTAGACAGAGTCTTCCTACTGTCTATGTTTTGAACCATTTCTGTGACACTAGTTATAGAGTCCGATGCTTCACTTCACGTTTACTGTATCCCTTGGACCTTCTTATTGCCGATGAATCTCAGAAACTGCAACGGAAATAAATACAAAAGGCACAATGCCGACTTAAGTACAAGAAGACTGACTCTTCTTACTGTCTATGTTTTGAACCAATCCAGTGACACTAGATATAGGTTCCGATGCTTCACTTCAGGTTTACTGTATCCCTTGGACCTTCTTATTGACGATGAAACACAGAAATTGCATCGGAATTAAATACAAAAGGCACAATGCCGACATAAGTACAAGAAGACTGACTCTGCTTACTGCCTATGTTTTGAACCATTACTGTGACCCTAGTTATAGATTCCGATGCTTCACTCCAGGTTTACTGTATCTCTTGGACCTTCTTATTGACGATGAGACACAGAAATTCTATCGGAATTAAATACAAAAGGCACAATGCCGTCTTAAGGACAAGAGGACTGACTCTTCTTACTGACTATGTTTGAAACATTCCTGTGACACTTGTTATAGATTCCGATGCTTCACTTCAGGTTTACTGTATCCCTCTGACATTCTTATTGACGATGAAACACACAAATTGCATCGGAATTAAATACAAAAGGCACAAGGCCGACTTAAGGACAAGAAGACTGACTCTTCTTACTGACTTTGTTTTGAACCATTCCTGTGACACTAGTTATAGATTCCGACGCTTCACTTCAGGTTTATTGTATCCCTCTGACCTTCTTATTGACGATGAAACACAGAAATTGCATGGGAATTACATACAAAATGCACAATGCCGACTTCAGTACAAGAAGACTGACTCTTCCTACTGTCTATATTTTGAACCATTCCTGTGACACTAGTTATAGATTCCGATGCTTCACTTCAGGTTTACTGTATACCTTGGACCTTCTTATTGACAATGAAACACAGAAATTGCATCGGAATTAAATACAAAAGGCACTATGCAGGCTTAAGTACAAGAAGACTGACTCTTCCTACTGTCTATGTTTTGAACCATTCCTGTGACACTAGTTTTGGATTCCGATGCTTCACTTCAGCTTTACTGTATACCTCTGATCTTCGTATTGACGATGAAACACGGAAATTGCATCGGAATTAAATACAAAATGCACAATGCCGACTTAAGTACAAGAAGACTGACTCTTCCTACTGTCTTTGTTTTGAACCATTCCTGTGACACTAGTTATAGATTCCGATGCTTCACTCCCGGTTTACTGTATCCCTAGGGGCCTTCTTATTGACGAAGAAACACAGAAATTGGATCGGAATTAAATACAAAAGGCACAATGCCGACTTAGTACAACAAGACTGACTCTTCTTACTGACTATGTTTTGAACCATTCCTGTGACACTAGTTATAGATTCCGATGCTTCACTTTAGGTTTACTGTATCCCTTGGACCATCTTATTGACGATGAAACACAGAAATTGCATCGTAATTAAATAGAAAAGGCACAATGCCGACTTAAGTACAAGAAGACTGACTCTTCTTACTGTCTATGTTTTGAACCATTCCTATGACACTAGTTATAGATTCCGATGCTTCACTTCAGGTTCACTGTATCCCTTGGACCTTCTTATTGACGATGAAACACAGAAATTGCATCGGAATTAAATACAAAATGCAGAATACCGACTTAAGTACAAGAAGACTGACTCTTCTTACTGTCTATGTTTTGAACCATACCTGTGACACTAGTAATAGTTTCCGATGCTTTACTTCAGGTTTACTGTATCCCTTGGACTTTCTTATTGACGATGAAACACAGAAATGGCATCGGAATTAAATACAAAAGGCACAATGCCGACATAAGTACAAGAAGACTGACTCTGCTTACTGCCTATGTTTTGAACCATTACTGTGACACTAGTTATAGATTCCGATGCTTCACTCCAGGTTTACTGTATCTCTTGGACCTTCTTATTGACGATGAGACACAGAAATTCTATCGGAATTAAATACAAAAGGCACAATGCCGTCTTAAGGACAAGAGGACTGACTCTTCTTACTGACTATGTTTGAAACGTTCCTGTGACACTTGTTATAGATTCCGATGCTTCACTTCAGGTTTACTGTATCCCTCTTTTCTTCTCCTTGACGATGAAACACAGAAATTGCATCGGAAATTAATACAAAAGGCACAATGCCGACTTAAGTACAAGAAGACTGACTCTTCTTACTGTCTATGTTTTGAACCGTTCCTGTGACACTAGTTATAGATTCCGATGCTTCACTTCAGGTTTACTGTATCGCTTGGACCTTCTAATTGACGATGAAACACAGAAACTGCATCGGAATTAAACACAAAAGGCACAAAGCCGACTTAAGTTCAAAAAGACTGACTCTTGTTACTGACTATGTTTTGAACCATTCCTGTGACACTAGTTATAGATTCCGATGCTTCACTACAGGTTTACTGTATCCCTCTGACGTTCTAATTGACGATGAAACACACAAATTGCATCGGAATTGAATACAAAAGGCACAATGCGGACTTAAGTACAAGAAGACTGACTCTTCTTACTGACTATGTTTTGAACCATTCCTGTGACACTAGTTATACATTCCGATGATTCACTTCTGGTTTACTGTATCCCTTGGACCTTCTTATTGACGATGAAACACAGAAATTGCATCGGAATTAAATACAAAGTCACAATGCCGACATAAGGATAAGAAGACTGATTATTCTTACTGACTTTGTTTTGAACCATTCCTGTGACACTAGTTATAGATTCCGATTCTTCACTTCAAGTTCACTGTATCTCTTGGATCTTGTTACTGACGATGAAACACAGAAATAGCATCGGAATTAAATACAAAAGGCACAATGCCGACTTAAGTACATGAAGACCGATTCTCACTACTGACTATGTTTTGAACCATTCGTGTGACACTATTTACAGATTGCGATGCTTCACTCCAGGTCTACTGTATCCCTAGGGGCCTTCTCATTGACGATGAAACACAGAAATTGCATCGGAATTAAATACAAAATGCACTATGCCGACCTAAGTTCAAGAAGACTGACTCTTCCTACTGTCTATGTTTTGAACCATTCCTGTGACACTAGTTTAGGATTCCGATGCTTCACTTCAGGTTTACTGTATCCCTCTGACCTTCGTATTGACGATGAAACACAGATATTGCATCGGAATTAAATACAAAATGCACAATGCCGACTTAAGTACAAGAAGATTGACTCTACCTACTGTCTATGTTTTGAATCATTACTGTGACACTTGTTATAGATTCCGATGCTTCACTTCAGGTTTACTGTATCCCTTGGACCTTCTTGTTGACGATGAAACACAGAAATTGCATCGGAATGAAATACAAAAGGCACAATGCCGACTTAAGTACAAGATGACTGACTCTTCCTACAGTCTATGTTTTGAACCATTCCTGTGACACTTGTTATAGATTCCGATGCTTTACTACAGGTTTACTGTATCTCTCTGACCTTCTAATTGACGATGGAACACACAAATTGCATCGGAATTGAATACAAAAGGCACAATGCCGACTTAAGTACAAGAAAAGAGACTCTTCATACTGACTATGTTTTGAACCATTCCTGTGACACTAGTTATAGATTCCGATGCTACACTCCTGGTTTACTGTATCTCTTGGACCTTCTTATTGACGATGAAACACAGAAATTGCATCGGAATTAAATACAAAAGGCACAATGCCAACATAACGACAAGAAGACTGATTCTTCTTACTGACTTTGTTTTGAACCATTCCTGTGACACTAGTTATAGATTCCGATGTTTCACTTCAGGTTTACTGTATCCCTTGGACCTTCTTGTTGACGATGAAACACAGAAATTGCATCGGAATGAAATACAAAAGGCACAATGCCGACTTAAGTACAAGATGACTGACTCTTCCTACAGTCTATGTTTTGAACCATTCCTGTGACACTTGTTATAGATTCCGATGCTTCACTTCAAGTTCACTGTATCTCTTGGATCTTCTTATTGACGATGAAACACAGAAATTGCTTCGGAATGAAATACAAAAGGCACAATGCCGACTTAAGTACATGAAGACCGACTCTCCCTACTAACTATGTTTTGAACCATTCGTGCGACACTAGTTATAGATTCCGATGCTTCACTTGAGGTTTACTGTATCCCTTGGACCTTCTTATTGACGATGAAACACAGAAATTGCATCGGAATTAAATACAGAAGGCACAATGCCGACTTAAGTACAGGAAGACTGACTCTTCTTACTGTCTATGTTTTGAACCATTCCTGCAACACTAGTTATAGATTCCGATGCTTCACTCCAGGTTTACTGTATCCCTTGGACCTTCTTATTGACGATGAAACACAGATATTGCATCGGAATTAAATAGAAAAGGCACAATGCCGACGTAAGTACAAGAAGACTGACTCATCTTACTGTCTATGTTTTGAACCATTCCTGTCACAGTAGTTATAGATTCCGATGCTTCACTCCAGGTTTACTGTATCCCTTGGACCTTCTTATTGACGATGAAACACAGAAATTGCATCGGAATTAAATAGAAGTGGCACAATGCCGACTTAAGTTCTAGAAGACTGACTCTTCTTACTGACTATGTTTTGAACCATTCCTGTGACACTAGTTATAGATTCCGATGCTTCACTTCAGGTTTACTGTATACCTTGCACCTTCTTATTGACGATGAAACACAGAAATTGCATCGGAATTGAATACAAAATGCACAATGCCGAATTAAGGACAAGAAGATTGACTCTTCTTACTGTCTGTGTTTTGAACCAATCCTGTGACACTAGTTTTGGATTCCGATGCTTCACTCAAGGTTTACTGTATCCCTCTGACATTCTTATTGACGATGAAACACAGGAATTGCATCGAAATTAAATACAAAAGGCACAATGCCGACTTAAGTACAAGAAGACGGACTCTTCCTAATGTCTATGTTTTGAACCATTCCTGTGACACTAGTTATAGATTCCGATGCTTCACTCCAGGTTTACTGTATCTCTTGGACCTTCGTATTGACGATGAAACACAGAAATTGCATCGGAAATTAATAGAAATGGCACAATGCCGACATAAGTACAAGAAGACTGACTCTTCTTACTGACTATGTTTTGAATCATTCCTGTGACACTAGTTTTGGATTCCGATGCTTCACTCAAGGGTTACTGTATCCCTCTGACCTTCTTATTGACGATGAAACACAGAAATTGCATCGGAATTAAATACAAAAGGCACAATGCCGACTTTAGTACAAGAAGACGGACTCTTCCTACTGTCTATGTTTTGACCCATTCCTGTGATACTAGTTATAGATTCCGATGCTTTACTTCAGGTTTACATTATCCCACTGACCTTTTAGCCGATCAAACACAGAAATTGCATCGGAATTAAATACAAATGGCATAATGCCGACTTAACTACAAGTAGACAGAGTCTTCCTACTGTCTATGTTTTGAACCATTTCTGTGACACTAGTTATAGAGTCCGATGCTTCACTTCAGGTTTACTGTATCCCTTGGACCTTCTTATTGCCGATGAATCTCAGAAACTGCAACGGAAATAAATACAAAAGGCACAATGCCGACTTAAGTACAAGAAGACTGACTCTTCTTACTGTCTATGTTTTGAACCATTCCAGTGACACTAGATATAGGTTCCGATGCTTCACTTCAGGATTACTGTATCCCTTGGACCTTCTTATTGACGATGAAACACAGAAATTGCATCGGAATTAAATACAAAAGGCACAATGCCGTTTTAAGTACAAGAAGACTGACTCTTCTTACTGCCTATGTTTTGAACCATTACTGTGACACTAGTTATAGATTCCGATGCTTCACTCCAGGTTTACTGTATCTCTTGGACCTTCTTATTGACGATGAGACACAGAAATTCTATCGGAATTAAATACAAAAGGCACAATGCCGACTTAAGACCAAGAGGACTGACTCTTCTTACTGACTATGTTTGAAACATTCCTGTGACACTTGTTATAGATTCCGATGCTTCACTTCAGGCTTACTGTATCCCTCTGACATTCTTATTGACGATGAAACACACAAATTGCATCGGAATTAAATACAAAAGGCACAAGGCCGACTTAAGGACAAGAAGAATGACTCTTCTTACTGACTTTGTTTTGAACCATTCCTGTGACACTAGTTATAGATTCCGATGCTTCACTTCAGGTTTATTGTATCCCTCTGACCTTCTTATTGACGATGATCCACAGAAATTGCATGGGAATTACATACAAAATGCACAATGCCGACTTCAGTACAAGAAGACTAACTCTTCCTACTGTCTATGTTTTGAACCATTCCTGTGACACTAGTTATAGATTCCGATGCTTCACTTCAGGTTTACTGTATACCTTGGACCTTCTTATTGACGATGAAACACAGAAATTGCATCGGAATTAAATACAAAAGGCACTATGCCGACCTAAGCACAAGAAGACTGACTCTACCTACTGTCTATGTATTGCACCATTCCTGTGACACTAGTTTTGGATTCCGATGCTTCACTTCAGGTTTACTGTATCCCTCTGACCTTTGTATTGACGATGAAACACTGAAATTGTATCGGAATTAAATACAAAATGCACTATGCCGAAATAAGGACAAGAAGACTGATTCTTCTTACTGACTTTGTTTGAACCATTCCTGTGACACTAGTTATAGTTTCCGATGCTTCACTTCAGGTTTACTATATCCCTTTGACCTTCTTATTGACGATGAAACACAGAAATTGCATCGGAATTAAATACAAAAGGGACAATGCCGACTTAAGTACTAGAAGACTGACTCTTCCTACTGTCAATGTTTTGAACCATTTCTGTGACCCTAGTTATAGATTCCGATGCTTCACTTCAAGTTTACTGTATCCCTCTTTTCTTCTTATTGACGATGAAACACAGAAATTGCATCGGAAATTAATACAAAAGGCACAATGCCGATTTAAGTACAAGAAGACTGACTCTTCTTACTGCCTATGTTTTGAACCGTTCCTGTGACACTAGTTATAGATTCCGATGCTTCACCTCAGATTTACTGGATCCCTTGGACCTTCTTATTGACGATGAAACACAAAAATTGCATCGGAATTAAATAGAAAAGGTACAATGCCGACTTAAGTACAAGAAGACCGATTCTTCTTACTGTCTATGTTTTGAATCATTCCTGTGACACTAGTTATAGATTCCGATGTTCACTCCAGGTTTACTGTAATCCCTTGGACCTTCTTATTGACGATGAAACACAGAAATTGTATCGGAATGAAATAGAAATGGCACAATGCCGACTTAAGGGCAAGAAGACTGACTCTTCTTACTGACTATGCTTGCACCATTCCTGTGACACTAGTTATAGATTCCGATGCTTCACTTCAGGTTTACTGTATCCCTCTGACCTTCATATTGACGATGAAACACAGAAACTGCATCGGAATTAAATACAAAAGCAACAATGCCGACTTAAGTACAAGAAGACTGACTCTTCTTACTGACTATGTTTTGAACCATTCCTGTGACACTAGTTATAGTTTCCGATGCTTCGCTTCAGGTTTACTGCTTCCCTTGGACCTTCGTATTGACGATGAAACACAGAAATTGCATCGGAATTAAATACAAAAGCACAATGCCGACTTAAGTACAAGAAGACAGACTCTTCCTACTGTCTATGTTTAGAACCATTTCTGTGACACTAGTTATAGAGTCCGATGCTTCACTTCAGGTTTACTGTATCCCTTGGACCTTCTTATTGACGATGAAACACAGACATTGCATCGGAATTAAATACAAAAGGCACAATGCCGACTTATGGACAAGAAGACTGACTCTTCTTACTGACTATGTTTTGAACCTTTCCTGTGACACTAGCTATAGATTCCGATGCTTCACTTCAGGTTTACTGTATCCCTCTGACCTTCTTACTGACGATGAAACACAGAAATTGCATCGGAATTAAATACAAAAGGCACAATGCCGACTTAAGTACAAGAAGACTGACTCTTCTTACTGTGTATGTTTTGAACCATTCCATTGACACTAGTTATAGATTCCGATGCTTCACTCCAGGTTTACTGTATCCCTTGGACCTTGTTATTGAGGATGAAACACAAAAATTGAATCGGAATTAAATAGAAAAGGCACAATGCCGACATAAGTACATGAAGTCCGACTCTTCCTACTGACTATGCTTTGAACCGTTCCTTTGACACTAGTTATAGATCCCGATGCTTCACTTGACGTTTACTGTATCCCTTGGACCTTCGTATTGACGATGAAACACAGAAATTGCATCGGAATTAAATACAAAAGTCACAATGCCGACTTAAGTACATGAAGACCGACTCTTCCTACTGACTATGTTTTGTACCATTCCTGTGACACTAGTTATAGATTCCGATGCTTCACTTGAGGTTCACTGTATCCCTTGGACCTACTTATTGACATTGAAACACAGAAATTGCTTCGGAATTAAATACAAAAGGCACAATGCCGACTTAAGTACATGAAGACCGACTCTTCCTACTGACTATGTTTTGAACCATTCCATTGACACTAGTTATAGATTCCATTGCTTCACTCCAGGTTTACTGTATCCCTTGGACCTTGTTATTGGCGATGAAACACAGAAATTGCATCGGAATTAAATAGAAATGGCACAATGCCGACTTAAGTACAAGAAGACTGACTCTTCTTACTCCCTATGCTTTGAACCATTCCTGTGACACTAGTTATAGATTCCGATGCTACACTCCAGGTTTACTGTATCCCTTGGACCTTCTTATTAACGATGAAACACAGAAACTGCATCGGAATTAAATACAAAGAGCACAATGCCGACTTATGGACAAGAAGACTGACTCTTCTTACTGTCTATGTTTTGAACCATTCCATTAACACTAGTTATAGATTCCGATGCTTCACTCCAGGTTTACTGTTTCATTTGGACCTTCTTATTGACGATGAAACACAGAAATTTCATCGGAATTAAATACAAAAGGCAAAATGCCAACTTAAGGACAAGAAGATTGACTCTTCTTACTGACTTTGTTTTGAACCATTCCTGTGACAGTAGTTATAGATTCCGATGCTTCACTTCAGTTTTACTGCATCTCTTGGACCTTCTTATTGACGATGAAACACAGAAATTGCATCGGAATTAAATACAAAAGGCACAATGCCGACTTAAGTACAAGAAGACTGCTCTTCTTACTGTCCATGTTTTGAACCATTCCTGTGACACTAGCTATAGATTCCGATGCTTCACTTCAGGTTTACTGTATCCCTTGGACCTTCTTATTAACGATCAAACACAGAAATTGCATCGGAATTAAATACAAAAGGCCAAATGCCGACTTAAGTACATGAAGACTGACTCTTCTTATTGTCTATGATTTGAACCATTCCTGTGACACTAGTTATAGTTTCCGATGCTACACTCCAGGTTTACTGTATCCCTTGGACCTTCTTATTGACGATGAAAAACAGAAATTGCATTGGAATTAAATACATAGGGCACAATGCCGACTTAAGTACAAGAAGACTGTCTCTTCTTAGTGACTTTATTTTGAACCATTAGTGTGACACTAGTTATAGATTCTGATGCTTCACTTCAGGTTTACTGAATCCCTTGGACCTTCTTATTGACGATGAAACACAAAAATTGCATCGGAATTAAAAACAAAAGGCACAATGCCGACTTAAGTACAAGAAGACTGACTCTTCCTACTGTCTATGTTTTGAACCATTCCTGTGACACTAGTTATATATTCCGATGCTTCACTTCAGGTTTACTGAATCCCTTGGACCTTCTTATTGACGATGAAACACAAAAATTGCATCGGAATTAAATACAAAAGGCACAATGCCTACTTAAGTACATGAAGACCAACTCTTCCTACATGCTAATGTTTTGAACCATTCCTGTGACACTAGTTATGGATTCCGATGCTTCACTCCAGGTTTACTGTATCCCTTGGACATTCGTATTGACGATGAAACACAGAAATTGCATCGGAATTAAATAGGAAAGGCACAATGCCGACTCAAGAACAAGAAGACTGACTCTTCTTACTGACTATTTTTTGAACCATTCCTGTGACACTAGCTATAGATTCCGATGCTTCACTTCAGGTTTACTGTATACCTCTGACTTTCTTATTAACGATGAAACACAGAAATGGCATCGGAATTAGATACAAAAGGCACAATGCCGACTTAAGTACAAGAAGACTGACTCTTCTTACTGTCTATGTTTTGAACCATTCCATTAACACTAGTTATAGATTCCGATGCGTCACTCCAGGTTTACTGTATCCCTTTGACCTTGTTATTAACGATGAAACACAGAAATTGCATCGGAGTTAAATAGAAAAGACACAATGCCGACTTAAGTACAAGAAGACTGTCTCTTCTTACTGACTATGTTTTGAACTATTCCTGTGACACTAGTTATAAATTCCGATGCTTCACTTCAGGTTTAGTGTATCCCTTGGACCTTCTTATTGACGATGAAACACAGAAATTGCATCGGAATTATATACAAAAGGCACAATGCCGACTTAAGTTCACGAAGACTGACTCTTCCTACTGTCTATGATTTCAACCATTCCTGTGACACTAGTTATAGATTCCGATGCTACACTCCAGTTTTACTGTATCCCTTGGACCTTCTTATTGACGATGAAACAAAGAAATTGCATCGGAATGAAATACAAAAGGCACAATGCCGACATAAGGACAAGAAGATTGACTCTTCTTACTGACTTTGTTTTGAACCATTCCTGTGACAGTAGTTATAGATTCCGATGCTTCACTTCAGTTTTACTGTATCCCTTGGACCTTCTTATTGACGATGAAACACAGAAATTGCATCGGAATTAAATACAAAAGGCACAATAACGACTTAAGTACAAGAAGACTGACTCTTCCTACAGTCTATGTTTTGAACCATTCCTGTGAAACTCGTTATAGATTCCGATGCTTCACTTCAGGTTTACTGTATCCCTTGGACCTTCTTATTGACGATGAAACACAGAAATTGCATCGGAATTAAATACAAAAGGCGCAATGCCGACTTAAGTACATGAAGACCGACTCTTCCTACTGACTATGTTTTGAACCATTCCTGTGACACTAGTTATAGATTCCGATGCTTCACTTGAGGTTTACTGTATCCCTTGGACCTTGTTATTGGCAATGAAACACAGAAATTGCATCGGAATTAATTACAAAAGCACAATGCCGACTTAAGTACATGAAGACCGACTCTTCCTACTGAGTATGTTTTGAACCATTCCTGTGACACAAGTTATAGATTCCGATGCATCACTTGAGGTTTACTGTATCCCTTGGACCTTGTTATTGACGATAAAACACAGAAATTGCATCGGAATTAAGTACAAAAGGCACAATGCCGACTTCAGGACAAGATGACTTTCTCTTCTTACTGACTATGTTTTGAACCATTCCTGTGACACTAGTTATAGATTCCGATGCTTCACTTGAGGTTTACTGTATCCCTTGGACCTTCTTATTGACGATGAAACACAGAAATTGCATCGGAATTAAGTACAAAAGGCACAATGCCGACTTAAGGACAAGAAGACTGACTCTTCTTACTGACTATGTTTTGTAGCATTCCTCTGACACTAGCTATAGATTCCGATGATTAACTTCAGGTTTACTGTATCCCTCTAACTTTCTTATTGACGATGAGACACAGAAATGGCATCGGAATTAAATACAAAAGGCACAATGCCGACTTAAGTACAAGAAGACTGACTCTTCTTACTGTCAATGTTTTGAACCATTCCATTGACACTAGTTATAGATTCCGATGCCGCACTCCAGGTTTACTGTATCCCTTGGACCTTGTTATTGACGAAGAAACACAGAAATTGCATCGGAATTAAATAGAAAAGGCACAATGCCGACTTAAGTACAAGAAGACTGACTCTTCTTACTGACTATGTTTTGAACCATTCCTGTGACACTGGTTTTAGATTCTGATGCTTTACGTCAGATTTACTGTATCCCTTGGACCTTCTTATTGACGATGAAACACAGAAATTGCATCGGAATTAAATACAAAAGGCAAAATGCCGACTTAAGTACAAGAAGACTGGCTCTTCTTACTGTCTGTGTTTTGAATCATTCCTGTGACACTAGTTATAGATTCCGATGCCTCATTTCAGGTTTATTGTATCCCTCTGACCTTCTTATTGACGATGAAACACAGAAATTGCATCGGAATTAAATAGAAAAGGCAGAATGTCGACTTAAGTACAAGAAGACTGACTCTTCTTACTGTCTATGTTTTGAACCATTCCTGTGACACTAGTTACAGATTCCGATGCTTCACTCCAGGTTTACTGTATCCCTTGGACCATCTTATTGACGATGAAACACAGAAATTGCGTCGGAATTAAATAGAAAATGCACAATGCCGACTTAAGTACAAGAAGACTGACTCTTCTTACTGACTATGTTATGAACCATTCCTGTGACACTAGTTATAGATTCCGATGCTTCACTTCAGGTTTAATGTATACCTTGGACCTTCTTATTGACGATGAAACACAGAAATTGAATCGGAATTAAATACAAAAGGCACAATGCCGACTTACGTACAAGAAGACTGACTCTTCCTACTGTCTATGATTTGAACCATTCCTGTGACACTAGTTTTGGATTCAGATGCTTCATTTCAAATTTACTGTATCCCTCTGACCTTCTTATTGAAGATGAAACACAGATAATGCATAGGAATTAAATACAAAAGCACAATGCCGACTTAAGTACAAGAAGACTGACTCTTCCTACAGTCTATATTTTGAACCATTCCAGTGACACTAGTTATAGATTCCGATGCTTCACTTCAGGTTTACTGTATCCCTCTGACCTTATTGCCGATGAAACACAGAATTTGCTTCGGAATTAAATACAAAAGGCACAATGCCGACTTAACGACAAGAAGACTGACTCTTCTTACTGACTATGTTTTGAACCATTGCTGCGACACTAGTTATAGATTCCGATGCTTCTCCTCAGGTTTACTGTATCCCTCTGACCTCCTTATTGACGATGAAACACAGAAATTGCATCGGAATTAAATACAAAAGCCACAATGCCGACTTAAGTATAAGAAGACTGACTCTTCCTACTGTCTATGTTTTGAAACATTCCTGTGACACTAGTTATAGATTCCGATGCTTCACTTCAGGTTTACTGTTTCCCTTGGACCTTCTTATTGACGATGCAACACAGAAATTGCATCGGAATTAAATACAAAAGCCACAATGCCGACTTAAGTATAAGAAGACTGACTCTTCCTACTGTCTATGTTCTGAAACATTCCTGTGACACTAGTTATAGATTCTGATGATTCACTTCAGGTTTACTGTTTCCCTTGGACCTTCTTATTGACGATGCAACACAGAAATTGCATCGGAATTAAATACAAAAGGCACAATACCGACCTAAGTACAAGAAGACTGACTCTTCCTACTGTCTATGTCTTGAACCATTTCTGTGACACTAGTTATAGAGTCCGATGCTTCACTTCAGGTTTACTGTATCCCTTGGACCTTCTTTTACACGATGAATCACAGAAATTGCATCGGAATTAAACACAAATGGCACAATGCCAACTTAAGTACAAGAAGACTGACTCTTCTTACTGTCTATATTTTGAACCATTCCAGTGACACTAGTTATAGATTCCGATGCTTCACTTCAGGTTTACTGTATCCCTTGGACCTGCTTATTGACGATGAAACACAGAAATTGCATCGGAAATAAATACAAATGGCACAATGCCGACTTAAGTACAAGAAGACTGACCCTTCTTACAGTCTATGTTTCGAATCATTACTGTGAATCTAGTTATTGTTTCCGATGCTTCACTCCAGTTTTACCGTATCCGTTGGACCTTCTTATTGACGATGAAACACAGAAATTGCTTCGGAATTAAATACAAAAGGCACAATGCCGTCTTAAGGACAAGAAGACTGACTCTTCTTACTGACTATGCTTTGAACCATTCCTGTGACACTTGTTATAGATTCCCATGCTTCACTTCAGGTTTACTGTATCTCTCTGACCGTCTTATTGACGATGAAACACAGAAATTGCATCGGAATTAAATACGAAAGGCACAATGCCGACTTAAGTACAAGAAGACTGACTCTTCTTACTGACTATGTTTTGAACCATTCCTGTGACACTAGTTATAGATTCCGATGCTTCACTTCAGGTTTACTGTATCCCTTGGACCATATTATTGACGATGAAACACAGAACTTGCATCGGAATTAAATAGAAAAGGCACAATGCCGACTTAAGTACAAGATGACTGACTCTTCTTAATGACTATGTTATGAACCATTCCTGAGACACTAGTTATAGATTCCGATGCTTCACTTCCGGTTTACTGTATACCTTTGACCTTCTTATTGACGATGAAACACAGAAATTGAATCGGAATTAAATACAAAAGCCACAATGCCGACTTAAGTATAAGAAGATTGACTCTTCCTACTGTCTATGTTTTGAACCATTCCTGTGACACTAGTTATAGATTCCGATGCTTCACTTCAGGTTTACTGTTTTCCTTGGACCTTCTTATTGACGATGCAACACAGAAATTGCATCGGAATTAAATACAAAAGGCACAATACCGACCTAAGTATAAGAAGACTGACTCTTCCTACAGTCTATGTTTTCAACCATTTCTGTGACACTATTTATAGAGTCCGATGCTTCACTTCAGGTTTACTGTATCCCTTGGACCTTCTTTTACACGATGAATCACAGAAATTGCATCGGAATTAAATACAAAAGGCACAATGCCGACTTAAGTACAAGAAGACTGATTCTTCCTACTGTCTATATTTTGAACCATTCCTGTGACACTAGTTATAGATTCCGATGCTTCACTCCAGGTTTACCGTATCCCTTGGACATTCTTATTGACGATGAAACACAGAAATTGCTTCGCAATTAAATACAAAAGGCACAATGCCGTCTTAAGGACAAGAAGACTGACTCTTCTTACTGACTATGCTTTGAACCATTCCTGTGACACTAGTTATAGATTCCGATGCTTCACTTCAGGTTTACTGTATCCCTCTGACCGTTTATTGACGATGAAACACAGAAATTGCATCGGAATTAAATACGAAAGGCACAATGCCGACTTAAGTACAAGAAGACTGACTCTTCTTACTGACCATGTTTTGAACCATTCCTGTGACACTAGTTATAGATTCCGATGCTTCACTTGAGGTTTACTGTATCCCTTGGACCTTCTTATTGACGATGAAACACTGAAATTGCATCGGAATTAAGTACAAAAGGCACAATGCCGACTTAAGGACAAGAAGACTGACTCTTCTTACTGACTATGTTTTGTACCATTCCTGTGACACTAGCTATAGATTCCGATGATTAACTTCAGATTTACTGTACCCCTCTAACTTTCTTATTGACGATGAGACACAGAAATGGCATCGGAATTAAATACAAAAGGCACAATGCCGACTTAAGTACAAGAAGACTGACTCTTCTTACTGTCAATGTTTTGAACCATTCCATTGACACTAGTTATAGATTCCGATGCCGCACTCCAGGTTTACTGTATCCCTCTGACCCTGTTATTGACGATGAAACACAGAAATTGCATCGGAATTAAATAGAAAAGGCACACTGCCGACTTAAGTACAAGAAGACTGACTCTTCTCACTGACTATGTTATGAACCATCCGTGTGACACTAGTTATAGATTCCGATGCTTCACTTCAGGTTTACTGTATCCCTTGGACCTTCTTATTGACGATGAAACACAGAAATTGCATCGGAATTAAACACTAAATGCACAATGCCGACTTAAGTACAAAAAGACTGACTCTTCTTACTGACTATGTTTTGAACAATTCCTGTGACACTAGTTATAGATACCGATGCTCACTTCAGGTTTACTGTATCCCTCTGACCATCTTATAGTCGATGAAACACAGAAATTGCATCGGAATTAAATACAAAATGCACAATGCCGACTTAAGTACAAGAAGACTGACTCTACCTACTGTCTATGTTTTGAACCATTCCTGTGACACTAGTTATAGATTACGATGCTTCTCTTGAAGTTTACTGTATCCCTTAGACCTTCATATTGACGATGAAACACAGAAATTGCATCGGAATTAAATACAAAAGGCAAAATGCCGACATAAGTACACGAACACTGACACTTCATACTGTCTATGTTTTGAACCATTCCTGTGACACTAGTTATAGATTCAGATGCTTCACTAAAGGTTTATCGTAACCCTCTGACCTTCTTATTGACGATGAAACACAGAAATTGCGTCGGAATTATATACAAAAGGTGCAATGTCCACTTAAGTACAAGAAGACTGACTCTTCTTACTGACTTTGTTTTAAACCATTCCTGTAACACTAGCTTTAGATTCCGATGCTTCACTTCAGGTTTACTGTATCCCTCTGACTATCTTATTGACGATGAAACACAGAAATGGCATCGGAATTAAATACAAAAGGCACAATGCCGACTTAAGTACAGGAAGACTGACTCTTCTTACTGTCTATGATTTGAACCATTCCTTTGACACTAGTTATAGATTCCGATGCTTCACTCCATATTTACTGTATCCCTTGGAGCTTGTTATTGGCGATGAAACACAGAAATTGCATCGGAATTAAATAGAAAAGGAACAATGCCGACTTAAGTTCAAGAAGACTGACTCTTCCTACTGTCTATGTTTGAATCATTCCTGTGACACTAGTTATAGATGCCGATGCTTCACTCCAGGTTAACTGTATCCCTTGGACCTTCTTATTGACGATGAAACACAAAAATGGCATCGGAATTAAATACAAAAGGCACAATGGCGACTTAAGGACCAGAAGTCTGACTCTTCTTACTCACTTTGATTTGCACCATTCCTGTGACACTAGTTATAGAATCCGATGCTTCACTTCAGGTTTATTGTATCCCTCTGACCTTCTTATTGACGATGAAACACAGGAATTGCATCGGAATTAAATAGAAAAGGCAGAATGTCGACTTAAGTACTAGAAGACTGACTCTTCTTTCTGTCTTTGCTTTGAACCATTCCTGTGACACTAGTTACAGATTCCGATGCTTCACTCCAGGTTTACTGTATCCCTTGGACCATACTATTGACGATGAAACACAGAAATTGCATCGGAATTAAATAGAAAAGGCACAATGCCGACTAGTACAAGATGACTGACTCTTCTTAATGACTATGTTATGAACCATTCCTGAGACACTAGTTATAGATTCCGATGCTTCACATCAGGTTTACTGTATACCTTTGACCTTCTTATTGACGATGAAACACAGAAATTGAATCGGAATTAAATACAAAAGGCACTATGCCGACTTACGTACAAGAAGACTGACTCTTCCTACTGTCTATGATTTGAACCATTCCTGTGACACTAGTTTTGGATTCCGATGCTTCACTTCAGATTCACTGTATCCCTCTGACCTTCTTATTGAAGACGAAACACAGAAATTGCATCGGAATTAAATACAAAAGGCACAATGCCGACTTAAAGACATGAAGACTGACCCTTCTTACTGACTATATTTTGAACCATTGCTGTGACACTAGTTATAGATTCCGATGCTTCTCTTCAGGTTTACTGTATCCCTCTGACCTCCTTATTGACGATGAAACACAGAAATTGCATCGGAATTAAATACAAAAGCCACAATGCCGACTTAAGTATAAGAAGATTGACTCTTCCTACTGTCTATGTTTTGAACCATTCCTGTGACACTAGTTATAGATTCCGATGCTTCACTTCAGGTTTACTGTTTTCCTTTGACCTTCTTATTGACGATGCAACACAGAAATTGCATCGGAATTAAATACAAAAGGCACAATACCGACCTAAGTATAAGAAGACTGACTCTTCCTACAGTCTATGTTTTCAACCATTTCTGTGACACTATTTATAGAGTCCGATGCTTCACTTCAGGTTTACTGTATCCCTTGGACCTTCTTTTACACGATGAATCACAGAAATTGCATCGGAATTAAATACAAAAGGCACAATGCCGACTTAAGTACAAGAAGACTGATTCTTCCTACTGTCTATATTTTGAACCATTCCTGTGACACTAGTTATAGATTCCGATGCTTCACTCCAGGTTTACCGTGTCCCTTGGACATTCTTATTGACGATGAAACACAGAAATTGCTTCGCAGTTAAATACAAAAGGCACAATGCCGTCTTAAGGACAAGAAGACTGACTCTTCTTACTGACTATGCTTTGAACCATTCCTGTGACACTAGTTATAGATTCCGATGCTTCACTTCAGGTTTACTGTATCCCTCTGACCGTCTTATTGACGATGAAACACAGAAATTGCATCGGAATTAAATACGAAAGGCACAATGCCGACTTAAGTACAAGAAGACTGACTCTTCTTACTGACTATGTTTTGAACCATTCCTGTGACACTAGTTATAGATTCCGATGCTTCACTTGAGGTTTACTGTATCCCTTGGACCTTCTTATTGACGATGAAACACAGAAATTGCATTGGAATTAAGTACAAAAGGCACAATGCCGACTTAAGGACAAGAAGACTGACTCTTCTTACTGACTATGTTTTGTACCATTCCTGTGACACTAGCTATAGATTCCGATGATTAACTTCAGATTTACTGTATCCCTCTAACTTTCTAATTGACGATGAGACACAGAAATGGCATCGGAATTAAATACAAAAGGCACAATGCCGACTTAAGTACAAGAAGACTGACTCTTCTTACTGTCAATGTTTTGAACCATTCCATTGACACTAGTTATAGATTCCGACGCCGCACTCCAGGTTTACTGTATCCCTCTGACCCTGTTATTGACGATGAAACACAGAAATTGCATCGGAATTAAATAGAAAAGGCACACTGCCGACTTAAGTACAAGAAGACTGACTCTTCTCACTGACTATGTTATGAACCATTCGTGTGACACTAGTTATAGATTCCGATGCTTCACTTCAGGTTTACTGTATCCCTTGGACCTTCTTATTGACGATGAAACACAGAAATTGCATCGGAATTAAACACTAAATGCACAATGCCGACTTAAGTACAAAAAGACTGACTCTTCTTACTGACTATGTTTGAACAATTCCTGTGACACTAGTTATAGATACCGATGCTCACTTCAGGTTTACTGTATCCCTCTGACCATCTTATAGTCGATGAAACACAGAAATTGCATCGGAATTAAATACAAAGTGCACAATGCCGACTTAAGTACAAGAAGACTGACTCTACCTACTGTCTATGTTTTGAACCATTCCTGTGACACTAGTTATAGATTACGATGCTTCTCTTGAAGTTTACTGTATCCCTTGGACCTTCATATTGACGATGAAACACAGAAATTGCATCGGAATTAAATACAAAAGGCAAAATGCCGACATAAGTACACGAACACTGACACTTCATACTGTCTATGTTTTGAACCATTCCTGTGACACTAGTTATAGATTCAGATGCTTCACTAAAGGTTTATCGTAACCCTCTGACCTTCTTATTGACGATGAAACACAGAAATTGCGTCGGAATTATATACAAAAGGTGCAATGTCCACTTAAGTACAAGAAGACTGACTCTTCTTACTGACTATGTTTTAAACCATTCCTGTAACACTAGCTTTAGATTCCGATGCTTCACTTCAGGTTTACTGTATCCCTCTGACTATCTTATTGACGATGAAACACAGAAATGGCATCGGAATTAAATACAAAAGGCACAATGCCGACTTAAGTACAGGAAGACTGACTCTTCTTACTGTCTATGATTTGAACCATTCCTTTGACACTAGTTATAGATTCCGATGCTTCACTCCATATTTACTGTATCCCCTGGAGCTTGTTATTGGCGATGAAACACAGAAATTGCATCGGAATTAAATAGAAAAGGAACAATGCCGACTTAAGTTCAAGAAGACTGACTCTTCCTACTGTCTATGTTTGAATCATTCCTGTGACACTAGTTATAGATGCCGATGCTTCACTCCAGGTTAACTGTATCCCTTGGACCTTCTTATTGACGATGAAACACAAAAATGGCATCGGAATTAAATACAAAAGGCACAATGGCGACTTAAGGACCAGAAGACTGACTCTTCTTACTCACTTTGTTTTGCACCATTCCTGTGACACTAGTTATAGAATCCGATGCTTCACTTCAGGTTTATTGTATCCCTCTGACCTCCTTAATGACGATGAAACACAGGAATTGCATCGGAATTAAATAGAAAAGGCAGAATGTCGACTTAAGTACTAGAAGACTGACTCTTCTTACTGTCTTTGCTTTGAACCATTCCTGTGACACTAGTTACAGATTCCGATGCTTCACTCCAGGTTTACTGTATCCCTTGGACCATATTATTGACGATGAAACACAGAAATTGCATCGGAATTAAATAGAAAAGGCACAATGCCGACTAGTACAAGATGACTGACTCTTCTTAATGACTATGTTATGAACCATTCCTGAGACACTAGTTATAGATTCCGATGCTTCACTTCAGGTTTACTGTATACCTTTGACCTTCTTATTGACGATGAAACACAGAAATTGAATCGGAATTAAATGCAAAAGGCACTATGCCGACTTACGTACAAGAAGACTGACTCTTCCTACTGTCTATGATTTGAACCATTCCTGTGACACTAGTTTTGGATTCCGATGCTTCACTTCAGATTCACTGTATCCCTCTGACCTTCTTATTGAAGATGAAACACAGAAATTGCATCGGAATTAAATACAAAAGCACAATGCCGACTTAAGTACAAGAAGACTGACTCTTCCTACTGTCTATGTTTTGAACCATTCCTGTGACACTAGTTATAGATTCCGATGCTTCACTTCAGGTTTACTGTATCCCTCTGACCTTATTGCCGATGAAACACAGAAATTGCATCGGAATTAAATACAAAAGGCAGAATGCCGACTTAAAGACAAGAAGACTGACCCTTCTTACTGACTATATTTTGAACCATTGCTGTGACACTAGTTATAGATTCCGATGCTTCTCTTCAGGTTTACTGTATCCCTCTGACCTCCTTATTGACGATGAAACACAGAAATTGCATCGGAATTAAATACAAAAGCCACAATGCCGACTTAAGTATAAGAAGATTGACTCTTCCTACTGTCTATGTTTTGAACCATTCCTGTGACACTAGTTATAGATTCCGATGCTTCACTTCAGGTTTACTGTTTTCCTTTGACCTTCTTATTGACGATGCAACACAGAAATTGCATCGGAATTAAATACAAAAGGCACAATACCGACCTAAGTATAAGAAGACTGACTCTTCCTACATTCTATGTTTTCAACCATTTCTGTGACACTATTTATAGAGTCCGATGCTTCACTTCAGGTTTACTGTATCCCTTGGACCTTCTTTTACACGATGAATCACAGAAATTGCATCGGAATTAAATACAAAAGGCACAATGCCGACTTAAGTACAAGAAGACTGATTCTTCCTACTGTCTATATTTTGAACCATTCCTGTGACACCAGTTATAGATTCCGATGCTTCACTCCGGGTTTACCGTATCCCTTGGACATTCTTATTGACGATGAAACACAGAAATTGCTTCGCAATTAAATACAAAAGGCACAATGCCGTCGTAAGGACAAGAAGACTGACTCTTCTTACTGACTATGCTTTGAACCATTCCTGTGACACTAGTTATAGATTCCGATGCTTCACTTCAGGTTTACTGTATCCCTCTGACGGTCTTATTGACGATGAAACACAGAAATTGCATCGGAATTAAATACGAAAGGCACAATGCCGAATTAAGAACAAGAAGACTGACTCTTCTTACTGACTATGTTTTGAACCATTCCTGTGACACTAGTTATACTTTCCGATGCTTCACTTCAGGTTTACTGTATCCCTCTGACCTTCTTATTGACGATGAAACACAGAAATGGCATCGGAATAAAATGGAAAAGGCACAATGCCGACTTAAGTACAAGAAGACTGACTCTTCTCATTGACTATGTTATGAACCATTACTGTGACACTAGTTATAGATTCCGATGCTTCGCTTCAGGGTTACTGTATTCCTTGGACCTTCCTATTGACGATGAAACACAGAAAATGCATCGGAATTAAATACAAAAGGCACAATGCCGTCTTAAGGACAAGAAGACTGACTCTTCTTACTGACTATGCTTTGAACCATTCCTGTGACACTAGTTATAGATTCCGATGCTTCACTTCAGGTTTACTGTATCCCTCTGACCGTCTTATTGACGATGAAACACAGAAATTGCTTCGGAATTAAATACAAAAGGCACAATGCCGACTTAAGGACAAGAAGACTGACTCTTCTTACTGACTATGTTTGGAACCATTGCTGCGACACTAGTCATAGATTCCGATGCTTCTCCTCAGGTTTACTGTATCCCTCTGTCCTCCTTATTGACGATGAAACACAGAAATTGCATCGGAATTAAATACAAAAGCCACAATGCCGACTTAAGTATAAGAAGACTGACTCTTCCTACTGTCTATGTTTTGAAACATTCCTGTGACACTAGTTATAGATTCCGATGCTTCACTTCAGGTTTACTGTTTCCCTTGGACCTTCTTATTGACGATGCAACACAGAAATTGCATCGGAATTAAATACAAAAGGCACAATACCGACCTAAGTACAAGAAGACTGACTCTTCCTACTGTCTATGTTTTGAACCATTTCTGTGACACTAGTTATAGAGTCCGATGCTTCACTTCAGGTTTACTGTATCCCTTGGACCTTCTTTTACACGATGAATCACAGAAATTGCATCGGAATTAAACACAAATGGCACAATGCCAACTTAAGTACAAGAAGACTGACTCTTCTTACTGTCTATATTTTGAACCATTCCAGTGACACTAGTTATAGATTCCGATGCTTCACTTCAGGTTTACTGTATCCCTTGGACCTGCTTATTGACGATGAAACACAGAAATTGCATCGGAAATAAATACAAATGGCACAATGCCGACTTAAGTACAAGAAGACTGACCCGTCTTACAGTCTATGTTTTGAATCATTACTGTGAATCTAGTTATTGTTTCCGATGCTTCACTCCAGTTTTACCGTATCCGTTGGACCTTCTTATTGACGATGAAACACAGAAATTGCTTCGGAATTAAATACAAAAGGCACAATGCCGTCTTAAGGACAAGAAGACTGACTCTTCTTACTGACTATGCTTTGAACCATTCCTGTGACACTTGTTATAGATTCCGATGCTTCACTTCAGGTTTACTGTATCTCTCTGACCGTCTTATTGACAATGAAACACAGAAATTGCATCGGAATTAAATACGAAAGGCACAATGCCGACTTAAGTACAAGAAGACTGACTCTTCTTACTGACTACGTTTGGAACCATTCCTGTGACACTAGTTATAGATTCCGATGCTTCACTTCAGGTTTACTGTATCCCTCTGACCTTCTTATTGACGATGAAACACATAAAATAGCATCGGAATAAAATGGAAAAGGCACAATGCCGACTTAAGTACAAGAAGACTGACTCTTCTTACTATCTATGTTTTGAACCATTCCTGTGACACTAGTTGTAGATTCCGATGCTTCGCTTCAGGTTTACTGTATCCCTCTGACCCTGTTATTGACGATGAAACACAGAAATTGCATCGGAATTAAATAGAAAAGGCACACTGCCGACTTAAGTACAAGAAGACTGACTCATCTCACTGACTATGTTATGAACCATTCGTGTGACACTAGTTATAGATTCCGATGCTTCACTTCAGGTTTACTGTATCCCTTGGACCTTCTTAGTGACGATGAAACACAGAAATGGCGTAGGAATTATATACAAAAGGTGCAATGTCCACTTAAGTACAAGAAGACTGACTCTTCTTACTGACTATGTTTTAAACCATTCCCGTAACACTAGCTTTAGATACCGATGCTTCACTTCAGGTTTACTGTATCCCTCTGACTATCTTATTGACGATGAAACACAGAAATGGCATCGGAATTAAATACAAAAGGCACAATGCCGACTTAAGTAAAGGAAGACTGACTCTTCTTACTGTCTATGATTTGAACCATTCCTTCGACACTAGTTATAGATTCCGATGCTTCACTCCATATTTACTGTATCCCTTGGAGCTTGTTATTGGCGATGAAACACAGAAATTGCATCGGAATTAAATAGAAAAGGAACAATGCCGACTTAAGTTCAAGAAGACTGACTCTTCCTACTGTCTATGTTTGAATCATTCCTGTGACACTAGTTATAGATGCCGATGCTTCACTCCAGGTTTACTGTATCCCTTGGACCTTCTTATTGACGATGAAACACAAAAATGGCATCGGAATTAAATACAAAAGGCACAATGCCGACTTAAGGATTAGAAGACTGACTCTTCTTACTCACTTTGTTTTGCACCATTCCTGTGACACTAGTTATAGAATCCGATGCTTCACTTCAGGTTTATTGTATCCCTCTGACCTTCTTATTGACGATGAAACACAGGAATTGCATCGGAATTAAATAGAAAAGGCAGAATGTCGACTTAAGTACTAGAAGACTGACTCTTCTTACTGTCTTTGCTTTGAACCATTCCTGTGACACTAGTTACAGATTCCGATGCTTCACTCCAGGTTTACTGTATCCCTTGGACCATATTATTGACGATGAAACACAGAAATTGCATCGGAATTAAATAGAAAAGGCACAATGCCGACTTAAGTACAAGATGACTGACTCTTCTTAATGACTATGTTATGAACCATTCCTGAGACACTAGTTATAGATTCCGATGCTTCACTTCAGGTTTGCTGTATACCTTTGACCTTCTTATTGACGATGAAACACAGAAATTGAATCGGAATTAAATACAAAAGGCACTATGCCGACTTACGTACAAGAAGACTGACTCTTCCTACTGTCTATGATTTGAACCATTCCTGTGACACTAGTTTTGGATTCCGATGCTTCACTTCAGATTCACTGTATCCCTCTGACCTTCTTATTGAAGATGAAACACAGAAATTGCATCGGAATTAAATACAAAAGCACAATGCCGACTTAAGTACAAGAAGACTGACTCTTCCTACTGTCTATGTTTTGAACCATTCCTGTGACACTAGTTATAGATTCCGATGCTTCACTTCAGGTTTACTGTATCCCTCTGACCTTATTGCCGATGAAACACAGAAATTGCATCGGAATTAAATACAAAAGGCACAATGCCGACTTAAAGACAAGAAGACTGACCCTTCTTACTGACTATATTTTGAACCATTGCTGTGACACTAGTTATAGATTCCGATGCTTCTCTTCAGGTTTACTGTATCCCTCTGACCTCTTTATTGACGATGAAACACAGAAATTGCATCGGAATTAAATACAAAAGCCACAATGCCGACTTAAGTATAAGAAGATTGACTCTTCCTACTGTCTATGTTTTGAACCATTCCTGTGACACTAGTTATAGATTCCGATGCTTCACTTCAGGTTTACTGTTTTCCTTTGACCTTCTTATTGACGATGCAACACAGAAATTGCATCGGAATTAAATACAAAAGGCACAATACCGACCTAAGTATAAGAAGACTGACTCTTCCTACAGTCTATGTTTTCAACCATTTCTGTGACACTATTTATAGAGTCCGATGCTTCACTTTAGGTTTACTGTATCCCTTGGACCTTCTTTTACACGATGAATCACAGAAATTGCATCGGAATTAAATACAAAAGGCACAATGCCGACTTACGTACAAGAAGACTGATTCTTCCTACTGTCTATATTTTGAACCATTCCTGTGACACTAGTTATAGATTCCGATGCTTCACTCCAGGTTTACCGTATCCCTTGGACATTCTTATTGACGATGAAACACAGAAATTGCTTCGCAATTAAATACAAAAGGCACAATGCCGTCTTAAGGACAAGAAGACTGACTCTTCTTACTGACTATGCTTTGAACCATTCCTGTGACACTAGTTATAGAATCCGATGCTTCACTTCAGGTTTACTGTATCCCTCTGACCGTCTTATTGACGATGAAACACAGAAATTGCATCGGAATTAAATACGAAAGGCACAATGCCGACTTAAGTACAAGAAGACTGACTCTTCTTACTGACTATGTTTTGAACCATTCCTGTGACACTAGTTATACTTTCCGATGCTTCACTTCAGGTTTACTGTATCCCTCTGACTTTCTTATTGACGATGAAACACAGAAATGGCATCGGAATAAAATGGAAAAGGCACAATGCCGACTTAAGTACAAGAAGACTGACTCTTCTCATTGACTATGTTATGAACCATTACTGTGACACTAGTTATAGATTCCGATGCTTCGCTTCAGGTTTACTGTATTCCTTGGACCTTCCTATTGACGATGAAACACAGAAAATGCATCGGAGTTAAATACAAAAGGCAAAATGCCGACTTAAGTACACGCAGACTGACTCTTTATACTGTCTATGCTTTGAACCATTCCTGTGACACTAGTTATAGATTCAGATGCTTCACTAAAGGTATATCGTATCCCTCTGACCCTCTTATTGACGATGAAACACAGAATTTGCATCGGAATTAAAAACAAAAGGCACAATGTCCACTTAAGTACAAGAAGACTGACTCTTCTTATTGACTATGTTTTGAACCATTCCTGTAACACTAGCTATACATTCCGATGCTTCACTTCAGGTTTACTGTATCCCTCTGGCTATCTTATTGACGATGAAACACAGAAATGGCATCGGAATTAAATACAAAAGGCACAGTGGAGACTTAATTACAAGAAGACTGACTCTTCTTACTGTCTATGATTTTAACCATTCCATTGACACTAGTTATAGATTCCGGTGCTTCACTCCAGGTTGACTGTATCCCTTGGACCTTCTTGTTGACGATGAAACACAGAAATTGCATCGGAATTAAATACAAAAGGCACAATGCCTACTTAAGTACAAGGACACTGACTCTTCTTACTGTCTATGTTTTGAACCAATCCAGTGCCACTAGTTATAGATTGCGATGCTTCACTTCAGGTTTACTGTATCCCTTGGACCTTCTTGTTGACGATGAAACACAGAAATTGCATCGGAATTAAATACAAAAGGCACAATGCCGACTTAAGTACAAGAACACTGACTCTTCCTATTGTCTATGTTTTGAACCATTCCTGTGACTCTAGTTATAGATTCCGACGCTTTACTTCAGGTTTACTGTATCCCTTGTACCTTCTTATTGACGATGAAACATAGAAATTGCATCGGAATTAATTCCAAAAGGCACAATGGCGACTTAAGTACATGAAGACCGACTCATCTTATTGACAATGATACGAACGATTCCTGTGATACTAGTTATAGATTCTGTTGCTTCACTTCAGGTTTACTGTATCCCTTGGACATTCTTATTTACGATGAAACACAGAAATTGCATCGGAATTAAATACAAAGGCACAATGCCGACTTAAGTACAAGAAGACTGACTCTTCTTACTGTCTATGTTTTGAACCATTCCTGTGACACTAGTTATAGATTCCGATGCTTCACTCCAGGTTGACTGTATGCCTTGGTCCTTCTTATTGACGATGAAATACAGAAATTGCATCGGAATTAAATACAAAAGGCACAATGCCGACTTAAGGACAAGAAGACTGACTCTTCTTACTGACTATGTTTTGAACAATTCCTGTGACACTAGTTATAGATTCCGATGCTTCACTTCAGGTTAACTGTAACCCTCTGTCCTTCTTATTGACGATGAAACTCAGAAATAGCATCGGAATTAAATACAAAAGGCACAATGCCGACTTAAGTACAAGAAGACCGACTCTTCTTACTGAGTATATTTTGAACCATTCCTGTGACACTAGTTATAGATTCCGATGCTTCACCGCAGGTTTACTGTATCCCTCTGACCTTCTTATTCACGATGAAACACAGAAATTGCATCGGAATTAAATAGAAAAGGCACAATGCCGACTTAAGTACAGGAAGACTGACTCTTCTTACTGAATATGTTTTGAACCATTCCTGTGACACTAGTTATAGATTCCAATGCTTCACCGCAGGTTTACTGTATCCCTCTGACCTTCTTATTCACGATGAAACACAGAAATTGCATCGGAATTAAATAGATAAGGCACAATGCCAACTTAAGTACAGGAAGACTGACTCTTCTTACTGATTATAGTTTGAACCATTCCTGTGACACTAGTTATAGATTCCGATGCTTCCCTTCAGGTTTACAGTATCCCTCTGACCTTCTTATTGACGATGAAACACAGAAATAGCATCGGAATTAATTACAAAAGGCACAATGCCGACTTAAGTACAAAAAGTCTGACTCTTCTTACTGTCTATGTTTTGAACCATTACTGTGACTGTAGATATAGATTCCGATGCTTCACTCCAGGTTTACCGTATCCCTTGGACCTTCTTATTGACGATGAAACACAGAAATTGCATCGGAATTAAATAGAAAAGGCACAATGCCGACTTAAGTACATTAAGACCGTCTCTTTTTATTGACAATGATTTGAACCATTCCTGTGACACTTGTTATAGATTCCAATGCTTCACTTCAGGGTTACTGTATAACTTGGACATTCTTATTGACGATGAAACACAGAAATTGCATCGGAATTAAATACAAAAGGCACAATGCCGACTTAAGTACAAGAGGACTGACTCTTCTTACTAACTATGTTTTGAACCATTCCTGTGACCCTAGTTATAGATTCCGATGCTTCACTTCAGGTTTACTGTATCCCTTGGACCTTCTTATTGACGATGAAACACAGAAATTGCATCGGAATTAAATACAAAAGGCAAAATGCCGACTTAAGTACACGAAGACGGACTCTTCCTACTCTCTATGTTTTGAACCATTCCTGTGACACTAATTATAGATTCCGATGCTACACTCCAGGTTTACTGTATCCCTTGGACCTTCGTATTGACGATGAAACACAGAAATTGCATCGGAATTAAATACAAAAGGCACAATGCTGACTTAAGGACAAGAAGACTGACTCTTCTTACTGACTTTGTTTTGAACCATTAGTGTGACAGTAGTTATAGATTCCGGTGCTTCACTCCAGGTTTACTGTATCCCTTGGACCTTCTTATTGACGATGAAACTCAGAAGTTGCATCGGAATTAAATACAAAAAGCACAATGCCGACTTAAGGACAAGAAGACTTACTCTTCTTACTGACTATGATTTGAACCATTCCTGTGACACTAGTTATAGATTCCAATGCTTCACTTGAGGTTTACTGTATCCCTCTGACCCTCTTATTGACGATGAAACAAAGAAATTGCATCGGAATTAAATACAAAAGCCACAATGCCGACTTAAGTACAAGAAGACTGACTCTTCTTACTGCCTATGTTTGAACCGTTCCTGTGACACTAGTTATAGATTCAGAGGCTTCACTTCAGGTTTACTGTGTCCCTCAGTCCTCGTTATTGACGGTGAAACACAGAAATTGAATCGGAATTAAATACGAAAGGCACAATGCCGACTTAAGTACAAGAAGACTGACTCTTCTTACTGACTATGTTTTGAACCATTCCTGTGACACTAGGTATAGATTCCGATGCTTCACTTCAGGTTTACTGTATCCCTCTGACCTTCTTATTCACGATGAAACACAGAAAATGCATCGGAAGTAAATAGAAAAGGCACAATGCCGACTTAAGTACAGGAAGACTGACTCTTCTTACTGTTTATGTTTTGAACCATTCCTGTGACACTAGTTATAGATTCCGATGCTTCACTCCAGGTTTAGCGTATCCCTTGGACCTTCTTATTGACGATGAAACACAGAAATTGCATCGGAATTAAATAGAAAACGCACAATGCCGACTTGAGTATAAGAAGACTGACTCTTCTTACTGATTATAGTGTGAACCATTCCTGTGACACTAGTTATAGATTCCGATGCTTTACTTCAGGTTTACTGTATACCTTGGACCTTCTTATAGACGCTAAAACACAGAAATTGCATCGGAATTAAATACAAAAGGCACAATGCCGACATAAGGACAAGAAGACCGACTCTTCTTACTGACTTTGTTTTGAACCATTCCTGTGACACTAATTAGAGATTCCGATGCTTCACTTCAGGTTTACTGTATCCCTCTGACCTTCTTATTGACGAGGAAACACAGAAATTGCATCGGAATTAAATACAAAAGCCACAATGCCGACTTAAGTTCAAGAAGACCGACTCTTCGTACTGTCTATGTTTTGAACCATTCCAGTGACACTAGATATAGGTTCCGATGCTTCACTTCAGGTTTACTGTATCCCTTGGACCTTCTTATTGACGATGAAACACAGAAATTGCATCGGAATTAAATACAAAAGGCACAATGCCGACTTAAGTACAAGAAGACTGACTCTGCTTACTGCCTATGTTTTGAACCATTACTGTGACACTAGTTATAGATTCCGATGCTTCAGTCCAGGTTTACTGTATCTCTTGGACCTTCTTATTGACGATGAGACACAGAAATTCTATCGGAATTAAATACAAAAGGCACAATGCCGACTTAAGGACAAGAGGACTGACTCTTCTTACTGACTATGTTTGAAACATTCCTGTGACACTTGTTATAGATTCCGATGCTTCACTTCAGGTTTACTGTATCCCTCTGACATTCTTATTGACGATGAAACACACAAATTGCATCGGAATTAAATACAAAAGGCACAAGGCCGACTTAAGGACAAGAAGACTGACTCTTCTTTCTAAATTTGTATTGAACCATTCCTGTGACACTAGTTATAGATTCCGATGCTTCACTTCAGGTTTATTGTATCCCTCTGACCTTCTTATTGACGATGAAACACAGAAATTGCATGGGAATTACATACAAAATGCACAATGCCGACTTCAGTACAAGAACACTGACTCTTCCTACTGTCTATGTTTTGAACCATTCCTGTGACACTAGTTATAGATTCCGATGCTTCACTTCAGGTTTACTGTATACCTTGGACCTTCTTATTGACGATGAAACACAGAAATTGCATCGGAATTAAATACAAAAGGCACAATGCCGACTTGAGTACAAGAAGACTGACTCTTCTTACTGATTATAGTTTGAACCATTCCTGTGACACTAGTTATAGATTCCGATGGTTTACTTCAGGATTACTGTATACCTTGGACCTTCTTATTGATGATAAAACACAGAAATTGCATCGGAATTAAATACAAAAGGCACAATGCCGTCTTAAGGAAAAGAAGACTGACTCTTCTTACTGACTTTGTTTTGAACCATTCCTGTGACACTAATTATAGATTCCGATGCTTCACTTCAGGTTTACTGTATCCCTCTGACCTTCTTATTGACGATGAAACACAGAAATTGCATCGGAATTAAAAACAAAAGCCACAATGCCGACTTAAGTACAAGAAGACTGACTCTTCGTACTGTCTATGTTTTGAACCATTCCTGTGACACTAGTTATAGATTCCGATGCTTCTCTTCAGGTTTACTGTTTCCCTTGGACATTTTTATTGACGATGAATCACAGACATTGCATCGGAATTAAATACAGAAGACAAATGCCGACTTAAGTACAAGAAGACCGACTCTTCTTACTGTCTATGCTTTGAACCATTACTGTGACACTAGTTACAGATTCCGGAGCTTCACTCCAGGTTTACTGTATCCCTTGGACCTTCTAATTGACGATGAAACACAGTAATTGCATCGGAATTAAATACAAAAGGCACAATGCCGACTTAAGTACAAGAAGTCTGACTCTTCTTACTGTCTATGTTTTGAACCATTACTGTGACTCTTGTTATAGATTCCGATGCTTCACTCCAGGATTACCGTATCCCTTGACCCTTCTTATTGACGATGAAACACAGAAATTGCATCGGAATTAAATACGAAAGGCACAAAGCCGACTTAAGTACAAGAATACTGACTCTTCTTACTGACTATGTTTTGAATCATTCCTGTGACACTAGTTATAGATTCCGATGCTTCACTTCAGGTCTACTGTATCCCTCTGACCTTCTTACTGACGATGAGACACAGAAAGAGCATCGGAATAAAATAGAAAAGGCACAATGCCTACTTAAGTACAAGAAGACTGACGCTTCTTACTGTCTATGTTTTGAACCAATCCTGTGACACTAGTTGTAGATTCCGATGCTTCACTTCAGGTTTACTGTATCCCTTGGACCTTCTTATTGACGATGAAACACAGAAACTGCATCGGAATTAAAAACAAAGGCACAATGCCAACTCAAGTACAAGAACACTGACTCTTCCTACTGTCTATGTTTTGAACCATTCCTGTGACACTAGTTATAGATTCCGATGCATCACTTCAGGTTTACTGTATCCCTTGAACCTTCTTATTGACGATGAAACACAGAAATTGCATCGGAAATAATTAGAAAAGGCACAATGCCAACTTAAGTACATTAAGACCGACTCTTTTTATTGACAATGATTTGAACCATTCCTGTGACACTAGTTATAGATTCCGATGCTTCACTTCAGGTTTACTGTATTCCTTGGACATTCTTATTGACGATGAAACCCAGAAATTGCATCGGAATTAAATACAAAAGGCACAATGCCGACTTAAGTACAAGAGGACTGACTCTTCTTACTGACTATGTTTTGAACCATTCCTGTGACACTAGTTATAGATTCCGATGCTTCACGTCAGGTTTACTGTATCCCTTGGACCTTCTTATTGACGATGAAACACAGAAATTGCATCGGAATTAAATACAAAAGGCAAAAAGCCGACTTAAGTACACAAAGACTGACTCTTCTTACTCTCTATGTTTTGAACCATTCCTGTGACACTAATTACAGATTCCGATGCTACACTCCAGGTTTACTGTATTCCTTGGTCCTTGTTATTGACGATGAAACACAGAAATTGCATCGGAATTAAATACAAAAGGCACAATGCCGACTTAAGGACAAGAAGACTGACTCTCCTTACTGACTTTGCTTTGAACCATTAGTGTGACACTAGTTATAGATTCCGATGCTTCACTCCAAGTTTCCTGTATCCCTTGGACCTTGTTATTGGCGATGAAACACAGAAATTGCATAGGAATTAAATATAAAAGGCACAATGCCGACTTAAGTACAAGAAGACTGACTCTTCTCACTGACTATGTTATGAACCATTCCTGTGACACTAGTTATAGATTCCGATGCTTCACTTCAGGTTTACTGTATCCGTTGGACCTTCCTATTGACGATGAAACACAGATATTGCATCGGAATTAATTACAAAACGCAAAATGCCGACTTAAGTACACGAAGACTGACTCTTCTTCCTGTCTATGTTTTGAACCATTCCTGTGACACTAGTTATAGATTCAGATGCTTCACTTCAGGTTTATTGTATCCCTCTGACCTTCTTATTGACGATGAAACACAGAAATTGCATCGGAATTAAATGGAAAAGGCACAATGTCCACTTAAGTACAAGAATACTGACTCTTCTTACTGTCTATGTATTGAACCATTCCTGTGACACTAGCGATAGATTCCGATGCTTCACTCCGGGTTTAGTGTATCCCTTGGACCTTCTTAATGACGATGAAACACAGATATTGCATCGGAATTAAATAGAAATGGCACAATGCCGACTTAAGTACAAGAAGACTGACTCTTCTTACTGACTATGCTTTGAACCATTCCTGTGACACTAGTTATAGATTCCGATGCTTCACGTCAGGTTTACTGTATCCCTTGGACCTTCTTATTGACGATGAAACACAGAAATTGCATCGGAATTAAATACAAAAGGCACAATGCCGACTCAAGTACAAGAAGACTGACTCTGCTTACTGCCTATGTTTTGAACCATTACTGTGACACTAGTTATAGATTCCGATGCTTCAGTCCAGGTTTACTGTATCTCTTGGACCTTCTTATTGACGATGAGACACAGAAATTCTATCGGAATTAAATACAAAAGGCACAATGCCGACTTAAGGACAAGAGGACTGACTCTTCTTACTGACTATGTTTGAAACATTCCTGTGACACTTGTTATAGATTCCGATGCTTCACTTCAGGTTTACTGTATCCCTCTGACATTCTTATTGACGATGAAACACACAAATTGCATCGGAATTAAATACAAAAGGCACAAGGCCGACTTAAGGACAAGAAGACTGACTCTTCTTTCTAAATTTGTATTGAACCATTCCTGTGACACTAGTTATAGATTCCGATGCTTCACTTCAGGTTTATTGTATCCCTCTGACCTTCTTATTGACGATGAAACACAGAAATTGCATGGGAATTACATACAAAATGCACAATGCCGACTTCAGTACAAGAACACTGACTCTTCCTACTGTCTATGTTTTGAACCATTCCTGTGACACTAGTTATAGATTCCGATGCTTCACTTCAGGTTTACTGTATACCTTGGACCTTCTTATTGACGATGAAACACAGAAATTGCATCGGAATTAAATACAAAAGGCACAATGCCGACTTGAGTACAAGAAGACTGACTCTTCTTACTGATTATAGTTTGAACCATTCCTGTGACACTAGTTATAGATTCCGATGGTTTACTTCAGGATTACTGTATACCTTGGACCTTCTTATTGATGATAAAACACAGAAATTGCATCGGAATTAAATACAAAAGGCACAATGCCGTCTTAAGGAAAAGAAGACTGACTCTTCTTACTGACTTTGTTTTGAACCATTCCTGTGACACTAATTATCGATTCCGATGCTTCACTTCAGGTTTACTGTATCCCTCTGACCTTCTTATTGACGATGAAACACAGAAATTGCATCGGAATTAAAAACAAAAGCCACAATGCCGACTTAAGTACAAGAAGACTGACTCTTCGTACTGTCTATGTTTTGAACCATTCCTGTGACACTAGTTATAGATTCCGATGCTTCTCTTCAGGTTTACTGTTTCCCTTGGACATTTTTATTGACGATGAATCACAGACATTGCATCGGAATTAAATACAGAAGACAAATGCCGACTTAAGTACAAGAAGACCGACTCTTCTTACTGTCTATGCTTTGAACCATTACTGTGACACTAGTTACAGATTCCGGAGCTTCACTCCAGGTTTACTGTATCCCTTGGACCTTCTAATTGACGATGAAACACAGTAATTGCATCGGAATTAAATACAAAAGGCACAATGCCGACTTAAGTACAAGAAGTCTGACTCTTCTTACTGTCTATGTTTTGAACCATTACTGTGACTCTTGTTATAGATTCCGATGCTTCACTCCAGGATTACCGTATCCCTTGACCCTTCTTATTGACGATGAAACACAGAAATTGCATCGGAATTAAATACGAAAGGCACAAAGCCGACTTAAGTACAAGAATACTGACTCTTCTTACTGACTATGTTTTGAACCATTCCTGTGACACTAGTTATAGATTCCGATGCTTCACTTCAGGTCTACTGTATCCCTCTGACCTTCTTACTGACGATGAGACACAGAAAGAGCATCATAATAAAATAGAAAAGGCACAATGCCTACTTAAGTACAAGAAGACTGACGCTTCTTACTGTCTATGTTTTGAACCAATCCTGTGACACTAGTTGTAGATTCCGATGCTTCACTTCAGGTTTACTGTATCCCTTGGACCTTCTTATTGACGATGAAACACAGAAACTGCATCGGAATTAAAAACAAAGGCACAATGCCAACTCAAGTACAAGAACACTGGCTCTTCCTACTGTCTATGTTTTGAACCATTCCTGTGACACTAGTTATAGATTCCGATGCATCACTTCAGGTTTACTGTATCCCTTGAACCTTCTTATTGACGATGAAACACAGAAATTGCATCGGAAATAATTAGAAAAGGCACAATGCCAACTTAAGTACATTAAGACCGACTCTTTTTATTGACAATGATTTGAACCATTCCTGTGACACTAGTTATAGATTCCGATGCTTCACTTCAGGTTTACTGTATTCCTTGGACATTCTTATTGACGATGAAACCCAGAAATTGCATCGGAATTAAATACAAAAGGCACAATGCCGACTTAAGTACAAGAGGACTGACTCTTCTTACTGACTATGTTTTGAACCATTCCTGTGACACTAGTTATAGATTCCGATGCTTCACGTCAGGTTTACTGTATCCCTTGGACCTTCTTATTGACGATGAAACACAGAAATTGCATCGGAATTAAATACAAAAGGCAAAAAGCCGACTTAAGTACACAAAGACTGACTCTTCTTACTCTCTATGTTTTGAACCATTCCTGTGACACTAATTACAGATTCCGATGCTACACTCCAGGTTTACTGTATTCCTTGGTCCTTGTTATTGACGATGAAACACAGAAATTGCATCGGAATTAAATACAAAAGGCACAATGCCGACTTAAGGACAAGAAGACTGACTCTCCTTACTGACTTTGCTTTGAACCATTAGTGTGACACTAGTTATAGATTCCGATGCTTCACTCCAAGTTTCCTGTATCCCTTAGACCTTGTTATTGGCGATGAAACACAGAAATTGCATAGGAATTAAATATAAAAGGCACAATGCCGACTTAAGTACAAGAAGACTGACTCTTCTCACTGACTATGTTATGAACCATTCCTGTGACACTAGTTATAGATTCCGATGCTTGACTTCAGGTTTACTGTATCCGTTGGACCTTCCTATTGACGATGAAACACAGATATTGCATCGGAATTAATTACAAAACGCAAAATGCCGACTTAAGTACACGAAGACTGACTCTTCTTCCTGTCTATGTTTTGAACCATTCCTGTGACACTAGTTATAGATTCAGATGCTTCACTTCAGGTTTATTGTATCCCTCTGACCTTCTTACTGACGATGAAACACAGAAATTGCATCGGAATTAAATGGAAAAGGCACAATGTCCACTTAAGTACAAGAATACTGACTCTTCTTACTGTGTATGTATTGAACCATTCCTGTGACACTAGCGATAGATTCCGATGCTTCACTCCGGGTTTAGTGTATCCCTTGGACCTTCTTAATGACGATGAAACACAGATATTGCATCGGAATTAAATAGAAATGGCACAATGCCGACTTAAGTACAAGAAGACTGACTCTTCTTACTGACTATGCTTTGAACCATTCCTGTGACACTAGTTATAGATTCCGATGCTTCACTTCAGGCTTGGTGTATACCGTGGACCTTCTTATTGACGATGAAACACAGAAATATCATCGGAATTAAATACAAAAGGCACAATGCCGACTTACGTACAAGAAGACTGACTCTTCCTACTGTCTATGTTTTGAACCATTCCTGTGACACTAGTTTTGGATTCCGATGCTTCACTTCAGGTTTACTGTATCCCTCTGATCTTCTTATTGACGATGAAACACAGACATTGCATCGGAATTAAATACAAAAGGCACAATGCCGACTTAAGTACAAGAAGACTGACTCTTCTTACTGTCTATGTTTTGAACCATTCCTGTGACACTATTTATAGATTCCGATGCTTCATTCCAGGTTTACTGTATCATTTGGACCTTCTTATTGACGGTGAAACACAGAAATTGCATCGGAATTAAATACGAAAGGCACAATGCCGACTTAGAGACAAGAAGACTGACTCTTCTTACTGACTATGTTTTGAACCATTCCTGTTACACTAGCTATAGATTCCGATGCTTCACTTCAGGTTTACTGTATCCCTTGGACCTTGTTATTGGCGATGAAACACAGAAATTGCATCGGAATTAAATAGAAAAGGCACAATGCCGACTTAAGTACAAGAAGACTGACTCTTCCTACTGTCTATGTTTTGAACCATTCCTGTGACACTATTTATAGATTCCGATGCTTCATTCCAGGTTTACTGTATCATTTGGACCTTCTTATTGACGGTGAAACACAGAAATTGCATCGGAATTAAATACGAAAGGCACAATTATGACTTAGAGACAAGAAGACTGACTCTTCTTACTGACTATGTTTTGAACCATTCCTGTTACACTAGCTATAGATTCCGATGCTTCACTTCAGGTTTACTGTATCCCTTGGACCTTGTTATTGGCGATGAAACACAGAAATTGCATCGGAATTAAATAGAAAAGGCACAATGCCGACTTAAGTTCAAGAAGACTGACTCTTCTTACTGACTATGTTTTGAACCATTCCTGTGACACTAGTTATAGATTCCGATGCCTCACTTCAGGTTTACTGTATCCCTCTGACCTTCTTATTGACGATGAAACACAGAAATTGCATCGGAATTAAATACAAAAGGCACAATCCTGACTTAAGTACGAGAAGACTGACTCTTCTTACTGTCTATGTTTTGAACCAATCCTGTGCCACTAGTTGTAGATTCCGATGCTTCACTTCAGGTTTACTGTATCCCTTGGACCTTCTTATTGACGATGAAACACAGAAATTGCATCGGAATTAAATACAAAACGCACAATGCCGACTTAAGTACAAGAACACTAACTCTTCCCACTACCTATGTTTGGAACCATTCCTGTGACACTAGTTATACACTCCTGGAAATTGAAATAAGGACACCGTGAATTCATTGTCTCAGGAAGGGGAAACTTTATTGACACATTCCTGGGGTCGGATATATCACATGATCTCACTGACAGAACCACAAGCACATAGACACAGGCAACAGAGCATGCACAATGTCGGCACTAGTACAGTGTATATCCACCTTTCGCAGCAATGCAGGAAGCTATTCTCCCATGGAGACGATCGTAGAGATGCTGGATGTAGTCCTGTGGTACGGCTTGCCATGCCGTTTCCACATGGCGCCTCAGTTGGACCAGCGTTCGTGCTGGACGTGCAGACCGCGTGAGACGACGCTTAATCCAGTCCCAAACATGCTCAATGGGGGACAGATCCGGAGATCTTGCTGGCCAGGGTAGTTGACTTACACCTTCTAGAGCACGTTGGGTGGCACCGGATTCATGCGGACGTGCATTGTCCTGTTGGAACAGCAAGTTCCCTTGCCGGTCTAGGAATGGTAGAACAATGGGTTCGATGACGGTTTGGATGTACCGTGCACTATTCAGTGTCCCCTCGACGATCACCAGTGGTGTACGGCCAGTGTAGGAGATCGCTCCCCACACCATGATGCCAGGTGTTGGCTGTGTGTGTCTCGGTCGTCTGCAGTCCTGAATGTGGCACCCACCTGCACGGCGCCAAACACGCATACGTCCATCATTGGCACCAAGGCAGAAGCGACTCTCATCGCTGAAGACGACACGTCTCCATTCGTGCCTCCATTCACGCCTGTCGCGACACCACTGGAGGCGGGCTGCACGATGTTGGGGCGTGAGCGGAAGACGGCCTAACGGTGTGTGGGACCGTAGCCCAGCTTCATGGAGACGGTTGCGAATGGTCCTCGCCAATACCCCAGGAGCAACAGTGTCCCTAATTTGCTGGGAAGTGGCGGTGCGGTCCCCTACGGCACTGCGTAGGATCCTACGGTCTTGGCGTGCATCCGTGCGTCGCTGCGGTCCGGTCCCAGGTCGACGGGCACGTGCACCTTCCGCCGAACACTGGCGACAACATCGATGTACTGTGGAGACCTCACGCCCGACGTGTTGAGCAATTCGGCGGTACGTCCACCCGGCCTCCCGCATGCCCACTATACGCCCTCTCTCAAAGTCCGTCAACTGCACATACGGTTCACGTCCACGCTGTCGCGTCAGGCTACCAGTGTTAAAGACTGCGATGGAGCTCCGTATGCCACGGCAACCTGGCTGACACTGTCGGCGGCGGTGCACAAATACTGCGCAGCTAGCGCCATTCGACGGCCAACACCTCGGTTCCTGGTGTGTCCGCTGTGCCGTGCGTGTGATCATTGCTTGAACAGCCCTCTCGCAGCGTCCGGAGCAAGTATGGTGGGTCTGACACACCGGTGTCAATGTGTTCTGTTTTCCATTTCCAGGAGTGTAGATTCCGACGCTTCACTTCAGGTTTACTGTGTCCCTTGTACCTTCTTATTGACGATAAAATACAGAAATTGCATCGGAATTAAATACAAAAGGCACAATGCCGACTTGAGTACAAGAAGACTGACTCTACTTACTGATTATACTTTGAACCATTCCTGTGACACTAGTTATAGATTCCAATGCTTTACTTCAGGTTTACTGTATATCTTGGACCTTCTTATTGATGATAAAACACAGAAATTGCATCGGAATTAAATACAAAAGGCACAATGCCGTCTTAAGGACAAGAAGACTGACTCTTCTTACTGACTTTGTTTTGAACCATTCCTGTGACACTAATTATAGATTCCGATGCTTCCCTTCAGGTTTACTGTATCCCTCTGACCTTCTTATCGACGATGAAACACAGAAATTGCATCGGAATTAAATACAAAAGCCACAATGCCGACTTAAGTACAAGAAGACTGACTCTTCGTACTGTCTATGTTTTGAACCATTCCTGTGACACTAGTTATAGATTCCGATGCTTCACTTCAGGTTTACTGTATCCCTTGGACCTTCTAATTGACGATGAAACACGGTAATTGCATCGGAATTAAATACAAAAGGCACAATGCCGACTTAAGGACAAGAAGACTGACTCTTCTTACTGACTATGCTTTGAACCATTCCTGTGACACTAGTTATAGATTCCGATGCTTCCCTTCAGGTTTACAGTATCGCTCTGACCTTCTTATTGACGATGAAACACAGAAAAAGCATCGGAATTAAATACAAAAGGCACAATGCCGACTTAAGTACAAGAAGTCTGACTCTTCTTACTGTCTATGTTTTGAACCATTACTGTGACTCGTGTTATAGATTCCGATGCTTCACTCCAGGTTTACCGTATCCCTTGTACCCTCTTATTGACGATGAAACACAGAAATTGCATCGGAATTAAATAGAAAAGGCACAATGCCAACTTAAGTACATTAAGACCGACTCTTTTTATTGACAATGATTTGAACCATTCCTGTAACACTAGTTATAGATTCCGATGCTCACTTCAGGTTTACTGTATCCCTTGGACATTCTTATTGACGATGAAACACAGAAATTGCATCGAAATTAAATACAAAAGGCACAATGCCGACTTAAGTACAAGAGGACTGACTCTTCTTACTGACTATGTTTTGAACCATTCCTGTGACACTAGTTATAGATTCCGATGCTTCACGTCAGGTTTACTGTATCCCTTGGACGTTCTTATCGACGATGAAGCACAGAAATTGCATCGGAATTAAATACAAATGGCAAAATGCCGACTTAAGTACACGAAGACTGACTCTTCTTACTCTCTATGTTTTGAACCATTCCTGTGACACTAATTACAGATTCCGATGCTACACTCCAGGTTTACTTTATTCCTTGGTCCTTCTTATTGACGATGAAACACAGAAATTGCATCGGAATTAAATACAAAAGGCACAATGCCGACTTAAGTACAAGAAGACTGACTCTTCTTACTGACTTTGTTTTGAACCATTAGTGTGACACTAGTTATAGATTCCGATGCTTCACCTCAGGTTTCCTGTATTCCTTGGACCTTCTTATTGACGATGAAACACAGAAATTGCATCGGAATTAAAAACAAAGGCACAATACCGACTTAAGTACAAGAACACTGACTCTTCCTACTGTCTATGTTTTGAACCATTCCTGTGACACTAGTTATAGATTCCGATGCTCCACTTCAGGTTTACTGTATCCCTTGAACCTTCTTATTGACGATGAAACACAGAAATTGCATCGGAATTAAATAGAAAAAGCACAATGCCAACTTAAGTACATTAAGACCGACTCTTTTTATTGACAATGATTTGAACCATTCCTGTGACACTAGTTATAGATTCCGATGCTTCACTTCAGGTTTACTGTATCCCTTGGACATTATTATTGACGATGAAACACAGAAATTGCATCGGAATTAAATACAAAAGGCAAAATGCCGACTTAAGTACACGAAGACTGACTCTTCTTACTCTCTATGTTTGGAACCATTCCTGTGACACTAATTACAGATTCCGATGCTACACTCCAGGTTTACTGTAATCCTTGGTCCTTCTTATTGACGATGAAACACAGAAATTGCATCGGAATTAAATTCAAAAATCACAATGCCGACTTAAGGACAAGAAGACTGACTCTTCTTACTGACTTTGCTTTGAACCATTAGTGTGACACTAGTTATAGATTCCGATGCTTCACTCCAGGTTTCCTGTATCCCTTGGACCTTGTTATTGGCGATGAATCACAGAAATTGCATAGGAATTAAATAGAAAAGGCACAATGCCGACTTAAGTACAAGAAGACTGACTCTTTTCACTGACTATGTCATTAACCATTCCTGTGACACTAGTTATAGATACCGATGCTTCACTTCAGGTTTACTGTATCCGTTGGACCTTCCTATTGACGATGAAACACAGATATTGCATCGCAATTAAATGCAAAACGCAAAATGACGACTTCAGTACACGAAGACTGACTCTTCTTCCTGTCTATGTTTGAACAATTCCTGTGACACTAGTTATAGATTCAGATGCTTCACTTCAGGTTTATTGTATCCCTCTGACCTTCTTATTGACGATGAAACACAGAAATTGCATCGGAATTAAATAGAAAAGGCAAAATGTCCACTTAAGTACTAGAAGACTGACTCTTCTTACTGTCTACGTTTTGAACCATTCCTGTGACACTAGTGATACATTCCGATGCTTCACTCCGGGTTTAGTGTATCCCTTGGACCTTCTTAATGACGATGAAACACAGATATTGCATCGGAATTAAATAGAAATGGCACAATGCCGACTTAAGTACAAGAAGACTGACTCTTCTTACTGACTATCATTTGAACCATTCCTGTGACACTAGTTATAGATTCCGATGCTTCACTTCAGGCTTGGTGTATACCTTGGACCTTCTTATTGACGATGAAACACAGAAATATCATCGGAATTAAATACAAAAGGCACAATGCCGACTTACGTACAAGAAGACTGACTCTTCCTACTGTCTATGTTTTGAACCATTCCTGTGACACTAGTTTTGGAATCCGATGCTTCACTTCAGGTTCACTGTATCCCTCTGACCTTCTTATTGACAATGAAACACAGAAATTGCATCGGAATTAAATACAAAAGCCACAATGCCGACTTAAGTACAAGAAGACTGACTCTTCTTACTGTCTATGTTTTGAACCATTCCTGTGACACTATTTATAGATTCCGATGCTTCACTTCAGGTTTACTGTATCTCTCTGACTTTCTTATTGACGATGAAACACAGAAATGGCATCGGAATTAAATACAAAAGGCACAATGCCGACTTAAGTACAAGAAGACATACTCTTCTTACAGTCTATGATTTGAACCATTCCATTGACACTAGTTATAGATGCCGATGTTTCACTCCAGGTTTACTGTGTCCCTTGGACCTTGTTATTGGCGATGCAACACAGAAATTGCATCGGAATTAAATAGAAAAGGCACAATGCCGACTTAAGTTCAAGAAGACTGACTCTTCTCACTGACTATGTTTTGAACCATTCCTGTGACACTAGTTATAGATTCCGATGCTTCACTTCAGGTTTACTGTATCCCTTGGACCTTCCTATTGACGATGAAACACAGAAATTGCATCGGAATTAAATACGAAAGGCACAATGCCGACTTAAGTACAAGAAGACTGACTCCTCTTACTGACTATGTTTTGAATTATTCCTGTGACACTAGTTATAGATTCCGATGCTTCACGTCAGGTTTACTGTATCCCTTGGACCTTCTTATTGACGATGAAACACAGAAATTGCATCGGAATTAAATACAAAAGGCAAAAAGCCGACTTAAGTACACAAAGACTGACTCTTCTTACTCTCTATGTTTTGAACCATTCCTGTGACACTAATTACAGATTCCGATGTTTCACTCCAGGTTTACTGTGTCCCTTGGACCTTGTTATTGGCGATGCAACACAGAAATTGCATCGGAATTAAATAGAAAAGGCACAATGCCGACTTAAGTTCAAGAAGACTGACTCTTCTCACTGACTATGTTTTGAACCATTACTGTGACACTAGTTATAGATTCCGATGGTTTACTTCAGGATTACTGTATACCTTGGACCTTCTTATTGATGATAAAACACAGAAATTGCATCGGAATTAAATACAAAAGGCACAATGCCGTCTTAAGGAAAAGAAGACTGACTCTTCTTACTGACTTTGTTTTGAACCATTCCTGTGACACTAATTATAGATTCCGATGCTTCACTTCAGGTTTACTGTATCCCTCTGACCTTCTTATTGACGATGAAACACAGAAATTGCATCGGAATTAAAAACAAAAGCCACAATGCCGACTTAAGTACAAGAAGACTGACTCTTCGTACTGTCTATGTTTTGAACCATTCCTGTGACACTAGTTATAGATTCCGATGCTTCTCTTCAGGTTTACTGTTTCCCTTGGACATTTTTATTGACGATGAATCACAGACATTGCATCGGAATTAAATACAGAAGACAAATGCCGACTTAAGTACAAGAAGACCGACTCTTCTTACTGTCTATGCTTTGAACCATTACTGTGACACTAGTTACAGATTCCGGAGCTTCACTCCAGGTTTACTGTATCCCTTGGACCTTCTAATTGACGATGAAACACAGTAATTGCATCGGAATTAAATACAAAAGGCACAATGCCGACTTAAGTACAAGAAGTCTGACTCTTCTTACTGTCTATGTTTTGAACCGTTACTGTGACTCTTGTTATAGATTCCGATGCTTCACTCCAGGATTACCGTATCCCTTGACCCTTCTTATTGACGATGAAACACAGAAATTGCATCGGAATTAAATACGAAAGGCACAAAGCCGACTTAAGTACAAGAATACTGACTCTTCTTACTGACTATGTTTTGAACCATTCCTGTGACACTAGTTATAGATTCCGATGCTTCACTTCAGGTCTACTGTATCCCTCTGACCTTCTTACTGACGATGAGACACAGAAATAGAATCGGAATAAAATAGAAAAGGCACAATGCCTACTTAAGTACAAGAAGACTGACGCTTCTTACTGTCTATGTTTTGAACCAATCCTGGGACACTAGTTGTAGATTCCGATGCTTCACTTCAGGTTTACTGTATCCCTTGGACCTTCTTATTGACGATGAAACACAGAAACTGCATCGGAATTAAAAACAAAGGCACAATGCCAACTCAAGTACAAGAACACTGACTCTTCCTACTGTCTATGTTTTGAGCCATTCCTGTGACACTAGTTATAGATTCCGATGCATCACTTCAGGTTTACTGTATCCCTTGAACCTTCTTATTGACGATGAAACACAGAAATTGCATCGGAATTAATTAGAAAAGGCACAATGCCAACTTAAGTACATTAAGACCGACTCTTTTTATTGACAATGATTTGAACCATTCCTGTGACACTAGTTATAGATTCCGATGCTTCACTTCAGGTTTACTGTATTCCTTGGACATTCGTATTGACGATGAAACCCAGAAATTGCATCGGAATTAAATACAAAAGGCACAATGCCGACTTAAGTACAAGAGGACTGACTCTTCTTACTGACTATGTTTTGAGCCATTCCTGTGACACTAGTTATAGATTCCGATGCTTCACGTCAGGTTTACTGTATCCCTTGGACCTTCTTATTGACGATGAAACACAGAAATTGCATCGGAATTAAATACAAAAGGCAAAAAGCCGACTTAAGTACACAAAGACTAACTCTTCTTACTCTCTATGTTTTGAACCATTCCTGTGACACTAATTACAGATTCCGATGCTACACTCCAGGTTTACTGTATTCCTTGGTCCTTGTTATTGACGATGAAACACAGAAATTGCATCGGAATTAAATACAAAAGGCACAATGCCGACTTAAGGACAAGAAGACTGACTCTCCTTACTGACTTTGCTTTGAACCATTAGTGTGACACTAGTTATAGATTCCGATGCTTCACTCCAAGTTTCCTGTATCCCTTGGACCTTGTTATTGGCGATGAAACACAGAAATTGCATAGGAATTAAATATAAAAGGCACAATGCCGACTTAAGTACAAGAAGACTGACTCTTCTCACTGACTATGTTATGAACCATTCCTGTGACACTAGTTATAGATTCCGATGCTTCACTTCAGGTTTATTGTATCCGTTGGACCTTCCTATTGACGATGAAACACAGATATTGCATCGGAATTAATTACAAAACGCAAAATGCCGACTTAAGTACACGAAGACTGACTCTTCTTCCTGTCTATGTTTTGAACCATTCCTGTGACACTAGTTATAGATTCAGATGCTTCACTTCAGGTTTATTGTATCCCTCTGACCTTCTTATTGACGATGAAACACAGAAATTGCATCGGAATTATATGGAAAAGGCACAATGTCCACTTAAGTACAAGAATACTGACTCTTCTTACTGTCTATGTATTGAACCATTCCTGTGACACTAGCGATAGATTCCGATGCTTCACTCCGGGTTTAGTGTATCCCTTGGACCTTCTTAATGACGATGAAACACAGATATTGCATCGGAATTAAATAGAAATGGCACAATGCCGACTTAAGTACAAGAAGACTGACTCTTCTTACTGACTATGCTTTGAACCATTCCTGTGACACTAGTTATAGATTCCGATGCTTCACTTCAGGCTTGGTGTATACCTTGGACCTTCTTATTGACGATGAAACACAGAAATATCATCGGAATTAAATACAAAAGGCACAATGCCGACTTACGTACAAGAAGACTGACTCTTCCTACTGTCTATGTTTTGAACCATTCCTGTGACACTAGTTTTGGATTCCGATGCTTCACTTCAGGTTTACTGTATCCCTCTGATCTTCTTATTGACGATGAAACACAGAAATTGCATCGGAATTAAATACAAAAGGCACAATGCCGACTTAAGTACAAGAAGACTGACTCTTCTTACTGTCTATGTTTTGAACCATTCCTGTGACACTATTTATAGATTCCGATGCTTCATTCCAGGTTTACTGTATCATTTGGACCTTCTTATTGACGGTGAAACACAGAAATTGCATCGGAATTAAATACGAAAGGCACAATGCCGACTTAGAGACAAGAAGACTGACTCTTCTTACTGACTATGTTTTGAACCATTCCTGTTACACTAGCTATAGATTCCGATGCTTCACTTCAGGTTTACTGTATCCCTTGGACCTTGTTATTGGCGATGAAACACAGAAATTGCATCGGAATTAAATAGAAAAGGCACAATGCCGACTTAAGTTCAAGAAGACTGACTCTTCTTACTGACTATGTTTTGAACCATTCCTGTGACACTAGTTATAGATTCCGATGCCTCACTTCAGGTTTACTGTATCCCTCTGACCTTCTTATTGACGATGAAACACAGAAATTGCATCGGAATTAAATACAAAAGGCACAATCCTGACTTAAGTACAAGAAGACTTACTCTTCTTACTGTCTATGTTTTGAACCAATCCTGTGCCACTAGTTGTAGATTCCGATGCTTCACTTCAGGTTTACTGTATCCCTTGGACCTTCTTATTGACGATGAAACACAGAAATTGCATCGGAATTAAGTACAAAAGGCACAATGCCGACTTAAGTACAAGAACACTAACTCTTCCCACTACCTATGTTTGGAACCATTCCTGTGACACTAGTTATACACTCCTGGAAATTGAAATAAGGACACCGTGAATTCATTGTCTCAGGAAGGGGAAACTTTATTGACACATTCCTGGGGTCAGATATATCACATGATCTCACTGACAGAACCACAAGCACATAGACACAGGCAACAGAGCATGCACAATGTCGGCACTAGTACAGTGTATATCCACATTTCGCAGCAATGCAGGCAGCTATTCTCCCATGGAGACGATCGTAGAGATGCTGGATGTAGTCCTGTGGTACGGCTTGCCATGCCATTTCCACATGGCGCCTCAGTTGGACCAGCGTTCGTGCTGGACGTGCAGACCGCGTGAGACGACGCTTAATCCAGTCCCAAACATGCTCAATGGGGGACAGATCCAGAGATCTTGCTGGCCAGGGTAGTTGACTTACACCTTCTAGAGCACGTTGGGTGGCACCGGATTCATGCGGACGTGCATTGTCCTGTTGGAACAGCAAGTTCCCTTGCCGGTCTAGGAATGGTAGAACAATGGGTTCGATGACGGTTTGGATGTACCGTGCACTATTCAGTGTCCCCTCGACGATCACCAGTGGTGTACGGCCAGTGTAGGAGATCGCTCCCCACACCATGATGCCAGGTGTTGGCCGTGTGTGTCTCGGTCGTCTGCAGTCCTGAATGTGGCACCCACCTGCACGGCGCCAAACACGCATACGTCCATCATTGGCACCAAGGCAGAAGCGACTCTCATCGCTGAAGACGACACGTCTCCATTCGTGCCTCCATTCACGCCTGTCGCGACACCACTGGAGGCGGGCTGCACGATGTTGGGGCGTGAGCGGAAGACGGCCTAACGGTGTGTGGGACCGTAGCCCAGCTTCATGGAGACGGTTGCGAATGGTCCTCGCCAATACCCCAGGAGCAACAGTGTCCCTAATTTGCTGGGTGCGGTGCGGTGCGGTGCGGTCCCCTACGGCACTGCGTAGGATCCTACGGTCTTGGCGTGCATCCGTGCGTCGCTGCGGTCCGGTCCCAGGTCGACGGGCACGTGCACCTTCCGCCGAACACTGGCGACAACATCGATGTACTGTGGAGACCTCACGCCCGACGTGTTGAGCAATTCGGCGGTACGTCCACCCGGTCTCCCGCATGCCCACTATACGCCCTCTCTCAATGTCCGTCAACTGCACATACGGTTCACGTCCACGCTGTCGCGGCAGGCTACCAGTGTTAAAGACTGCGATGGAGCTCCGTATGCCACGGCAACCTGGCTGACACTGTCGGCGGCGGTGCACAAATGCTGCGCAGCTAGCGCCATTCGACGGCCAACACCGCGGTTCCTGGTGTGTCCGCTGTGCCGTGCGTGTGATCATTGCTTGAACAGCCCTCTCGCAGCGTCCGGAGCAAGTATGGTGGGTCTGACACACCGGTGTCAATGTGTTCTGTTTTCCATTTCCAGGAGTGTAGATTCCGACGCTTCACTTCAGGTTTACTGTGTCCCTTGTACCTTCTTATTGACGATAAAATACAGAAATTGCATCGGAATTAAATACAAAAGGCACAATGCCGACTTGAGTACAAGAAGACTGACTCTTCTTACTGATTATACTTTGAACCATTCCTGTGACACTAGTTATAGATTCCAATGCTTTACTTCAGGTTTACTGTATATCTTGGACCTTCTTATTGATGATAAAACACAGAAATTGCATCGGAATTAAATACAAAAGGCACAATGCCGTCTTAAGGACAAGAAGACTGACTCTTCTTACTGACTTTGTTTTGAACCATTCCTGTGACACTAATTATAGATTCCGATGCTTCCCTTCAGGTTTACTGTATCCCTCTGACCTTCTTATCGACGATGAAACACAGAAATTGCATCGGAATTAAATACAAAAGCCACAATGCCGACTTAAGTACAAGAAGACTGACTCTTCGTACTGTCTATGTTTTGAACCATTCCTGTGACACTAGTTATAGATTCCGATGCTTCACTTCAGGTTTACTGTTTCCCTTGGACCTTCTTATTGACGATGAATCACAGAAATTGCATCGGAATTAAATACAGAAGACAAATGCCGACTTAAGTACAAGAAGACTGACTCTTCTTACTGACTATGTTTTGAACCATTCCTGTTACACTAGCTATAGATTCCGATGCTTCACTCCAGGTTTACCGTATCCCTTGTACCCTCTTATTGACGATGAAACACAGAAATTGCATCGGAATTAAATAGAAAAGGCACAATGCCAACTTAAGTACATTAAGACCGACTCTTTTTATTGACAATGATTTGAACCATTCCTGTAACACTAGTTATAGATTCCGATGCTCACTTCAGGTTTACTGTATCCCTTGGACATTCTTATTGACGATGAAACACAGAAATTGCATCGAAATTAAATACAAAAGGCACAATGCCGACTTAAGTACAAGAGGACTGACTCTTCTTACTGACTATGTTTTGAACCATTCCTGTGACACTAGTTATAGATTCCGATGCTTCACGTCAGGTTTACTGTATCCCTTGGACGTTCTTATTGACGATGAAGCACAGAAATTGCATCGGAATTAAATACAAATGGCAAAATGCCGACTTAAGTACACGAAGACTGACTCTTCTTACTCTCTATGCTTTGAACCATTCCTGTGACACTAATTACAGATTCCGATGCTACACTCCAGGTTTACTTTATTCCTTGGTCCTTCTTATTGACGATGAAACACAGAAATTGCATCGGAATTAAATACAAAAGGCACAATGCCGACTTAAGGACAAGAAGACTGACTCTTCTTACTGACTTTGTTTTGAACCATTTGTGTGACACTAGTTATAGATTCCGATGCTTCACCTCAGGTTTCCTGTATCCCTTGGACCTTCTTATTGACGATGAAACACAGAAATTGCATCGGAATTAAAAACAAAGGCACAATGCCGACTTAAGTACAAGAACACTGACTCTTCCTACTGTCTATGTTTTGAACCATTCCTGTGACACTAGTTATAGATTCCGATGCTCCACTTCAGGTTTACTGTATCCCTTGAACCTTCTTATTGACGATGAAACACAGAAATTGCATCGGAATTAAATAGAAAAAGCACAATGCCAACTTAAGTACATTAAGACCGACTCTTTTTATTGACAATGATTTGAACCATTCCTGTGACACTAGTTATAGATTCCGATGCTTCACTTCAGGTTTACTGTATCCCTTGGACATTATTATTGACGATGAAACACAGAAATTGCATCGGAATTAAATACAAAAGGCAAAATGCCGACTTAAGTACACGAAGACTGACTCTTCTTACTCTCTATGTTTTGAACCATTCCTGTGACACTAATTACAGATTCCGATGCTACACTCCAGGTTTACTGTAATCCTTGGTCCTTCTTATTGACGATGAAACACAGAAATTGCATCGGAATTAAATTCAAAAGGCACAATGCCGACTTAAGGACAAGAAGACTGACTCTTCTTACTGACTTTGCTTTGAACCATTAGTGTGACACTAGTTATAGATTCCGATGCTTCACTCCAGGTTTCCTGTATCCCTTGGACCTTGTTATTGGCGATGAATCACAGAAATTGCATAGGAATTAAATAGAAAAGGCACAATGCCGACTTAAGTACAAGAAGACAGACTCTTTTCACTGACTATGTCATTAACCATTCCTGTGACACTAGTTATAGATACCGATGCTTCACTTCAGGTTTACTGTATCCGTTGGACCTTCCTATTGACGATGAAACACAGATATTGCATCGGAATTAAATGCAAAACGCAAAATGACGACTTCAGTACACGAAGACTGACTCTTCTTCCTGTCTATGTTTGAACAATTCCTGTGACACTAGTTATAGATTCAGATGCTTCACTTCAGGTTTATTGTATCCCTCTGACCTTCTTATTGACGATGAAACACAGAAATTGCATCGGAATTAAATAGAAAAGGCAAAATGTCCACTTAAGTACAAGAAGACTGACTCTTCTTACTGTCTACGTTTTGAACCATTCCTGTGACACTAGTGATACATTCCGATGCTTCACTCCGGGTTTAGTGTATCCCTTGGACCTTCTTAATGACGATGAAACACAGATATTGCATCGGAATTAAATAGAAATGGCACAATGCCGACTTAAGTACAAGAAGACTGACTCTTCTTACTGACTATCATTTGAACCATTCCTGTGACACTAGTTATAGATTCCGATGCTTCACTTCAGGCTTGGTGTATACCTTGGACCTTCTTATTGACGATGAAACACAGAAATATCATCGGAATTAAATACAAAAGGCACAATGCCGACTTACGTACAAGAAGACTGACTCTTCCTACTGTCTATGTTTTGAACCATTCCTGTGACACTAGTTTTGGATTCCGATGCTTCACTTCAGGTTCACTGTATCCCTCTGACCTTCTTATTGACGATGAAACACAGAAATTGCATCGGAATTAAATACAAAAGCCACAATGCCGACTTAAGTACAAGAAGACTGACTCTTCTTACTGTCTATGTTTTGAACCATTCCTGTGACACTATTTATAGATTCCGATGCTTCACTTCAGGTTTACTGTATCTCTCTGACTTTCTTATTGACGATGAAACACAGAAATGGCATCGGAATTAAATACAAAAGGCACAATGCCGACTTAAGTACAAGAAGACATACTCTTCTTACAGTCTATGATTTGAACCATTCCATTGACACTAGTTATAGATGCCGATGTTTCACTCCAGGTTTACTGTGTCCCTTGGACCTTGTTATTGGCGATGCAACACAGAAATTGCATCGGAATTAAATAGAAAAGGCACAATGCCGACTTAAGTTCAAGAAGACTGACTCTTCTCACTGACTATGTTTTGAACCATTCCTGTGACACTAGTTATAGATTCCGATGCTTCACTTCAGGTTTACTGTATCCCTTGGACCTTCCTATTGACGATGAAACACAGAAATTGCATCGGAATTAAATACGAAAGGCACAATGCCGACTTAAGTACAAGAAGACTGACTCCTCTTACTGACTATGTTTTGAATTATTCCTGTGACACTAGTTATAGATTCCGATGCCTCACTTCAGGTTTACTGTATCCCTCTGACCTTCTTATTGACGATGAAACACAGAAATTGCATCGGAATTAAATACAAAAGGCACAATGCCGACTTAAGTACAAGAAGACTGACTCTTCTTACTGTCTATGTTTTGAACCAATCTTGTGCCACTAGTTGTAGATTCCGATGCTTCACTTCAGGTTTACTGTATCCATTGGACCTTCTTATTGACGATGAAACACAGAAATTGCACGGGAATTAAATACAAAAGGCACAATGGCGACTTAAGTACAAGAACACTGACTCTCCCTACTACCTATGTTTGGAACCATTCCTGTGACACTAGTTATACACTCCTGGAAATTGAAATAAGGACACCGTGAATTCATTGTCTCAGGAAGGGGAAACTTTATTGACACATTCCTGGGGTCAGATACATCACATGATCACACTGACAGAACCACAGGCACATAGACACAGGCAACAGAGCATGCACAATGTCGGCACTAGTACAGTGTATATCCACCTTTCGCAGCAATGCAGGCTGCTATTCTCCCATGGAGACGATCGTAGAGATGCTGGCTGTAGTCCTGTGGTACGGCTTGCCATGCCATTTCCACCTGGCGCCTCAGTTGGACCAGTGTTCGTGCTGGTCGTGCAGACCGCGTGAGACGACGCTTAATCTAGTCCCAAACATGCTCAATGGGGGACAGATCCGGAGATCTTGCTGGCCAGGGTAGTTGACTTACACCTTCTAGAGCACGTTGGGTGGCACCGGATTCATGCGGGCGTGCATTGTCCTGTTGGAACAGCAGGTTCCCTTGCCGGTCTAGGAATGGTAGAACAATGGGTTCGATGACGGTTTGGATGTACCGTGCACTATTCAGTGTCCCCTCGACGATCACCAGTGATGTACGGCCAGTGTAGGAGATCGCTCCCCACACCATGATGCCGGGTGTTGGCCGTGTGTGTCTCGGTCGTCTGCAGTCCTGATTGTGGCGCCCACCTGCACGGCGCCAAACACGCATACGTCCATCATTGGCACCAAGGCAGAAGCGACTCTCATCGCTGAAGACGACACGTCTCCATTCGTCCCTCCATTCACGCCTGTCGCGACACCACTGGAGGCGGGCTGCACGATGTTGGGGCGTGAGCGGAAGACGGCCTAACGGTGTGTGGGACCGTAGCCCAGCTTCATGGAGACGGTTGCGAATGGTCCTCGCCAATACCCCAGGAGCAACAGTGTCCCTAATTTGCTGGGAAGTGGCGGTGCGGTCCCCTACGGCACTGCGTAGGATCCTACGGTCTTGGTGTGCATCCGTGCGTCGCTGCGGTCCGGTCGCTGGTCGACGGGCATGTGCACCTTCCGCCGACCACTGGCGACAACATCGATGTACTGTGGGGACCTCACGCCCGACGTGTTGAGAAATTCGTCGGTACGTCCACCCGGCCTCCCGCATGCCCACTATACGCCCTCGCTCAAAGTCCGTCAACTGCACATACGGTTCACGTCCACGCTGTCGCGGCAGGCTACCAGTGTTAAAGACTGCGATGGAGTTCCGTATGCCACGGGAAACTGGCTGACACTGACGGCGGCGGTGCACAAATGCTGCGCAGCTAGCGCCATTCGACGGCCAACACCGCGGTTCCTGGTGTGTCCGCTGTGCCGTGCGTGTGATCATTGCTTGAACAGCCCTCTCGCAGTGTCCGGAGCAAGTATGGTGGGTCTGACACACCGGTGTCAATGTTTTCCATTTCCAGGAGTGTAGATTCCGACGCTTCACTTCAGGTTTACTGTATCCCTTGTACCTTCTTATTGACGATGATACACAGAAATTGCATCGGAATTAAATACAAAAGGCACAATGCCGACTTGAGTACAAGAAGACTGACTCTTCTTACTGATTATAGTTTGAACCATTCCTGTGACACTAGTTATAGATTCCGATGCTTTACTTCAGGTTTACTGTATACCTTGGACCTTCTTATTGATGATAAAACACAGAAATTGCATCGGAATTAAATACAAAAGGCACAATGCCGTCTTAAGGACTAGAAGACTGACTCTTCTAACTGACTTTGTTTTGAACCATTCCTGTGACACTAATTATAGATTCCGATGCTTCACTTCAGGTTTACTGTATCCCTCTGACCTTCTTATTGACGATGAAACACAGAAATTGCATCGGAATTAAATACAAAAGCCACAATGCCGACTTAAGGACAAGAAGACTGACTCTTCTTACTGACTATGCTTTGAACCATTCTTGTGACACTAGTTATAGATTCCGATGCTTCCTTTCAGGTTTACAGCATCCCTCTGACCTTCTTATTGACGATGAAACACAGAAAAAGCATCGGAATTAAATACAAAAGGCACAATGCCGACTTAAGTACAAGAAGTCTGACTCTTCTTACTGTCTATGTTTTGAACCATTACTGTGACTCTTGTTATAGATTCCGATGCTTCACTCCAGGTTTACCGTATCCCTTGTACCTTCTTATTGACGATGAAACACAGAAATTGCATCTAAATTAAATAGAAAAGGCACAATGCCAACTTAACTACATTAAGACCGACTCTTTTTATTGACAATGATTTGAACCATTCCTGTGACACTAGTTATAGATTCCGATGCTTCACTTCAGGTTTACTGTATCCCTTGGACATTCTTATTGACGATGAAACACAGAAATTGCATCGAAATTAAATACAAAAGGCACAATGCCGACTTATGTACAAGAGGACTGACTCTTCTTACTGACTATGTTTTGAACCATTCCTGTGACACTAGTTATAGATTCCGATGCTTCACGTCAGGTTTACTGTATCCCTTGGACCTTCTTATTGACGATGAAACACAGAAATTGCATCGGAATTAAATACAAAAGGCAAAATGCCGACTTAAGTACACGAAGACTGACACTTCTTACTCTCTATGTTTTGAACCATTCCTGTGACACTAATTACAGATTCCTATGCTACACTCCAGGTTTACTGTATTCCTTGGTCCTTCTTATTGACGATGAAACACAGAAATTGCATCGGAATTAAACACAAAAGGCACAATGCCGACTTAAGTACATGAAGACCGACTCTTCTTATTGACAATGATTTGAACGATTCCTGTGATACTAGTTATAGATTACGATGCTTCACTTCAGGTTTACTGTATCCCTTGGACATTCTTATTGACGATGAAACACAGAAATTGCATCGGAATTAAATACAAAAGGCACAATGCCGACTTAAGTACAAGAAGACTGACTCTTCTTACTGTCAATGTTTTGAACCATTCCTGTGACACTAGTTATAGATTCCGATGCTTCACTCCAGGTTGACTATATCCCTTGGACCTTCCTATTGACGATGAAACACAGAAATTGCATCGGAGTTAAATACAAAAGGCACAATGCCGACTTAAGTACAAGAAGACCGACTCTTCTTACTGTCTATGTTTGAACCATTCCTGTGACACTAGTTATAGATTCCGATGCTTCACTCCAGGTTTACTGTATCCCTTGGACCTTCTTATTGACGATGAAACACAGAAATTGCATCGGAATTGAATACAAAAGGCACAATGCCGACTTATGTACAAGAAGACTGACTCTTCTTACTGTCTATGTTTTGAACCATTCCTGTGACACTAGTTATAGATTCCGATGCTTCACTCCAGGTTGACTATATCCCTTGGATCTTCTTATTGACGATGAAACACAGAAATTGCATCGGAGTTAAATACAAAAGGCACAATGCCGACTTAAGGACAAGATGACTGACTCTTCTTACTGACTATGTTTTGAACGATTCCTGTGACACTAGTTATAGATTCCGATGCTTCACTTCAGGTTTACTGTATCCCTCTGACCTTCTTATTGACGATGAAACTCAGAAATAGCATCGGAATTAAATACAAAAGGCACAATGCCGACTTAAGTACATGAAGACCGACTCTTCTTATTGACAATGATTTGAACGATTCCTGTGATACTAGTTATAGATTACGATGCTTCACTTCAGGTTTACTGTATCCCTTGGACATTCTTATTGACGATGAAACACAGAAATTGCATCGGAATTAAATACAAAAGGCACAATGCCGACTTAAGTACAAGAAGACTGACTCTTCTTACTGTCTATGTTTTGAACCATTCCTGTGACACTAGTTATAGATTCCGATGCTTCACTCCAGGTTGACTATATCCCTTGGACCTTCTTATTGACGATGAAACACAGAAATTGCATCGGAGTTAAATACAAAAGGCACAATGCCGACTTAAGTACAAGAAGACCGACTCTTCTTACTGTCTATGTTTGAACCATTCCTGTGACACTAGTTATAGATTCCGATGCTTCACTCCAGGTTTACTGTATCCCTTGGACCTTCTTATTGACGATGAAACACAGAAATTGCATCGGAATTGAATACAAAAGGCACAATGCTGACTTGAGTACAAGAAGACTGACTCTTCTTACTGATTATAGTTTGAACCATTTCTGTGACACTAGTTATAGATTCCGATGCTTTACTTCAGGTTTACTGTATACCTTGGACCTTCTTATTGACGATGAAACACAGAAAATGCATCGGAATTAAATACAAAAGGCACAATGCCGACTTAAGTACAAGAAGACTGACTCTTCCTGCAGTCTATGTTTTGAACCATTCCTGTGTCACTAGTTGTGGTTTCCGATGCTTCACTTCAGGTTTACTGTATCCCTCTGACCTTCTTATTGACGATGAAACACAGAAATTGCTTCGGAATTAAATACAAAAGGCAAAATGCCGACTTAAGTACATGGGGACTGACTCTTCTTACTGTCTGTGTTTTGAACCATTCCTCTGACACTAGTTATAGATTCCGATGCTACACTCCAGGTTTATTGTATCCCTTGGACCTTCTTATTGACGATGAAAGACAGAAATTGCATCGGAATTAAATACAAAAGCCACAATGACGACTTAAGTACAAGAAGACTGACTCTTCGTACTGTCTATGTTTTGAACCATTCCTGTGACACTAGTTATAGATTCCGATGCTTCACCTCATGTTTACTGTTTAGCTTGGACCTTCTTATTGACGATGAATCACAGAAATTGCATCGGAATTAAATACAAAAGACACAATGCCGACTTAAGTACAAGAAGACTGACTCTTCTTGCTGTATATGCTGTGAACCATTACTGTGACACTAGTTATAGATTCCGGTGCTTCACTGCAGCTTTACTGTATCCCTTGGACCTTCTTATTGACGATGAAACACAGAAATTACATCGGAATTAAATACAAAAGGCACAATGCCGACTTAAGGACAAGAAGACTGACTCTTCTTACTGATTATGTTTTGAACCATTCCTGTGACACTAGTTATAGATTCCGATGCTTCACTTTAGGTTTACAGTGTCCCTCTGACATTCTTATTGACGATGAAACACAAAAATTGCATCGGAATTAAATACAAAAGGCACAATGCCGACTTAAGGACAAGATGACTGACTCTTCTTACTGACTATGTTTTGAACGATTCCTGTGACACTAGTTATAGATTCCGATGCTTCACTTCAGGTTTACTGTATCCCTCTGACCTTCTTAATGACGATGAAACTCAGAAATAGCATCGGAATTAAATACAAATGCACACTGCCGACTTAAGTACAAGAAGACCGACTCTTCTTACTGTCTATGCTTTGAACCATTCCTGTGACACTAGTTATAGATTCCGATGCTTCACTCCAGGTTTACTGTATCCCTTGGACCTTCTTATTGACGATGAAACACAGAAATTGCATCGGAATTGAATAGAAAAGGCACAATGCCGACTTGAGTACAAGAAGACTGATTCTCCTTACTGATTATAGTTTGAACCATTCCTGTGACAGTAGTTATAGATTCCGATGCTTTACTTCAGGTTTACTGTATACCTTGGACCTTCTTATTGACGATGAAACACAGTAATTGCATCGGAATTAAATACAAAAGGCACAATGCCGACTTAAGTACAAGAACACTGACTCTTCCTACTGTCTATGATTTCATACATTCCTGTGACACTAGTTATAGATTACGACGCTTCACTTCAGGTTTACTGTATCCCTTGGACCTTCTTATTGACGATGAAACACATAAATTGCATCGGAATTAAATACAAAAGGCAAAATGCCGACTTAAGTACACGAAGACTGACTCTTCTTACTGTCTATGTTTGAACCATTCCTGTGACACTAGTTATAAATTCAGATGCTTCACTCCAGGTTTACTGTATCCCTTGGACCTTCTTATTGACGATGAAACACAGTAATTGCATCGGAATTAAATACAAAAGGCACAATGCCGACTTAAGTACATGAAGACAGACACTTATTACTGACTATGTTTCGAATCATTCCTGTGACACTAGTTATAGATTCCGATGCTTCACTTCAGGTTTACTGTATCCTTCTGACCTTCTTATTGACGATGAAACACAGAAATTGCATCGGAAATAACTAGAAAAGGCACAATGCCGACTTAAGTACAAGAAGACTGACCCTTCTCACTGTCTTTGTTTTAAACCAATCCTGTGGCACTAGTTGTAGATTCCGATGCTTCACTTCAGGTTTACTGTATCCCTTGAACCATCTTATTGACGATGAAACACAGAAATTGCATCGGAATTAAATAGAAAAGGCACAATGCCGACTTAAGTACAAGAACACTGACTCTTCCTACTGTCCATGTTTTGAACCATTCCTGTGACACTAGTTATAGATTACGACGCTTCACGTCAGGTTTACTGTATCCCTTGTACCCTCTTATTGACGATGCAACACAGAAATTGCATCGGAATTAAATACAAAAGGCACAATGCCGACTTAAGTACATGAAGACCGACTCTTCTTATTGACAATGATTTGAACCATTCCTGCGACACTAGTTATAGATTCCGATGCTTCACTTCAGGTTATATGTATCCCTTGGACATTCTTATTGACAATGAAACACAGAAATTGAATCGGAATTAAATACAAAAGGCACAATGACGACTTAAGTACATGAAGACTGATTCTTCCTACAGTCTATGTTTTGAACCATTCCTGTGACAATAGTTATAGATTCCGATGCTTCACTCCAGGTTTACTATATCCCCTGCACCTTCTTATTGACGATGAAACACAGACATTGCATCGGAATTAAATACAAAAGGCACAATGCCGACATAAGGACAAGAAGACTGACTCTTCTTACCGACTATGTTTAGAACCATTCCTGTGACACTAGATATAGATTCCGATGCTTCACTTCAAGTTTACTGTATCCCTCTGACTTTCTTATTGACGAAGTAACTCTGAAATAGCATCAGAATTAAAATCAAAAGGCACAATGCCGACTTAAGTACAAGAAGACCGATTCTTCCTACTGTCTATGTTTTGGACCATTCCAATGACACTAGTTATAGATTCCGATGCTTCACTCCTGGTTTACTGTATCCCTTGGACCTTCTTATTGCCGACGAAACACAGAAATTGCATCGGAATTAAATAGAAAAGGCACAATGCCGACTTAAGTACAAGCAGACAGACCCTTCTTACTGACTATGTTTTGAACCATTCCTGTGACACTAGTTATAGATTCCGATGCTTCAGTTCAGGTTTACTGTATCCCTTGGACCTTCTTATTGACGATGAAACACATAAATTGCATCGGAATTAAATACAAAAGGCAAAATGCCGACTTAAGTACACGAAGACTGACTCTTCTTACTGTCTATGTTTGAACCATTCCTGTGACACTAGTTATAAATTCAGATGCTTCACTCCAGGTTTACTGTATCCCTTGGACCTTCTTATTGACGATGAAACACAGTAATTGCATCGGAATTAAATACAAAAGGCACAATGCCGACTTAAGTACAAGAACACTGACTCATCCTACTGTCTATGATTTCAAACATTCCTGTGACACTAGTTATAGATTACGACGCTTCACTTCAGGTTTACTGTATCCCTTGGACCTTCTTATTGACGATGAAACACATAAATTGCATCGGAATTAAATACAAAAGGCAAAATGCCGACTTAAGTACACGAAGACTGACTCTTCTTACTGTCTATGTTTGAACCATTCCTGTGACACTAGTTATAAATTCAGATGCTTCACTCCAGGTTTACTGTATCCCTTGGACCTTCTTATTGACGATGAAACACAGTAATTGCATCGGAATTAAATACAAAAGGCACAATGCCGACTTAAGTACATGAAGACAGACTCTTCTTATTGACATTGATTTGAACCATTCCTGTGACACTAGTTATAGATTCCGATGCTTCACTTCAGGTTAACTGTATCCCCTGGACCTTATTATAGACCATGAAACACAGAAATTGCATCGGAATTAAATACAAAAGGCACAATGCCGACTTAAGGACAAGAAGACAGACTCTTCTTACTGACTATGTTTTCAACCATTCCTGTGACACCAGTTATAGATTCCGATGCTTCACTTCCGGTTTACTGTATCCCTCTGACTTTCTTATTGACGAAGAAACTCAGAAATAGCATCGGAATTAAATTCAAAATGCAATATGCCGACTTAAGTACAAGAAGACCGACTCTTCTTACTGTCTATGTTTTGAACCATTCCTGTGACACTAGTTATAGATTCCAATGCTTCACTCCAGCATTACTGTAACCCTTGGACCTTGTTATTGACGATTAAACACAGAAATTCCATCGGAATTAAATAGAAATGCACAATGCCGACTTAAGTACAAGAAGACTGACTCTTCTTACTGAGTATGCTTTGAACCATTCCTGTGACACTAGTTATAGATTCCGATGCTTCACTCCAGCATTACTGTATCCCTTGGTCCTTGTTATTGACGATGAAACACAGAAATTGCATCGGAATTAAATAGAAAAGGCACAATGCCGACTTAAGTACAAGAAGACTGACTCTTCTTACTGACTATGGTTTGCACCATTCCTGTGACACTAGTTATAGATTCCGATGCATCTCTTCAGGTTTACTGTATCCCTTGGACCTTCTTATTGACGATGAAACACAGAAATTGCATCGTAATTATATACAAAAGGATAAATGCAGACTTAAGTACACGAAGACTGACTCTTCTTACTGTCTATGTTTTGAACCATTCCTGTGACACTAGTTACAGATTCCAATGCTACACTCCAGGATTATTGTATCCCTTGGATCTTCTTATTGACGATGAAACACAGAAAATGCATCGGAATTAAATACAAAAGGCACAATGCCGACTTAAGGACAAGAAGACTGACTCTTCTTACTGCTTTTGTTTTGAACCATTCCTGTGACATTAATTATAGATTCCGATGCTTCACTTCAGGTTTATTGTATCCCTCTGACCTTCTTATTGACGATGGAACACAGAAATTGCATCGGAATTAAATACAAAAGACACAATGCCGACTTAAGTACAAGAAGACTGACTCTTCTTACTGTCTATGTTTCACCCATTCCTGTGACACTAGTTATAGATTCCGATACTTCACTTCAGTTTTACTGTATCCCTCTGACCTTCTTATTGACGGTGAAACACAGAAATTGCATCGGAATTAAATACGAAAGGCACAATGCCGACTTAAGTACAAGAAGACTGACTCTTCTTGGTGTCTATGCTTTGAACCAATCCTGTGACACTAGTTGTAGATTCCGATGCTTCACTTCAGGTTTACTGTATCCCTTGGACATTCTTATTGACGATGAAACACAGTAATTGCATCGGAATTAAATACAAAAGGCACAATGCCGACTTAAGTACAAGAACACTAACTCTTCCTACTGTCTATGATTTCAAACATTCCTGTGACACTAGTTATAGATTACGACACTTCACTTCAGGTTTACTGTATCCCTTTTTCCTTGTTATTGACGATGAAACACAGAAATTGCATCGGAATTAAATACAAAAGGCACAATGCCGACTTAAGTACATGAAGACAGACTCTTCTTATTGACATTGATTTGAACCATTCCTGTGACACTAGTTATAGATTCCGATGCTTCACTTCAGGTTAACTGTATCCCCTGGACCTTCTTATAGACGATGAAACACAGAAATTGCACCGGAATTAAATAGAAAAGGCACAATGCCGACTTAATTACAAGAAGACTGACTCTTCTTACTGACTATGATTTCAACGATTCCTGTGACACAAGTTATAGATTCCTATGCTTCACTTCTGGTTTACTGTATCCCTCTGACCTTCTTATTGACGATGAAACACAGAAATTGCTTTGGTATTAAATAGAAAGGGCACAATGTCGACTTAACTACAAGAAGACTGACTCTTCTTACTGTCTGTGTTTTGAACCATTCCTGTGACACTAGTTATAGATTACGGCGCTTCACTTCAGGTTTACTGTATCCCTTGTACCCTCTTATTGACGATGCAACACAGAAATTGCATCGGAATTAAACACAAAAGGCACAATGCCGACTTAAGTACATGAAGACCGACTCTTCTTATTGACAATGATTTGAACCATTCCTGCGACACTAGTTATAGATTCCGATGCTTCACTTCAGGTTATATGTATCCCTTGGACATTCTTATTGACAATGAAACACAGAAATTGAATCGGAATTAAATACAAAAGTCACAATGACGACTTAAGTACATGAAGACTGATTCTTCCTACAGTCTATGTTTTGAACCATTCCTGTGACAATAGTTATAGATTCCGATGCTTCACTCCAGGTTTACTATATCCCCTGCACCTTCTTATTGACGATGAAACACAGACGTTGCATCGGAATTAAATACAAAAGGCACAATGCCGACATAAGGACAAGAAGACTGACTCTTCTTACCGACTATGTTTAGAACCATTCCTGTGACACTAGATATAGATTCCGATGCTTCACTTCAAGTTTACTGTATCCCTCTGACTTTCTTATTGACGAAGTAACTCTGAAATAGCATCAGAATTAAAATCAAAAGGCACAATGCCGACTTAAGTACAAGAAGACCGATTCTTCTTACTGTCTATGTTTTGGACCATTCCAATGACACTAGTTATAGATTCCGATGCTTCACTCCTGGTTTACTGTATCCCTTGGACCTTCTTATTGCCGACGAAACACAGAAATTGCATCGGAATTAAATAGAAAAGGCACAATGCCGACTTAAGTACAAGCAGACAGACCCTTCTTACTGACTATGTTTTGAACCATTCCTGTGACACTAGTTATAGATTCCGATGCTTCAGTTCAGGTTTACTGTATCCCTTGGACCTTCTTATTGACGATGAAACACATAAATTGCATCGGAATTAAATACAAAAGGCAAAATGCCGACTTAAGTACACGAAGACTGACTCTTCTTACTGTCTATGTTTGAACCATTCCTGTGACACTAGTTATAAATTCAGATGCTTCACTCCAGGTTTACTGTATCCCTTGGACCTTCTTATTGACGATGAAACACAGTAATTGCATCGGAATTAAATACAAAAGGCACAATGCCGACTTAAGTACAAGAACACTGACTCTTCCTACTGTCTATGATTTCAAACATTCCTGTGACACTAGTTATAGATTACGACGCTTCACTTCAGGTTTACTGTATCCCTTGGACCTTCTTATTGACGATGAAACACATAAATTGCATCGGAATTAAATACAAAAGGCAAAATGCCGACTTAAGTACACGAAGACTGACTCTTCTTACTGTCTATGTTTGAACCATTCCTGTGACACTAGTTATAAATTCAGATGCTTCACTCCAGGTTTACTGTATCCCTTGGACCTTCTTATTGACGATGAAACACAGTAATTGCATCGGAATTAAATACAAAAGGCACAATGCCGACTTAAGTACATGAAGACAGACTCTTCTTATTGACATTGATTTGAACCATTCCTGTGACACTAGTTATAGATTCCGATGCTTCACTTCAGGTTAACTGTATCCCCTGGACCTTATTATAGACCATGAAACACAGAAATTGCATCGGAATTAAATACAAAAGGCACAATGCCGACTTAAGGACAAGAAGACAGACTCTTCTTACTGACTATGTTTTCAACCATTCCTGTGACACCAGTTATAGATTCCGATGCTTCACTTCCGGTTTACTGTATCCCTCTGACTTTCTTATTGACGAAGAAACTCAGAAATAGCATCGGAATTAAATTCAAAATGCACTATGCCGACTTAAGTACAAGAAGACCGACTCTTCTTACTGTCTATGTTTTGAACCATTCCTGTGACACTAGTTATAGATTCCAATGCTTCACTCCAGCATTACTGTAACCCTTGGACCTTGTTATTGACGATGAAACACAGAAATTCCATCGGAATTAAATAGAAATGCACAATGCCGACTTAAGTACAAGAAGACTGACTCTTCTTACTGAGTATGCTTTGAACCATTCCTGTGACACTAGTTATAGATTCCGATGCTTCACTCCAGCATTACTGTATCCCTTGGTCCTTGTTATTGACGACGAAACACAGAAATTGCATCGGAATTAAATAGAAAAGGCACAATGCCGACTTAAGTACAAGAAGACTGACTCTTCTTACTGACTATGGTTTGCACCATTCCTGTGACACTAGTTATAGATTCCGATGCATCTCTTCAGGTTTACTGTATCCCTTGGACCTTCTTATTGACGATGAAACACAGAAATTGCATCGTAATTATATACAAAAGGATAAATGCAGACTTAAGTACACGAAGACTGACTCTTCTTACTGTCTATGTTTTGAAACATTCCTGTGACACTAGTTACAGATTCCAATGCTACACTCCAGGATTATTGTATCCCTTGGATCTTCTTATTGACGATGAAACACAGAAAATGCATCGGAATTAAATACAAAAGGCACAATGCCGACTTAAGGACAAGAAGACTGACTCTTCTTACTGCTTTTGTTTTGAACCATTCCTGTGACATTAATTATAGATTCCGATGCTTCACTTCAGGTTTATTGTATCCCTCTGACCTTCTTATTGACGATGGAACACAGAAATTGCATCGGAATTAAATACAAAAGACACAATGCCGACTTAAGTACAAGAAGACTGACTCTTCTTACTGTCTATGTTTCACCCATTCCTGTGACACTAGTTATAGATTCCGATACTTCACTTCAGTTTTACTGTATCCCTCTGACCTTCTTATTGACGATGGAACACAGAAATTGCATCGGAATTAAATACAAAAGCCACAATGCCGACTTAAGTACAAGAAGACTGACTCTTCTTAGTGTCTATGCTTTGAACCAATCCTGTGACACTAGTTGTAGATTCCGATGCTTCACTTCAGGTTTACTGTATCCCTTGGACATTCTTATTGACGATGAAACACAGTAATTGCATCGGAATTAAATACAAAAGGCACAATGCCGACTTAAGTACAAGAACACTAACTCTTCCTACTGTCTATGATTTCAAACATTCCTGTGACACTAGTTATAGATTACGACACTTCACTTCAGGTTTACTGTATCCCTTTTTCCTTGTTATTGACGATGAAACACAGAAATTGCATCGGAATTAAATACAAAAGGCACAATGCCGACTTAAGTACATGAAGACAGACTCTTCTTATTGACATTGATTTGAACCATTCCTGTGACACTAGTTATAGATTCCGATGCTTCACTTCAGGTTAACTGTATCCCCTGGACCTTCTTATAGACGATGAAACACAGAAATTGCACCGGAATTAAATAGAAAAGGCACAATGCCGACTTAATTACAAGAAGACTGACTCTTCTTACTGACTATGATTTCAACGATTCCTGTGACACAAGTTATAGATTCCTATGCTTCACTTCTGGTTTACTGTATCCCTCTGACCTTCTTATTGACGATGAAACACAGAAATTGCTTAGGTATTAAATAGAAAAGGCACAACGTCGACTTAACTACAAGAAGACTGACTCTTCTTACTGTCTGTGTTTTAACCATTCTTGTGACACTAGTTACAGATTCCGATGCTTTACTCCAGGTTTACTGTATCCCTTGGACCTTCTTATTTACGATGAAACACAGAAATTGCATCGGAATTAAATAGAAAAGGCACAATGCCGACTTAAGTACAAGAAGACTGACTTTTCCAACTGTCTATGTTTTGAACCATTCCTGTGACACAAGTTTTGGATTCCGAGGCTTCACTTCAGGTATACTGTATCCCTCTGACCTATGTATTGACGATGAAACACAGAAATTGCATCGGACTTAAATACAAAAGGCACAATGCCGACTTAAGAACAAGAAGACTGACTCTTCTTACTGTCTATGTTTTGAACCATTCCTGTGACACTAGTTATAGATTCCGATGCTTCACTCCAGCATTACTGTAACCCTTGGACCTTGTTATTGACGATGAAACACAGAAATTCCATCGGAATTAAATAGAAAAGGCACAATGCCGACTTAAGTACAAGAAGACTGACTCTTCTTACTGAGTATGCTTTGAACCATTCCTGTGACACTAGTTATAGATTCCGATGCTTCACTTCAGGTTTACTGTATCCCTTGGACCTTCTTATTGACGATGAAACACAGAAATTGCACCGGAATTAAATAGAAAAGGCACAATGCCGACTTAATTACAAGAAGACTGACTCTTCTTACTGACTATGATTTCAACCATTCCTGTGACACAAGTTATAGATTCCTATGCTTGACTTCTGGTTTACTGTATCCCTCTGACCTTCTTATTGACGATGAAACACAGAAATTGCTTTGGTATTAAATAGAAAAGGCACAATGTCGACTTAACTACAAGAAGACTGACTCTTCTTACTGTCTGTGTTTTAACCATTCTTGTGACACTAGTTACAGATTCCGATGCTTTACTCCAGGTTTACTGTATCCCTTGGACCTTCTTATTTACGATGAAACACAGAAATTGCATCGGAATTAAATAGAAAAGGCACAATGTCGACTTAAGTACAAGAAGACTGACTTTTCCAACTGTCTATGTTTGAACCATTCCTGTGACACAAGTTTTGGATTCCGAGGCTTAACTTCAGGTTTTCTGTATCCCTCTGACCTATGTATTGACGATGAAACACAGAAATTGCATCGGAATTAAATACAAAAGGCACAATGCCGACTTAAGGACAAGAAGACTGACTCTTCTTACTGACTATGCTTTAAACCATTCCTGTGACACTAGTTATAGATTCCGATGCTTCACTTCAGGTTTACTGTATCCCTCTGACCTTCATGATGACGATGAAAAACAAAAATTGCATCGGAATTAAATACAAAAGGCACAATGCAGACTTAAGTACAAGAAGACTAACTATTCTTACTGTCTATGCTTTGAACCATTACTGTGACACTAGTTATAGATTCTGATGCTTCACTCCAGGTTTACTGTATCACTTGGACCTTCTTATTGACGATGAAACACAGAAATTCCATCGGAATTAAATACGAAAGGCACAATGCCGACTTAAGTACAAAAAGACTGACACATCTTACTGACTATGTTTTGAACCATTCCTGTTACACTAGTTATAGATTCCGATGATTCACTTCAGGTTTACTGTATCCCTCTGACCTTCTCATTGACGATGTAACACAGAAATTGCATCGGAATTAATTAGAAAAGGCAAAATGCCGACTTAAGTACAAGAAGACTGACTCTTCATACTGTCTATGTTTTGAACCAATTCTGTGACACTAGTTGTGGATTCCGATGCTTCACTTCAGGTTTACTGTATCCCATTGGACCTTCTTATTGACGATGAAACACAGAAATTGCATCGGAATGAAATACTAAAGGCACAATCATGACTTAAGTACAAGAAGACTGACTCTTCTTACTGACTATGTTTTGAACCATTCCAGTGACACTAGTTAAAGATTCCGATGCTTCACTTCAGGTTTACTGTATCCTTGTGACCTTCCTATTGACGATGAAACACAGAGATTGCATCGGAACTAATTAGAAAAGGCACAATGCCGACTTAAGTACAAGAAGACTGCCTCTTCCTACTGTCTACGTTTTGAACCATTCCTGTGTCACTAGCTGTGGATTCCGATGCTTCACTTCAGGTTTACTGTATCCCTCTGACCTTCTTATTGACGATGAAACACAGAAATTGCTTCGGAAATAAATACAAAAGCCACAATGCCGACTTAAGTACAAGAAGACAGACTCTTCGTACTGTCTACGTTTTGAACCATTCCTGTGACACTAGTTATAGATTCGGATGCTTCACTTCAGGTTTACTGTTTCACTTGGACCTTCTTATTGACGATGAATCACAGAACTTGCATCGGAATTAAATACAAAAGACACAATGCCGACTTAAGTACAAGAAGACTGACTCTTCTTACTGTCTATGCTTTGAACCATTACTGTGACACTAGTTATAGGTTCCGGTGCTTCACTCCAGGTTTACTGTGTCTCTTGGACCTTCTTATTAACGATGAAACACAGAAATTGCATCGGAATTAAATACAAAAGGCACAATGCCGACTTAAGGACAAGAAGACTGACTCTTCTTACTGACTATGTTGTGAACCATTCCTGTGACACTAGTTATAGATTCCGATGCTTCACTTCAGGTTAACTGTATCCCCTGGACCTTCTTATAGACGATGAAACACAGAAATTGCACCGGAATTAAATAGAAAAGGCACAATGCCGACTTAATTACAAGAAGACTGACTCTTCTTACTGACTATGATTTCAACGATTCCTGTGACACAAGTTATAGATTCCTATGCTTCACTTCTGGTTTACTGTATCCCTCTGACCTTCTTATTGACGATGAAACACAGAAATTGCTTAGGTATTAAATAGAAAAGGCACAACGTCGACTTAACTACAAGAAGACTGACTCTTCTTACTGTCTGTGTTTTAACCATTCTTGTGACACTAGTTACAGATTCCGATGCTTTACTCCAGGTTTACTGTATCCCTTGGACCTTCTTATTTACGATGAAACACAGAAATTGCATCGGAATTAAATAGAAAAGGCACAATGCCGACTTAAGTACAAGAAGACTGACTCTTCTTACTGACTATGGTTTGCACCATTCCTGTGACACTAGTTATAGATTCCGATGCATCTCTTCAGGTTTACTGTATCCCTTGGACCTTCTTATTGACGATGAAACACAGAAATTGCATCGTAATTATATACAAAAGGATAAATGCAGACTTAAGTACACGAAGACTGACTCTTCTTACTGTCTATGTTTTGAAACATTCCTGTGACACTAGTTACAGATTCCAATGCTACACTCCAGGATTATTGTATCCCTTGGATCTTCTTATTGACGATGAAACACAGAAAATGCATCGGAATTAAATACAAAAGGCACAATGCCGACTTAAGGACAAGAAGACTGACTCTTCTTACTGCTTTTGTTTTGAACCATTCCTGTGACATTAATTATAGATTCCGATGCTTCACTTCAGGTTTATTGTATCCCTCTGACCTTCTTATTGACGATGGAACACAGAAATTGCATCGGAATTAAATACAAAAGACACAATGCCGACTTAAGTACAAGAAGACTGACTCTTCTTACTGTCTATGTTTCACCCATTCCTGTGACACTAGTTATAGATTCCGATACTTCACTTCAGTTTTACTGTATCCCTCTGACCTTCTTATTGACGATGGAACACAGAAATTGCATCGGAATTAAATACAAAAGCCACAATGCCGACTTAAGTACAAGAAGACTGACTCTTCTTAGTGTCTATGCTTTGAACCAATCCTGTGACACTAGTTGTAGATTCCGATGCTTCACTTCAGGTTTACTGTATCCCTTGGACATTCTTATTGACGATGAAACACAGTAATTGCATCGGAATTAAATACAAAAGGCACAATGCCGACTTAAGTACAAGAACACTAACTCTTCCTACTGTCTATGATTTCAAACATTCCTGTGACACTAGTTATAGATTACGACACTTCACTTCAGGTTTACTGTATCCCTTTTTCCTTGTTATTGACGATGAAACACAGAAATTGCATCGGAATTAAATACAAAAGGCACAATGCCGACTTAAGTACATGAAGACAGACTCTTCTTATTGACATTGATTTGAACCATTCCTGTGACACTAGTTATAGATTCCGATGCTTCACTTCAGGTTAACTGTATCCCCTGGACCTTCTTATAGACGATGAAACACAGAAATTGCACCGGAATTAAATAGAAAAGGCACAATGCCGACTTAATTACAAGAAGACTGACTCTTCTTACTGACTATGATTTCAACGATTCCTGTGACACAAGTTATAGATTCCTATGCTTCACCTCTGGTTTACTGTATCCCTCTGACCTTCTTATTGACGATGAAACACAGAAATTGCTTAGGTATTAAATAGAAAAGGCACAACGTCGACTTAACTACAAGAAGACTGACTCTTCTTACTGTCTGTGTTTTAACCATTCTTGTGACACTAGTTACAGATTCCGATGCTTTACTCCAGGTTTACTGTATCCCTTGGACCTTCTTATTTACGATGAAACACAGAAATTGCATCGGAATTAAATAGAAAAGGCACAATGCCGACTTAAGTACAAGAAGACTGACTTTTCCAACTGTCTATGTTTTGAACCATTCCTGTGACACAAGTTTTGGATTCCGAGGCTTCACTTCAGGTATACTGTATCCCTCTGACCTATGTATTGACGATGAAACACAGAAATTGCATCGGACTTAAATACAAAAGGCACAATGCCGACTTAAGAACAAGAAGACTGACTCTTCTTACTGTCTATGTTTTGAACCATTCCTGTGACACTAGTTATAGATTCCGATGCTTCACTCCAGCATTACTGTAACCCTTGGACCTTGTTATTGACGATGAAACACAGAAATTCCATCGGAATTAAATAGAAAAGGCACAATGCCGACTTAAGTACAAGAAGACTGACTCTTCTTACTGAGTATGCTTTGAACCATTCCTGTGACACTAGTTATAGATTCCGATGCTTCACTTCAGGTTTACTGTATCCCTTGGACCTTCTTATTGACGATGAAACACAGAAATTGCACCGGAATTAAATAGAAAAGGCACAATGCCGACTTAATTACAAGAAGACTGACTCTTCTTACTGACTATGATTTCAACCATTCCTGTGACACAAGTTATAGATTCCTATGCTTGACTTCTGGTTTACTGTATCCCTCTGACCTATGTATTGACGATGAAACACAGAAATTGCTTTGGTATTAAATAGAAAAGGCACAATGTCGACTTAACTACAAGAAGACTGACTCTTCTTACTGTCTGTGTTTTAACCATTCTTGTGACACTAGTTACAGATTCCGATGCTTTACTCCAGGTTTACTGTATCCCTTGGACCTTCTTATTTACGATGAAACACAGAAATTGCATCGGAATTAAATAGAAAAGGCACAATGTCGACTTAAGTACAAGAAGACTGACTTTTCCAACTGTCTATGTTTGAACCATTCCTGTGACACAAGTTTTGGATTCCGAGGCTTAACTTCAGGTTTTCTGTATCCCTCTGACCTATGTATTGACGATGAAACACAGAAATTGCATCGGAATTAAATACAAAAGGCACAATGCCGACTTAAGGACAAGAAGACTGACTCTTCTTACTGACTATGCTTTAAACCATTCCTGTGACACTAGTTATAGATTCCGATGCTTCACTTCAGGTTTACTGTATCCCTCTGACCTTCATGATGACGATGAAAAACAAAAATTGCATCGGAATTAAATACAAAAGGCACAATGCAGACTTAAGTACAAGAAGACTAACTATTCTTACTGTCTATGCTTTGAACCATTACTGTGACACTAGTTATAGATTCTGATGCTTCACTCCAGGTTTACTGTATCACTTGGACCTTCTTATTGACGATGAAACACAGAAATTCCATCGGAATTAAATACGAAAGGCACAATGCCGACTTAAGTACAAAAAGACTGACACATCTTACTGACTATGTTTTGAACCATTCCTGTTACACTAGTTATAGATTCCGATGATTCACTTCAGGTTTACTGTATCCCTCTGACCTTCTCATTGACGATGTAACACAGAAATTGCATCGGAATTAATTAGAAAAGGCAAAATGCCGACTTAAGTACAAGAAGACTGACTCTTCATACTGTCTATGTTTTGAACCAATTCTGTGACACTAGTTGTGGATTCCGATGCTTCACTTCAGGTTTACTGTATCCCATTGGACCTTCTTATTGACGATGAAACACAGAAATTGCATCGGAATGAAATACTAAAGGCACAATCATGACTTAAGTACAAGAAGACTGACTCTTCTTACTGACTATGTTTTGAACCATTCCAGTGACACTAGTTAAAGATTCCGATGCTTCACTTCAGGTTTACTGTATCCTTGTGACCTTCCTATTGACGATGAAACACAGAGATTGCATCGGAACTAATTAGAAAAGGCACAATGCCGACTTAAGTACAAGAAGACTGCCTCTTCCTACTGTCTACGTTTTGAACCATTCCTGTGTCACTAGCTGTGGATTCCGATGCTTCACTTCAGGTTTACTGTATCCCTCTGACCTTCTTATTGACGATGAAACACAGAAATTGCTTCGGAAATAAATACAAAAGCCACAATGCCGACTTAGGTACAAGAAGACAGACTCTTCGTACTGTCTACGTTTTGAACCATTCCTGTGACACTAGTTATAGATTCGGATGCTTCACTTCAGGTTTACTGTTTCACTTGGACCTTCTTATTGACGATGAATCACAGAACTTGCATCGGAATTAAATACAAAAGACACAATGCCGACTTAAGTACAAGAAGACTGACTCTTCTTACTGTCTATGCTTTGAACCATTACTGTGACACTAGTTATAGATTCCGGTGCTTCACTCCAGGTTTACTGTGTCTCTTGGACCTTCTTATTAACGATGAAACACAGAAATTGCATCGGAATTAAATACAAAAGGCACAATGCCGACTTAAGGACAAGAAGACTGACTCTTCTTACTGACTATGTTGTGAACCATTCCTGTGACACTAGTTATAGATTCCGATGCTTCACTTCAGGTTTACAGAATCCCTCTGACCTTCTTATTGACTATGAAACACAGAAATTGCATCGGAATTAAATACAAAAGGCACAATGCCGACTTAAGTACATGAAGACCGACTGTTCTTATTGACAATGATTAGAACCATTCCTGTGACACTAGTTATAGATTCCGATGCTTCACTTCAGGTTAACTGTATCCCCTGGACCTTCTTATAGACGATGAAACACAGAAATTGCATCGGAATTAAATACAAAAGGCACAATGCCGACTTAAGGACAAGAAGACAGACTCTTCTTACTGACTATGTTTTGAACCATAACTGTGACACCAGTTATAGATTCCGATGCTTCACTTCCGGTTTACTGTATCCCTCTGACTTTCTTATTGACGAAGAAACTCAGAAATAGCATCGGAATTAAATTCAAAAGGCAATATGCCGACTTAAGTACAAGAAGACCGACTCTTCTTACTGTCTATGTTTTGAACCATTCCTGTGACACTAGTTATAGATTCCGATGCTTCACTCCAGCATTACTGTAACCCTTGGACCTTGTTATTGACTATGAAACACGGAAATTGCATCGGAATTAAATAGAAAAGGCACAATGCCGACTTAAGTACAAGAAGACCGACTCTTCTTACTGAGTATGCTTTGAACCATTCCTGTGACACTAGTTATAGATTCCGATGCTTCACTTCCGGTTTACTGTATGCCTTGGACCTTCTTATTGACGATGAAACACAGGAATTTCATCGTAATTAAATACAAAAGGATAAATGCCGACTTAAGTACACGAACACTGACTCTTCTTACAGTCTATGCTTTGAACCATTCCTGTGACACTAGTTGTAGATTCCGATGCTACACTCCAGGTTTATTGTATCCCTTGGACCTTCTTATTGACGATGAAACACAGAAATTGCATCGGAATTAAATACAAAAGGCACAATGCCGACTTAAGGACAAGAAGACTGTCTCTTCTTACTGCCTTTGATTTGAACCATTCCTGTGACACTAATTATGGATTCCGATGCTTCACTTCAGGTTTATTGTATCCCTCTGACCTTCTTATTGACGATGGAACACAGAAATTGCATCGAAATTAAATAGAAAAGGCACAATGTCGACTTAAGTATAAAAAGATTGACTCTTCTTACTGTCTATGTTTTGAACCATTCTTGTGACACTAGTTATAGCTTCCGATGCTTCACTCCAGGTTTACTGTATCCCTTGGACCTTCTTACTGACGATGAAACACAGAAATTGCACCGGAATTAAATAGAAAAGGCACAATGCCGACTTAATTACAAGAAGACTGACTCTTCTTACTGACTATGATTTCAACCATTCCTGTGACACTAATTATAGATTCCGATGCTTCACTTCAGGTTTATTGTATCCCTCTTACCTTCTTATTGACGATGAATCACAGAACTTGCATCGGAATTAAATACAAAAGACACAATGCCGACTTAAGTACAAGAAGACTGACTCTTCTTACTGTCTATGCTTTGAACCATTACTGTGACACTAGTTATATGTTCCGGTGCTTCACTCCAGGTTTACTGTGTCCCTTGGACCTTCTTATTGACGATGAAACACAGAAATTGCATCGGAATTAAATAAAAAAGGCACATTGCCGACTTAAGGACAATAAGACTGACTCTTCTTACTGACTATGTTTTGAACCATTCCTGTGACACTAGTTATAGATTCCGATGCTTCACTTCAGGTTTACAGAATCCCTCTGACCTTCTTATTGACGATGAAACAAAGAAATTGCATCGGAATTAAATACAAAAGGCACAATGCCGACTTAAGTACAAGAAGACTGACTCTTCTTACTGTCTATGTTTGAACCATTCCTGTGACACTAGTTATAGATTCCGATGCTTCAATTCAGTTTTACTGTATCCCTCTGACCTTCTTATTGACGGTGAAACACAGAAATTGCATCGGAATTAAATACGAAAGGCACAATGCCGACTTAAGTTCAAGAGACTGACTCTTCTTACTGTCTATGTTTTGAACAAATCCTGTGACACTAGTTGTAGATTCCGATGCTTCACTTCAGGTTTACTGTATCCCTTGGACCTTCTTATAGACGATGTAACACAGAAATTGCATCGGAATTAAATACAAAAGGCACAATGCCGACTTAAGGACATGAAGACCGACTGTTCTTATTGACAATGATTTGAACCATTCCTGTGACACTAGTTATACATTCCGATGCTTCACTTCAGGTTAATTGTATCCCCTGGACCTTCTTATAGACGATGAAACACAGAAATTGCATCGGAATTAAATACAAAAGGCACAATGCCGACTTAAGGACAAGAAGACAGACTCTTCTTACTGACTATGTTTTGAACCTTAACTGTGACACCAGTTATAGATTCCGATGCTTCACTTCCGGTTTACTGTATCCCTCTGACTTTCTTATTGACGATGAAACACGGAAATTGCATCGGAATTAAATAGAAAAGGCACAATGCCGACTTAAGTACAAGAAGGCTGACTCTTCTTACTGAGTATGCTTTGAACCATTCCTGTGACACTAGTTATAGATTCCGATGCTTCACTTCAGGTTTACTGTATCCCTTGGACCTTCTTATTGACGATGAAACACAGAAATTGCTTTGGTATTAAATAGAAAAGGCACAATGTCGACTTAAGTACAAGAAGACTGCCTCTTCTTAGTGACTATGTTTTGAACCATTCCTGTAACACAAGTTTTGGATTCCGAGGCTTCACTTCAGGTTTTCTGTATCCCTCTGACCTACGTATTGACGATGAAACACAGAAATTGCATCGGAATTAAATACAAAAGGCACAATGCCGACTTAAGGACAAGAAGACTGACTCTTCTTACTGACTATGCTTTGAACCTGTCCTGTGACACTAGTTATAGATTCCGATGCATCACTTCAGGTTTACTGTATCCCTCTGACCTTCATATTGACGATGAAAAATAAAAATTGCATCGGAATTAAATACAAAAGGCACAATGCAGACTTAAGTTCAAGAAGACTGACTATTCTTACTGTCTATGCTTTGAACTATTACTGTGACACTAGTTATAGATTCTGATGCTTCACTCCAGGTTTACTGTATCCCTTGGACCATCTTATTGACGATGAAACACAGAAATTCCATCGGAATTAAATACGAAAGGCACAATGCCGACTTAAGTACAAAAAGACTGACTCTTCTTACTGACTATGTTTAGAACCATTCCTGTGACAGTAGTTATAGATTCCGATGCTTCACTTCAGGTTTACTGTATCCCTCTGACCTTCTTATTGACGATGAAACACAGAAATTGCATCGAAATTAAATACAAAAGGCACTATGCCGACTTATGTACAAGAAGACTGCCTCTTCTTACTTACTATGTTTTGAACCATTCCTGTGACACTAGTTATAGATTCCGGTGATTCACGTCAGGTTTACTGTATCCCTCTGACCTTCTCATTGACGATGAGACACAGAAATTGCATCGGAATTAAATACAAAAGGCACAATGCCAACTTAAGTACAAGAAGACTGACTCTTCCTACTGTCTATGTTAAGAACCATTCATGTGACACTAGTTGTAGATTCCGATGCTTCACTTCAGGTTTACTGTATCCCTTGGACCTTCTTATTGACGGTGAAACACAGATATTGCATCGGAATTAAATACAAAAGGCACAATGCCGACTTAAGTACAAGAACACTGACTCTTCCTACTGTCTATGTTTTGAACCATTCCTGTGACACTAGTTATAGATTCCGATGCTTCACTTCAGGTTTACTGTATCCCTTGTACCTTCTTATTGACGATGAAACACAGAAATTGCATCGGAATTAAATACAAAATGCACAATGGCGACTTAAGTACATGATGACCGACTCTTCTTATTGACAATGATTTGAACCATTCCTGTGACACTAGTTATAGTTTCCGATGCTTCACTTCAGGTTCACTGTATCCCTAGGACATTCTTATAGACGATGAAACACAGAAATTGCATCGGAATTAAATACAAAAGGCACAATGCCGACTTAAGTACAAGAAGACTGACTCTTCCTACTGTCTATGTTTTGAACCATTCCATTGACACTAGTTATAGATTCCGATGCTTCACTCCAGGTTAAGTGTATCCCTTGGACCTTCTTATTGACGATGAAACACAGAAATTGCATCGGAATGAAATAGAAAATGCACAATGCCGACGTAAGTACAAGAAGACTGACTCTTCTTACTGACTATGTTTTGAACCATTCCTGTGACCCTAGTTATAGATTCCGATGCTTCACTTCAGGTTTACTGTATCCCTTGGACCTTCTTATTGACGCTGAAACACAGAAATTGCATCGGAATTAAATAGAAAAGGCACAATGTCGACTTAAGTACAAAAAGATTGATTCTTCTTACTGTCTATGTTTTGAACCATTCTTGTGACACTAGTTATAGCTTCCGATGCTTCACTCCAGGTTTACTGTATCCCTTGGACCTTCTTATTGACGATGTAACACAGAAATTGCATCGGAATTAAATAGAAAAAGCGCAATGCCCAATTAAGTACAAGAAGACCGACTCTAATTATTGACAATGATCTGAACCATTCCTGTGACAATAGTTATAGATTCCGATGCTTCACTTCAGGTTTACAGTATCCCTTGGACATTCTTATTGACGATGAAACACAGAAATTGCATCGAAATAAAATACAAAAGGCACAATGCCGACTTAAGTACAAGAAGACTGACTCTTCTTACTGTCTATGATTTGAACCATTCCTGTGACACTAGTTATAGATTCCGATGCTACTCTCCAGGTTTACTTTATCCCTTGGACCTTCTTATTGACGATGAAACACAGCAATTGCACCGGAATTAAATAGAAAAGGCACAATGCCGACTTAATTACAAGAAGACTGACTCTTCTTACTGACTATGATTTCATCCATTCCTGTGACACAAGTGATAGATTCCTATGCTTCACTTCTGGTTTACTGTATCCCTCTGACCTTCTTATTGACGATGAAACACAGAAATTGCTTTGGTATTAAATAGAAAAGGCACAATGTCGACTTAAGTACAAGAAGACTGCCTCTTCTTACTGACTATGATTTGAACCATTCCTGTAACACAAGTTTTGGATTCCGAGGCTTCACTTCAGGTTTTCTGTATCCCTCTGACCTACGTATTGACGATGAAACACAGAAATTCCATCGGAATTAAATACAAAAGGCACAATGCCGACTTAAGGACAAGAAGACTGGCTCTTCTTACTGACTATGCTTTGAACCATTCCTGTGACACTAGTTATAGATTCCGATGCATCACTTCAGGTTTACTGTATCCCTCTGACCTTCTTATTGACTATGAAAAACAAAAATTGCATCGGAATTAAATACAAAAGTCACAATGCCGACTTATGTACAAGAAGACTGCCTCTTCTTACTTACTATGTTTTGAACCATTCCTGTGACACTAGTTATAGATTCCGGTGATTCACGTCAGGTTTACTGTATCCCTCTGACCTTCTCATTGGCGATGAGACACAGAAATTGCATCGGAATTAAATACAAAAGGCACAATGCCAACTTAAGTACAAGAAGACTGACTCTTCCTACTGTCTATGTTAAGAACCATTCATGTGACACTAGTTGTAGATTCCGATGCTTCACTTCAGGTTTACTGTATCCCTTGGACCTTCTTATTGACGATGAAACACAGAAATTGCATCGGAATTAAATACAAAAGGCACAATGCCGACTTAAGTACAAGAACACTGACTCTTCCTACTGTCTATGTTTTGAACCATTCCTGTGACACTAGTTATAGATTCCGATGCTTCACTTCCGGTTTACTGTATCCCTCTGACTTTCTTATTGACGATGAAACACGGAAATTGCATCGGAATTAAATAGAAAAGGCACAATGCCGACTTAAGTACAAGAAGGCTGACTCTTCTTACTGAGTATGCTTTGAACCATTCCTGTGACACTAGTTATAGATTCCGATGCTTCACTTCAGGTTTACTGTATCCCTTGGACCTTCTTATTGACGATGAAACACAGAAATTGCTTTGGTATTAAATAGAAAAGGCACAATGTCGACTTAAGTACAAGAAGACTGCCTCTTCTTAGTGACTATGTTTTGAACCATTCCTGTAACACAAGTTTTGGATTCCGAGGCTTCACTTCAGGTTTTCTGTATCCCTCTGACCTACGTATTGACGATGAAACACAGAAATTGCATCGGAATTAAATACAAAAGGCACAATGCCGACTTAAGGACAAGAAGACTGACTCTTCTTACTGACTATGCTTTGAACCTGTCCTGTGACACTAGTTATAGATTCCGATGCATCACTTCAGGTTTACTGTATCCCTCTGACCTTCATATTGACGATGAAAAACAAAAATTGCATCGGAATTAAATACAAAAGGCACAATGCAGACTTAAGTTCAAGAAGACTGACTATTCTTACTGTCTATGCTTTGAACTATTACTGTGACACTAGTTATAGATTCTGATGCTTCACTCCAGGTTTACTGTATCCCTTGGACCATCTTATTGACGATGAAACACAGAAATTCCATCGGAATTAAATACGAAAGGCACAATGCCGACTTAAGTACAAAAAGACTGACTCTTCTTACTGACTATGTTTAGAACCATTCCTGTGACAGTAGTTATAGATTCCGATGCTTCACTTCAGGTTTACTGTATCCCTCTGACCTTCTTATTGACGATGAAACACAGAAATTGCATCGAAATTAAATACAAAAGGCACTATGCCGACTTATGTACAAGAAGACTGCCTCTTCTTACTTACTATGTTTTGAACCATTCCTGTGACACTAGTTATAGATTCCGGTGATTCACGTCAGGTTTACTGTATCCCTCTGACCTTCTCATTGACGATGAGACACAGAAATTGCATCGGAATTAAATACAAAAGGCACAATGCCAACTTAAGTACAAGAAGACTGACTCTTCCTACTGTCTATGTTAAGAACCATTCATGTGACACTAGTTGTAGATTCCGATGCTTCACTTCAGGTTTACTGTATCCCTTGGACCTTCTTATTGACGGTGAAACACAGATATTGCATCGGAATTAAATACAAAAGGCACAATGCCGACTTAAGTACAAGAACACTGACTCTTCCTACTGTCTATGTTTTGAACCATTCCTGTGACACTAGTTATAGATTCCGATGCTTCACTTCAGGTTTACTGTATCCCTTGTACCTTCTTATTGACGATGAAACACAGAAATTGCATCGGAATTAAATACAAAATGCACAATGGCGACTTAAGTACATGATGACCGACTCTTCTTATTGACAATGATTTGAACCATTCCTGTGACACTAGTTATAGTTTCCGATGCTTCACTTCAGGTTCACTGTATCCCTAGGACATTCTTATAGACGATGAAACACAGAAATTGCATCGGAATTAAATACAAAAGGCACAATGCCGACTTAAGTACAAGAAGACTGACTCTTCCTACTGTCTATGTTTTGAACCATTCCATTGACACTAGTTATAGATTCCGATGCTTCACTCCAGGTTAAGTGTATCCCTTGGACCTTCTTATTGACGATGAAACACAGAAATTGCATCGGAATGAAATAGAAAATGCACAATGCCGACGTAAGTACAAGAAGACTGACTCTTCTTACTGACTATGTTTTGAACCATTCCTGTGACCCTAGTTATAGATTCCGATGCTTCACTTCAGGTTTACTGTATCCCTTGGACCTTCTTATTGACGCTGAAACACAGAAATTGCATCGGAATTAAATAGAAAAGGCACAATGTCGACTTAAGTACAAAAAGATTGATTCTTCTTACTGTCTATGTTTTGAACCATTCTTGTGACACTAGTTATAGCTTCCGATGCTTCACTCCAGGTTTACTGTATCCCTTGGACCTTCTTATTGACGATGTAACACAGAAATTGCATCGGAATTAAATAGAAAAAGCGCAATGCCCAATTAAGTACAAGAAGACCGACTCTAATTATTGACAATGATCTGAACCATTCCTGTGACAATAGTTATAGATTCCGATGCTTCACTTCAGGTTTACAGTATCCCTTGGACATTCTTATTGACGATGAAACACAGAAATTGCATCGAAATAAAATACAAAAGGCACAATGCCGACTTAAGTACAAGAAGACTGACTCTTCTTACTGTCTATGATTTGAACCATTCCTGTGACACTAGTTATAGATTCCGATGCTACTCTCCAGGTTTACTTTATCCCTTGGACCTTCTTATTGACGATGAAACACAGCAATTGCACCGGAATTAAATAGAAAAGGCACAATGCCGACTTAATTACAAGAAGACTGACTCTTCTTACTGACTATGATTTCATCCATTCCTGTGACACAAGTGATAGATTCCTATGCTTCACTTCTGGTTTACTGTATCCCTCTGACCTTCTTATTGACGATGAAACACAGAAATTGCTTTGGTATTAAATAGAAAAGGCACAATGTCGACTTAAGTACAAGAAGACTGCCTCTTCTTACTGACTATGATTTGAACCATTCCTGTAACACAAGTTTTGGATTCCGAGGCTTCACTTCAGGTTTTCTGTATCCCTCTGACCTACGTTTTGACGATGAAACACAGAAATTCCATCGGAATTAAATACAAAAGGCACAATGCCGACTTAAGGACAAGAAGACTGGCTCTTCTTACTGACTATGCTTTGAACCATTCCTGTGACACTAGTTATAGATTCCGATGCATCACTTCAGGTTTACTGTATCCCTCTGACCTTCTTATTGACTATGAAAAACAAAAATTGCATCGGAATTAAATACAAAAGGCACAATGCCGACTTATGTACAAGAAGACTGCCTCTTCTTACTTACTATGTTTTGAACCATTCCTGTGACACTAGTTATAGATTCCGGTGATTCACGTCAGGTTTACTGTATCCCTCTGACCTTCTCATTGGCGATGAGACACAGAAATTGCATCGGAATTAAATACAAAAGGCACAATGCCAACTTAAGTACAAGAAGACTGACTCTTCCTACTGTCTATGTTAAGAACCATTCATGTGACACTAGTTGTAGATTCCGATGCTTCACTTCAGGTTTACTGTATCCCTTGGACCTTCTTATTGACGATGAAACACAGAAATTGCATCGGAATTAAATACAAAAGGCACAATGCCGACTTAAGTACAAGAACACTGACTCTTCCTACTGTCTATGTTTTGAACCATTCCTGTGACACTAGTTATAGATTCCGATGCTTCACTTCAGGTTCACTGTATCCCTTGTACCTTCTTATTGACGAAGAAACACAGAAATTGCATCGGAATTAAATACAAAATGCACAATGGCGACTTAAGTACATGATGACCGACTCTCCTTATTGACAATGATTTGAACCATTCCTGTGACACTAGTTATAGTTTCCGATGCTTCACTTCAGGTTCACTGTATCCCTAGGACATTCTTATAGACGATGAAACACAGAAATTGCATCGGAATTAAATACAAAAGGCACAATGCCGACTTAAGTACAAGAAGACTGACTCTTCCTACTGTCTATGTTTTGAACCATTCCATTGACACTAGTTATAGATTCCGATGCTTCACTCCAGGTTAAGTGTATCCCTTCGACCTTCTTATTGACGATGAAACACAGAAATTGCATCGGAATGAAATAGAAAATGCACAATGCCGACGTAAGTACAAGAAGACTGACTGTTCTTACTGACTATGTTTTGAACCATTCCTGTGACCCTAGTTATAGATTCCGATGCTTCACTTCTGGTGTACTGTATCCCTTGGACCTTCTTATTGACGCTGAAACACAGAAATTGCATCGGAATTAAATAGAAAAGGCACAATGTCGACTTAAGTACAAAAAGATTGATTCTTCTTACTGTCTATGTTTTGAACCATTCTTGTGACACTAGTTATAGCTTCCGATGCTTCACTCTAGGTTTACTGTATCCCTTGGACCTTCTTATTGACGATGTAACACAGAAATTGCATCGGAATTAAATAGAAAAAGCGCAATGCCCAATTAAGTACAAGAAGACCGACTCTTCTTATTGACAATGATCTGAACCATTCCTGTGACAATAGTTATAGATTCCGATGCTTCACTTCAGATTTACTGTCTCCCTTGGACATTATTATTGACGATGAAACACAGAAATTGCATCGAAATAAAATATAAAAGGCACAATGCCGACTTAAGTACAAGAAGACTGACTCTTCTTACTGTCTATGATTTGAACCATTCCTGTGACACTAGTTATAGATTCCGATGCTACTCTCCAGGTTTACTTTATCCCTTGGACCTTCTTATTGACGATGAAACACAGCAATTGCACCGGAATTAAATAGAAAAGGCACAATGCCGACTTAATTACAAGAAGACGGACTCTTCTTACTGACTATGATTTCATCCATTCCTGTGACACAAGTGATAGATTCCTATGCTTCACTTCTGGTTTACTGTATCCCTCTGACCTTCTTATTGACGATGAAACACAGAAATTGCTTTGGTACTAAATAGAAAAGGCACAATGTCGACTTAAGTACAAGAAGACTGCCTCTTCTTACTGACTATGTTTTGAACCATTCCTGTAACACAAGTTTTGGATTCCGAGGCTTCACTTCAGGTTTTCTGTATCCCTCTGACCTACGTATTGACGATGAAACACAGAAATTGCATCGGAATTAAATACAAAAGGCACAATGCCGACTTAAGGACAAGAAGACTGACTCTTCTTACTGACTATGCTTTGAACCATTCCTGTGACACTAGTTATAGATTCCGATGCATCACTTCAGGTTTACTGTATCCCTCTGACCTTCTTATTGACGATGAAAAACCAAAATTGCATCGGAATTAAATACAAGAGGCACAATGCAGACTTAAGTTCAAGAAGACTGACTATTCTTACTGTCTATGCTTTGAACTATTACTGTGACACTAGTTATAGATTCTGATGCATCACTCCAGGTTTACTGTATCCCTTGGACCATCTTATTGACGATGAAACACAGAAATTCCATCGGAATTAAATACGAAAGGCACAATGCCGACTTAAGTACAAAAAGACTGACTCTTCTTACTGACTATGTTTAGAACCATTCCTCTGACACTAGTTATAGATTCCGATGCTTCACTTCAGGTTTACTGTATCCCTCTGACCTTCTTATTGACGATGAAACACAGAAATTGCACCGAAATTAAATACAAAAGGCACAATGCCGACTTAAGTACAAGAAGACTGCCTCTTCTTACTTACTATGTTTTGAACCATTCCTGTGACACTAGTTATGGATTCCGATGATTCACGTCAGGTTTACTGTATCCCTCTGACCTTCTCATTGACGATGAGACACAGAAATTGCATCGGAATTAAATACAAAAGGCACAATGCCAACTTAAGTACAAGAAGACTGACTCTTCCTACTGTCTATGTTAAGAACCATTCATGTGACACTAGTTGTAGATTCCGATGCTTCACTTCAGGTTTACTGTATCCCTTGGACCTTCTTATTGACGATGAAACACAGAAATTGCATCGGAATTAAGTACAAAAGGCACAATGCCGACTTAAGTACAAGAACACTGACTCTTCCTACTGTCTATGCTTTGAACCATTCCTGTGACACTAGTTATAGATTCCGATGCTTCACTTCAGGTTTACTGTATCCCTTGTACCTTCTTATTGACGATGAAACACAGAAATTGCATCGGAATTAAATACAAAATGCACAATGGCGACTTAAGTACATGATGATCGACTCTTCTTATTGACAATGATTTGAACCATTCCTGTGACACTAGTTATAGTTTCCGATGCTTCACTTCAGGTTCACTGTATCCCTAGGACATTCTTATAGACGATGAAACACAGAAATTGCATCGGAATTAAATACAAAATGCACAATGCCGACTTAAGTACAAGAAGACTGACTCTTCCTACTGTCTATGTTTGAACCATTCCATTGACACTAGTTATAAATTCCGATGCTTCACTCCAGGTTAAGTGTATCCCTTGGACCTTCTTATTGACGATGAAACACAGAAATTGCATCGGAATGAAATAGAAAATGCACAATGCCGACGTAAGTACAAGAAGACTGACTTTTCTTACTGACTATGTTTTGAACCATTCCTGTGACCCTAGTTATAGATTCCGATGCTTCACTTCAGGTTTACTGTATCCCGTGGACCTTCTTATTGACGCTGAAACACAGAAATTGCATCGGAATTAAATATAAAAGGCAATATGCCGACTTAAGTACACGAAGACTGACTCTTCTTACTGTCTATGTTTTGAACTATTCCTGTGACACTAGTTATAGATTCCGATGCTACACTCCAGGTTTACTGTATCCCTTGGACATTCTTATTGACGATGAAACACAGAAATTGCATCGTAATTAAATACAAAAGCACAATGCCGACTTAAGTACAAGAAGACTGACTCTTCTTACTGTCTATGTTTTGAACCTTTCCTGTGACACTAGTTATAGATTCCGATGCTTCACTCCAGGTTTACTGTATCCCTTGGACCTTCTTATTGCCGATGAAACACAGAAATTTCATCGGAATTAAATACAAAAGGAACAGTGCCGACTTAAGTACAAGAAGACTGACTCTTCCTACTGTCTATGTTTTGAACCATTCCTGTGACACTAGTTATAGATTCCGATGCTTCACTTCAGGTTTACTGTATCCCTCTGACCTTATTGCCGATGAAACACAGAAATTGCATCGGAATTAATTACAAAAGGAACAATGCCGACTTAAGGACAAGAGGAATAACTCATACTGCTGTCTATGTTTTGAACCATTCCTGTGACACTAGTTATAGATTCCGATGCTTCACTTCAGGTTTACTGTATCCCTCTGACCTTATTGCCGATGAAACACAAAATTGCATCGGAATTAAATACAAAAGGCGCAATGCAGACTTAGGGACAAGAAAAATGACTCTTCTTACTGGCTATGTTTTGAACCATTCCTGTGACACTAGTTATAGACTCCGATGCTTGACTTCAGTTTTACTGTATCCCTTGGACCTTCTTATTGACGATGAAACACAGAAATTGCATCGGAATTAAATACAAAAGGCACAATGCCGACTTAAGTACAAGGGCCTGACTCTTCTTACTGTCTGTGATTGAACCACTGCTGTGACACTAGTTATAGATTCCGATGCTACACTTCAGGTGTACTGTATCCCTTGGACTTTCTTATTGACTATGAAACACAGGAATTGCATCGGAATTAAATACAATAGGCACAATGCCGACTTAAGTACATGAAGACTGACTCTTCTTACTGTCTATGTTTTGAACCATTTCTGTGACACTAGTTATAGATTCCGATGCTTCACTCCAGGTTTACTGTATCCCTTGGACCTTCTTAGTGACGATGAAACATAGAAATTGCATCGGAATTAAATACAAAAGGCACAATGCCGACTAAAGTACAAGAAGAGTGACTCTTCTTACTGATTATAGTTTGAACCATTCCTGTGACACTAGTTATAGACTCCGATGCTTTACTTCAGGTTTACTGTATATCTTGGACCTTCTTATTGACGATGACACACAGAAATTGCATTGGAATTAAATACAAGACGCACAAAGCCGACTTAAGTACAAGAAGACTGACTCTTCGTACTGTCTATGCTTTGAACCATTCCTGTGACACTAGTTGTGGATTCCGATGCTTCACTTCAGGTTTACTGTATCCCTCTGACGTTGTTATTGACGATAAAACACAGAAATTTCATCGGAATTATATACAAAAGGAACAATGCCAACTTAAGTACAAGAAGACTGACTCTTCCTACTGTCTATGTTTAGAACCATTCCTGTGACACTAGTTATAGATTCCGATGCTTCACTTCAAGTTTACTGTATCCCTCAGACCTTATTGCCGATGAAACACAGAAATTGCATCGGAATTAATTACAAAAGTCACAATGCTGACTTAAGGACAAGAGGACTGACTCTTCTTACTGACTATGTTTTGAACCATTCCTGTGAAACTAGTTATAGATTCCGATGCTTCACTTCACGTTTACTGTATCCCTCTGACCTTCTTATTGACGACACAGAAATTGCATCGGAATTAAATACAAAAGCCACAATGCCGACTTAAGTACAAGAAGACTGACTGTTCTTACTGTCTATGTTTTGAACCATTCCTGTTGCACTAGTTATAGATTCCGATGCTTCACTTCAGGTTTACTGTTTCCCTTGGACCTTCTAATTGACGATGAAACACAGAAATTGCATCGGAATTAAATACAAAAGGCACAATGCCGACTTAAGTACAAGAAGACTGACTCTTCCTACTGTCTATGTTTTGAACCGTTTCTGCGACACTAGTGTTAGAGTCCGATGCTTCACTTCAGGTTTACTGTATCCCTTGGCCCTTCTTATTGACGATGAATCACAGAAATTGCATCGGAATTAAATGCAAAAGGCAGAATGCCGACTTAAGAACAAGAAGACTGACTCATCTTACTGTCTATACTTTGAACCAATCCAGTGACACTAGTTATAGATTCCGATGACTCACTTCAGGTTTACTGTATCCCTTGGACCTTCTTATTGACGATGAAACACAGAAATTGCATCGGAATTAAATAGAAAAGGCACAATGCCGACTTACGTACAAGAAGACTGAATCTTCTTACTGTCTATGTTTTGAACCATTCCTGTGACACTAGTTATAGATTCCGATGCTTCACTTCAGGTTTACTGTATCCCTCTGACCTTCTTATTGACGATGAAACACAGAAATTGCATCGGAAATAAATACAAAAGGCAAAATGCGGACTTAAGTACAAGAAGACTGACTCTTCTTACTGTCTATATTTGAACCATTCCTGTGACACTAGTTATAGATTCCGATGCTTCACTTCAGGTTTACTGTATCTCTCTGACCATCTTATTGACGATGAAACACAGAAATTGCATCGGAATTAAATACGAAAGGCACAATGCCGACTTAAGTACTAGAAGACTGACTCTTCTTACTGACTATGTTATGAACCATTTATGTGACACAAGTTATAGAGTCCGATGCTTCACTTCAGTTTTAATGTATCGCTTGGACCTTCTTATTGAAGATTAAACACAGAAATAGCAACGGAATTAAACACACAAGGCACAATCCCGACTTAAGTACAAGAAGACTGACTCATCCTGCTGTCTATGTTTTGAACCATTCCTGTGACACTAGTTATAGATTCCGATGCTTCACTTCAGGTTTACTGTATCCCTCTGACCTTATTGCCGATGAAACACAAAATTGCATCGGAATTAAATCAAAAGGCTTAATGCCGACTTAAGTACAAGAAGACTGACTCTTCTTACTGTCTATGTTTTGAACCATTCCCGTTGCACTAGTTATAGATTCCGATGCTTCACTTCAGGTTTACTGTTTCCCTTGGACCTTCTAATTGACGATGAAACACAGAAATTGCATCGGAATTAAATACAAAAGGCACAATGCCGACTTAAGTACAAGAAGACTGACTCTTCCTACCGTCTATGTTTTGAACCGTTTCTGCGACACTAGTGTTAGAGTCCGATGCTTCACTTCAGGTTTACTGTATCCCTTGGCCCTTCTTCTTGACGATGAATCACAGAAATTGCATCGGAATTAAATACAAAAGGCAGAATGCCGACTTAAGTACAAGAAGACTGACTCTTCTTACTGTCTATGTTTTGAACCATTCCTGTGACACTAGTTATAGATTCCGATGCTTCACTTCAGGTTTACTGTATCCCTCTGACCTTCTTATTGATGATGAAACACAGAAATTGCATCGGAATTAAATACAAAAGGCAAAATGCCGACTTAAGTACAAGAAGACTGACTCTTCTTACTGCCAATATTTGAACCATTCCTGTGACACTAATTACAGATTCCGACGCTTCACTTCAGGTTTACTGTAGCTCTCTGACCATCTTATTGACGATGAAACACAGAAATTGCATCGGAATTAAATACGAAAGGCACAATGCCGACTTAAGTACTAGAAGACTGACTCTTCTTACTGACTATGTTTTGAACCATTTCTGTGACACTAGTTATAGAGTCCGATGCTTCACTTCAGGTTTACTGTATCGCTTGGACCTTCTTATTGAAGATTAAACACAGAAATTGCAACGGAATTAAACACACAAGACACAATGCCGACTTGAGTACAAGAAGACTGACTCATCCTGCTGTCTATGTTTTGAACCATTCCTGTGACACTAGTTATAGATTCCGATGCTTCACTTCAGGTTTACTGTATCCGTCTGACCTTATTGCCGATGAAACACAAAATTGCATCGGAATTAAATCAAAAGGCTTAATGCCGACTTAAGTACAAGAAGACTGACTCTTCTTTCTGTCTATACTTTGAACCATTCCAGTAACACTAGTTATAGATTCCGATGACTCACTTCAGGTTTACTGTATCCCTTGGACCTTCTTATTGACGATGAAACACAGAAATTGCATCGGAATTAAATAGAAAAGGCACAATGCCGACTTAAGTACAAGAAGACTGACTCATCTTACTGTCTATGTTTTGAACCATTCATGTGACACTAGTTATAGATTCCGATACTTCACTTCAGGGTTACTGTATCCCTCTGACCTTCTTATTGACGATAAAACACAGAAATTGCATCTGAATTAAATACAAAAGCCACAATGCCGACTTAAGTACAAGAAGACTGACTCTTCTTACTGTCTATGATTTGAAACATTCCTGTGACACTAGTTATGGATTCCGATGCTTCACTTCCGGTTTACTGTATCCCTCTGACTTTCTTATTGACGAAGAAACTCAGAAATAGCATCGGAATTAAATTCAAAAGGCAATATGCCGACTTAAGTACAAGAAGACCGACTCTTCTTACTGTCTATGTTTTGAACCATTCCTGTGACACTAGTTATAGATTCCGATGCTTCACTCCAGCATTACTGTAACCCTTGGACCTTGTTATTGACTATGAAACACGGAAATTGCATCGGAATTAAATAGAAAAGGCACAATGCCGACTTAAGTACAAGAAGACCGACTCTTCTTACTGTCTATGTTTTGAACCATTTCTGTGACACTAGTTATAGATTCCGATGCTTCACTCCAGGTTTACTGTATCCCTTGGACCTTCTTAGTGACGATGAAACATAGAAATTGCATCGGAATTAAATACAAAAGGCACAATGCCGACTTAAGTACATGAAGACTGACTCTTCTTACTGTCTATGTTTTGAACCATTTCTGTGACACTAGTTATAGATTCCGATGCTTCACTCCAGGTTTACTGTATCCCTTGGACCTTCTTAGTGACGATGAAACATAGAAATTGCATCGGAATTAAATACAAAAGGCACAATGCCGACTAAAGTACAAGAAGAGTGACTCTTCTTACTGATTATAGTTTGAACCATTCCTGTGACACTAGTTATAGACTCCGATGCTTTACTTCAGGTTTACTGTATATCTTGGACCTTCTTATTGACGATGAAACACAGAAATTGCATTGGAATTAAATGCAAGACGCACAAAGCCGACTTAAGTACAAGAAGACTGACTCTTCGTACTGTCTATGCTTTGAACCATTCCTGTGACACTAGTTGTGGATTCCGATGCTTCACTTCAGGTTTACTGTATCCCTCTGACGTTGTTATTGACGATAAAACACAGAAATTTCATCGGAATTATATACAAAAGGAACAATGCCAACTTAAGTACAAGAAGACTGACTCTTCCTACTGTCTATGTTTAGAACCATTCCTGTGACACTAGTTATAGATTCCGATGCTTCACTTCAAGTTTACTGTATCCCTCAGACCTTATTGCCGATGAAACACAGAAATTGCATCGGAATTAATTACAAAAGTCACAATGCTGACTTAAGGACAAGAGGACTGACTCTTCTTACTGACTATGTTTTGAACCATTCCTGTGAAACTAGTTATAGATTCCGATGCTTCACTTCACGTTTACTGTATCCCTCTGACCTTCTTATTGACGACACAGAAATTGCATCGGAATTAAATACAAAAGCCACAATGCCGACTTAAGTACAAGAAGACTGACTGTTCTTACTGTCTATGTTTTGAACCATTCCTGTTGCACTAGTTATAGATTCCGATGCTTCACTTCAGGTTTACTGTTTCCCTTGGACCTTCTAATTGACGATGAAACACAGAAATTGCATCGGAATTAAATACAAAAGGCACAATGCCGACTTAAGTACAAGAAGACTGACTCTTCCTACTGTCTATGTTTTGAACCGTTTCTGCGACACTAGTGTTAGAGTCCGATGCTTCACTTCAGGTTTACTGTATCCCTTGGCCCTTCTTATTGACGATGAATCACAGAAATTGCATCGGAATTAAATGCAAAAGGCAGAATGCCGACTTAAGAACAAGAAGACTGACTCATCTTACTGTCTATACTTTGAACCAATCCAGTGACACTAGTTATAGATTCCGATGACTCACTTCAGGTTTACTGTATCCCTTGGACCTTCTTATTGACGATGAAACACAGAAATTGCATCGGAATTAAATAGAAAAGGCACAATGCCGACTTACGTACAAGAAGACTGAATCTTCTTACTGTCTATGTTTTGAACCATTCCTGTGACACTAGTTATAGATTCCGATGCTTCACTTCAGGTTTACTGTATCCCTCTGACCTTCTTATTGACGATGAAACACAGAAATTGCATCGGAAATAAATACAAAAGGCAAAATGCGGACTTAAGTACAAGAAGACTGACTCTTCTTACTGTCTATATTTGAACCATTCCTGTGACACTAGTTATAGATTCCGATGCTTCACTTCAGGTTTACTGTATCTCTCTGACCATCTTATTGACGATGAAACACAGAAATTGCATCGGAATTAAATACGAAAGGCACAATGCCGACTTAAGTACTAGAAGACTGACTCTTCTTACTGACTATGTTATGAACCATTTATGTGACACAAGTTATAGAGTCCGATGCTTCACTTCAGTTTTAATGTATCGCTTGGACCTTCTCATTGAAGATTAAACACAGAAATAGCAACGGAATTAAACACACAAGGCACAATCCCGACTTAAGTACAAGAAGACTGACTCATCCTGCTGTCTATGTTTTGAACCATTCCTGTGACACTAGTTATAGATTCCGATGCTTCACTTCAGGTTTACTGTATCCCTCTGACCTTATTGCCGATGAAACACAAAATTGCATCGGAATTAAATCAAAAGGCTTAATGCCGACTTAAGTACAAGAAGACTGACTCTTCTTACTGTCTATGTTTTGAACCATTCCCGTTGCACTAGTTATAGATTCCGATGCTTCACTTCAGGTTTACTGTTTCCCTTGGACCTTCTAATTGACGATGAAACACAGAAATTGCATCGGAATTAAATACAAAAGGCACAATGCCGACTTAAGTACAAGAAGACTGACTCTTCCTACCGTCTATGTTTTGAACCGTTTCTGCGACACTAGTGTTAGAGTCCGATGCTTCACTTCAGGTTTACTGTATCCCTTGGCCCTTCTTCTTGACGATGAATCACAGAAATTGCATCGGAATTAAATACAAAAGGCAGAATGCCGACTTAAGTACAAGAAGACTGACTCTTCTTACTGTCTATGTTTTGAACCATTCCTGTGACACTAGTTATAGATTCCGATGCTTCACTTCAGGTTTACTGTATCCCTCTGACCTTCTTATTGATGATGAAACACAGAAATTGCATCGGAATTAAATACAAAAGGCAAAATGCCGACTTAAGTACAAGAAGACTGACTCTTCTTACTGCCAATATTTGAACCATTCCTGTGACACTAATTATAGATTCCGACGCTTCACTTCAGGTTTACTGTAGCTCTCTGACCATCTTATTGACGATGAAACACAGAAATTGCATCGGAATTAAATACGAAAGGCACAATGCCGACTTAAGTACTAGAAGACTGACTCTTCTTACTGACTATGTTTTGAACCATTTCTGTGACACTAGTTATAGAGTCCGATGCTTCACTTCAGGTTTACTGTATCGCTTGGACCTTCTTATTGAAGATTAAACACAGAAATTGCAACGGAATTAAACACACAAGACACAATGCCGACTTGAGTACAAGAAGACTGACTCATCCTGCTGTCTATGTTTTGAACCATTCCTGTGACACTAGTTATAGATTCCGATGCTTCACTTCAGGTTTACTGTATCCGTCTGACCTTATTGCCGATGAAACACAAAATTGCATCGGAATTAAATCAAAAGGCTTAATGCCGACTTAAGTACAAGAAGACTGACTCTTCTTTCTGTCTATACTTTGAACCATTCCAGTAACACTAGTTATAGATTCCGATGACTCACTTCAGGTTTACTGTATCCCTTGGACCTTCTTATTGACGATGAAACACAGAAATTGCATCGGAATTAAATAGAAAAGGCACAATGCCGACTTAAGTACAAGAAGACTGACTCATCTTACTGTCTATGTTTTGAACCATTCATGTGACACTAGTTATAGATTCCGATACTTCACTTCAGGGTTACTGTATCCCTCTGACCTTCTTATTGACGATAAAACACAGAAATTGCATCTGAATTAAATACAAAAGCCACAATGCCGACTTAAGTACAAGAAGACTGACTCTTCTTACTGTCTATGATTTGAAACATTCCTGTGACACTAGTTATGGATTCCGATGCTTCACTTCCGGTTTACTGTATCCCTCTGACTTTCTTATTAACGAAGAAACTCAGAAATAGCATCGGAATTAAATTCAAAAGGCAATATGCCGACTTAAGTACAAGAAGACCGACTCTTCGTACTGTCTATGTTTTGAACCATTCCTGTGACACTAGTTATAGATTCCGATGCTTCACTCCAGCATTACTGTAACCCTTGGACCTTGTTATTGACTATGAAACACGGAAATTGCATCGGAATTAAATAGAAAAGGCACAATGCCGACTTAAGTACAAGAAGACCGACTCTTCTTACTGAGTATGCTTTGAACCATTCCTGTGAAACTAGTTATAGATTCCGATGCTTCACTTCCGGTTTACTGTATGCCTTGGACCTTCTTATTGACGATGAAACACAGGAATTGCATCGTAATTAAATACAAAAGGATAAATGCCGACTTAAGTACACGAACACTGACTCTTCTTACAGTCTATGCTTTGAACCATTCCTGTGACACTAGTTGTAGATTCCGATGCTACACTCCAGGTTTATTGTATCCCTTGGACCTTCTTATTAACGATGAAACACAGAAATTGCATCGGAATTAAATACAAAAGGCACAATGCCGACTTAAGGACAAGAAGACTGTCTCTTCTTACTGCCTTTGATTTGAACCATTCCTGTGACACTAATTATAGATTCCGATGCTTCACTTCAGGTTTATTGTATCCCTCTGACCTTCTTATTGACGATGGAACACAGAAATTGCATCGAAATTAAATAGAAAAGGCACAATGTCGACTTAAGTACAAAAAGATTGACTCTTCTTACTGTCTATGTTTTGAACCATTCTTGTGACACTAGTTATAGCTTCCGATGCTTCACTCCAGGTTTACTGTATCCCTTGGACCTTCTTACTGACGATGAAACACAGAAATTGCACCGGAATTAAATAGAAAAGGCACAATGCCGACTTAATTACAAGAAGACTGACTCTTCTTACTGACTATGATTTCAACCATTCCTGTGACACTAATTATAGATTCCGATGCTTCACTTCAGGTTTATTGTATCCCTCTGACCTTCTTATTGACGATGAATCACAGAACTTGCATCGGAATTAAATACAAAAGACACAATGCCGACTTAAGTACAAGAAGACTGACTCTTCTTACTGTCTATGCTTTGAACCATTACTGTGACACTAGTTATATGTTCCGGTGCTTCACTCCATGTTTACTGAGTCCCTTGGACCTTCTTATTGACGATGAAACACAGAAATTGCATCGGAATTAAATAAAAAAGGCACATTGCCGACTTAAGGACAATAAGACTGACTCTTCTTACTGACTATGTTTTGAACCATTCCTGTGACACTAGTTATAGATTCCGATGCTTCACTTCAGGTTTACAGAATCCCTCTGACCTTCTTATTGACGATGAAACAAAGAAATTGCATCGGAATTAAATACAAAAGGCACAATGCCGACTTAAGTACAAGAAGACTGACTCTTCTTACTGTCTATGTTTGAACCATTCCTGTGACACTAGTTATAGATTCCGATGCTTCAATTCAGTTTTACTGTATCCCTCTGACCTTCTTATTGACGGTGAAACACAGAAATTGCATCGGAATTAAATACGAAAGGCACAATGCCGACTTAAGTTCAAGAGACTGACTCTTCTTACTGTCTATGGTTTGAACGAATCCTGTGACACTAGTTGTAGATTCCGATGCTTCACTTCAGGTTTACTGTATCCCTTGGACCTTCTTATAGACGATGTAACACAGAAATTGCATCGGAATTAAATACAAAAGGCACAATGCCGACTTAAGGACAAGAAGACAGACTCTTCTTACTGACTATGTTTTGAACCTTAACTGTGACACCAGTTATAGATTCCGATGCTTCACTTCCGGTTTACTGTATCCCTCTGACTTTCTCATTGACGATGAAACGCGGAAATTGTATCGGAATTAAATAGAAAATGCACAATGCCGACTTAAGTACAAGAACGCTGACTCTTCTTACTGAGTATGCTTTGAACCATTCCTGTGACACTAGTTATAGATTCCGATGCTTCACTTCAGGTTTACTGTATCCCTTGGACCTTCTTATTGACGATGAAACACAGGAATTGCATCGTAATTAAATACAAAAGGATAAATGCCGACTTAAGTACACGAAGACTGACTCTTCTTACAGTCTATGCTTTGAACCATTCCTGTGACACTAGTTATAGATTCCGATGCTACACTCCAGGTTTATTGTATCCCTTGGACCTTCTTATTGACGATGAAACACAGAAATTTCATCGGAATTAAATACAAAAGGTACAATGCCGACTTAAGGACAAGAAGACTGTCTCTTCTTACTGCCTTTGCTTTGAACCATTCCTGTGACACTAATTATAGATTCCGATGCTTCACTTCAGGTTTATTGTATCCCTCTGACCTTCTTATTGACGATGTAACACAGAAATTGCATCGGAATTAAATAGAAAAGGCACAATGTCGACTTAAGTACAAAAAGATTGATTCTTCTTACTGTCTATGCTTTGAACCATTCTTGTGACACTAGTTATAGCTTCCGATGCTTCACTCCAGGTTTACTGTATCCCTTGGACCTTCTTATTGACGATGTAACACAGAAATTGCATCGGAATTAAATAGAATAAGCGCAATGCCCAATTAAGTACAAGAAGACCGACTCTTCTTATTGAGAATGATCTGAACCATTCCTGTGACAATAGTTATAGATTCCGATGCTTCACTTCAGGTTTACTGTATCCCTTGGACATTCTTATTGACGATGAAACACAGAAATTGCATCGAAATAAAATACAAAAGGCACAATGCCGACTTAAGTACAAGAAGACTGACTCTTCTTACTGTCTATGATTTGAACCATTCCTGTGACACTAGTTATAGATTCCGATGCTACTCTCCAGGTTTACTTTATCCCTTGGACCTTCTTATTGACGATGAAACACAGAAATTGCATCGGAATTAAATACAAAAGGCACAATGCCGACTTAAGTACAAGAACACTGACTCTTCCTACTGTCTATGTTTTGAACCATTCCTGTGACACTAGTTATAGATTCCGATGCTTCACTTCAGGTTTACTGTATCCCTTGTACCTTCTTATTGACGATGAAACACAGAAATTGCATCGGAATTAAATACAAAATGCACAATGGCGACTTAAGTACATGATGACCGACTCTTCTTATTGACAATGATTTGAACCATTCCTGTGACACTAGTTATAGTTTCCGATGCTTCACTTCAGGTTCACTGTATCCCTAGGACATTCTTATAGACGATGAAACACAGAAATTGCATCGGAATTAAATACAAAAGGCACAATGCCGACTTAAGTACAAGAAGACTGACTCTTCCTACTGTCTATGTTTTGAACCATTCCATTGACACTAGTTATAGATTCCGATGCTTCACTCCAGGTTAAGTGTATCCCTTCGACCTTCTTATTGACGATGAAACACAGAAATTGCATCGGAATGAAATAGAAAATGCACAATGCCGACGTAAGTACAAGAAGACTGACTCTTCTTACTGACTATGTTTTGAACCATTCCTGTGACCCTAGTTATAGATTCCGATGCTTCACTTCAGGTGTACTGTATCCCTTGGACCTTCTTATTGACGCTGAAACACAGAAATTGCATCGGAATTAAATAGAAAAGGCACAATGTCGACTAAAGTACAAAAAGATTGATTCTTCTTACTGTCTATGTTTTGAACCATTCTTGTGACACTAGTTATAGCTTCCGATGCTTCACTCCAGGTTTACTGTATCCCTTGGACCTTCTTATTGACGATGTAACACAGAAATTGCATCGGAATTAAATAGAAAAAGCGCAATGCCCAATTAAGTACAAGAAGACCGACTCTTCTTATTGACAATGATCTGAACCATTCCTGTGACAATAGTTATAGATTCCGATGCTTCACTTCAGGTTTACTGTCTCCCTTGGACATTCTTATTGACGATGAAACACAGAAATTGCATCGAAATAAAATATAAAAGGCACAGTGCCGTCTTAAGTACAAGAAGACTGACTCTTCTTACTGTCTATGATTTGAACCATTCCTGTGACACTAGTTATAGATTCCGATGCTACTCTCCAGGTTTACTTTATCCCTTGGACCTTCTTATTGACGATGAAACACAGCAATTGCACCGGAATTAAATAGAAAAGGCACAATGCCGACTTAATTACAAGAAGACGGACTCTTCTTACTGACTATGATTTCATCCATTCCTGTGACACAAGTGATAGATTCCTATGCTTCACTTCTGGTTTACTGTATCCCTCTGACCTTCTTATTGACGATGAAACACAGAAATTGCTTTGGTATTAAATAGAAAAGGCACAATGTCGACTTAAGTACAAGAAGACTGCCTCTTCTTACTGACTATGTTTTGAACCATTCCTGTAACACAAGTTTTGGATTCCGAGGCTTCACTTCAGGTTTTCTGTATCCCTCTGACCTACGTATTGACGATGAAACACAGAAATTGCATCGGAATTAAATACAAAAGGCACAATGCCGACTTAAGGACAAGAAGACTGACTCTTCTTACTGACTATGCTTTGAACCATTCCTGTGACACTAGTTATAGATTCCGATGCATCACTTCAGGTTTACTGTATCCCTCTGACCTTCTTATTGACGATGAAAAACAAAAATTGCATCGGAATTAAATACAAAAGGCACAATGCAGACTTAAGTTCAAGAACACTGACTATTCTTACTGTCTATGCTTTGAACTATTACTGTGACACTAGTTATAGATTCTGATGCTTCACTCCAGGTTTACTGTATCCCTTGGACCATCTTATTGACGATGAAACACAGAAATTCCATCGGAATTAAATACGAAAGGCACAATGCCGACTTAAGTACAAAAAGACTGACTCTTCTTACTGACTATGTTTAGAACCATTCCTGTGACACTAGTTATAGATTCCGATGCTTCACTTCAGGTTAACTGTATCCCTCTGACCTTCTTATTGACGATGAAACACAGAAATTGCATCGAAATTAAATACAAAAGGCACAATGCCGACTTAAGTACAAGAAGACTGCCTCTTCTTACTTACTATGTTTTGAACCATTCCTGTGACACTAGTTATAGATTCCGATGATTCACGTCAGGTTTACTGTATCCCTCTGACCTTCTCATTGACTATGAGACACAGAAATTGCATCGGAATTAAATACAAAAGGCACAATGCCAACTTAAGTACAAGAAGACTGACTCTTCCTACTGTCTATGTTAAGAACCATTCATGTGACACTAGTTGTAGATTCCGATGCTTCACTTCAGGTTTACTGTATCCCTTGGACCTTCTTATTGACGATGAAACACAGAAATTGCATCGGAATTAAATACAAAAGGCACAATGCCGACTTAAGTACAAGAACACTGACTCTTCCTACTGTCTATGTTTTGAACCATTCCTGTGACACTAGTTATAGATTCCGATGCTTCACTTCAGGTTTACTGTATCCCTTGTACCTTCTTATTGACGATGAAACACAGAAATTGCATCGGAATTAAATACAAAATGCACAATGGCGACTTAAGTACATGATGACCGACTCTTCTTATTGACAATGATTTGAACCATTCCTGTGACACTAGTTATAGTTTCCGAGGTTCACTTCAGGTTCACTGTATCCCTAGGACATTCTTATAGACGATGAAACACAGAAATTGCATCGGAATTAAATACAAAAGGCACAATGCCGACTTAAGTACAAGAAGACTGACTCTTCATACTGTCTATGTTTTGAACCATTCCATTGACACTAGTTATAAATTCCGATGCTTCACTCCAGGTTAAGTGTATCCCTTGGACCTTCTTATTGACGATGAAACACAGAAATTGCATCGGAATGAAATAGAAAATGCACAATGCTGACGCAAGTACAAGAAGACTGACTCTTCTTACTGACTAAGTTTTGAACCATTCCTGTGACCCTAGTTATAGATTCCGATGCTTCACTTCAGGTTTACTGTATCCCTTGGACCTTCTTATTGACGCTGAAACACAGAAATTGCATCGGAATTAAATATAAAAGGCAATATGCCGACTTAAGTACACGAAGATTGACTCTTCTTACTGTCTATGTTTTGAACCATTCCTGTGACACTAGTTATAGATTCCGATGCTACACTCCAGGTTTACTGTATCCCTTGGACATTCTTATTGACGATGAAACACAGAAATTGCATCGTAATTAAATACAAAAGCACAATGCCGACTTAAGTACAAGAAGACTGACTCTTCTTACTGTCTATGTTTTGAACCTTTCCTGTGACACTAGTTATAGATTCCGATGCGTCACTCCAGGTTTACTGTATCCCTCTGACCTTATTGCCTATGAAACACAAAATTGCATCGGAATTAAATACAAAAGGCGCAATGCAGACTTAGGGACAAGAAGACTGGCTCTTCTTACTGACTATGTTTTGAACCATTCCTGTGAAACTAGTTACAGATTCCGATGCTTCACTTCAGGTTTACTGTATCCCTCTGACCTTCTTATTGACGATGAAACACAGAAATTGCATCGGAATTAAATAGAAAAGGCACAATGCCGACTTAAGTACAAGAGAAATGACTCTTCTTACTGGCTATGTTTTGAACCATTCCTGTGACACTAGTTATAGACTCCGATGCTTGACTTCAGTTGTACTGTATCCCTTGGACCTACTTATTGACGATGAAACACAGAAATTGCATCGGAATTAAATACAAAAGGCACAATGCCGACTTAAGTACAAGGGCCTGACTCTTCTTACTGTCTGTGATTGAACCACTCCTGTGACACTAGTTATAGATTCCGATGCTACACTTCAGGTGTACTGTATCCCTTGGACTTTCTTATTGACTATGAAACACAGGAATTGCATCGGAATTAAATACAATAGGCACAATGCCGACTTAAGTACAAGAAGGCTGACTCTTCCTACTGTCTATGTTTTGAACCGTTTCGGCGATACTAGTTATAGAGTATGATGCTTCACTTCAGGTTTACAGTATCCCTTGACCCTTCTTATTGACGATGAAACACAGAAATTGCATCGGAATTAAATACAAAAGGCACAATGCCGACTTAAGTACATGAAGACTGACTCTTCTTACTGTCTATGTTTTGAACCATTTCTGTGACACTAGTTATAGATTCCGATGCTTCACTCCAGGTTTACTGTATCCCTTGGACATTCTTAGTGACGATGAAACATAGAAATTGCATCGGAATTAAATACAAAAGGCACAATGCCGACTAAAGTACAAGAAGAGTGACTCTTCTTACTGATTATAGTTTGAACCATTCCTGTGACACTAGTTATAGATTCCGATGCTTTACTTCAGGTTTACTGTATATCTTGGACCTTCTTATTGACGATGAAACACAGAAATTGCATTGGAATTAAATACAAGACGCACAAAGCCGACTTAAGTACAAGAAGACTGACTCTTCGTACTGTCTATGCTTTGAACCATTCCTGTGACACTAGTTGTGGATTCCGATGCTTCACTTCAGGTTTGCTGTATCCCTCTGACGTTGTTATTGACGATAAAACACAGAAATTTCATCGGAATTATATACAAAAGGAACAATGCCAACTTAAGTACAAGAAGACTGACTCTTCCTACTGTCTATGTTTAGAACCATTCCTGTGACACTAGTTATAGATTCCGATGCTTCACTTCAAGTTTACTGTATCCCTCAGACCTTATTGCCGATGAAACACAGAAATTGCATCGGAATTAATTACAAAAGTCACAATGCTGACTTAAGGACAAGAGGACTGACTCTTCTTACTGACTATGTTTTGAACCATTCCTGTGAAACTAGTTATAGATTCCGATGCTTCACTTCACGTTTACTGTATCCCTCTGACCTTCTTATTGACGACACAGAAATTGCATCGGAATTTAATACAAAAGCCACAATGCCGACTTAAGTACAAGAAGACTGACTGTTCTTCCTGTCTATGTTTTGAACCATTCCTGTTGCACTAGTTATAGATTCCGATGCATCACTTCAGGTTTACTGTTTCCCTTGGACCTTCTAATTGACGATGAAACACAGAAATTGCATCGGAATTAAATACAAAAGGCACAATGCCGACTTAAGTACAAGAAGACTGACTCTTCCTACTGTCTATGTTTTGAACCGTTTCTGCGACACTAGTGTTAGAGTCCGATGCTTCACTTCAGGTTTACTGTATCCCTTGGCCCTTCTTATTGACGATGAATCACAGAAATTGCATCGGAATTAAATACAAAAGGCAGAATGCCGACTTAAGAACAAGAAGACTGACTCATCTTACTGTCTATACGTTGAACCAATCCAGTGACACTAGTTATAGATTCCGATGACTCACTTCAGGTTTACTGTATCCCTTGGACCTTCTTATTGACGATGAAACACAGAAATTGCATCGGAATTAAATAGAAAAGGCACAATGCCGACTTACGTACAAGAAGACTGAATCTTCTTACTGTCTATGTTTTGAACCATTCCTGTGACACTAGTTATAGATTCCGATGCTTCACTTCAGGTTTACTGTATCCCTCTGACCTTCTTATTGACGATGAAACACAGAAATTGCATCGGAAATAAATACAAAAGGCAAAATGCGGACTTAAGTACAAGAAGACTGACTCTTCTTACTGTCTATATTTGAACCATTCCTGTGACACTAGTTATAGATTCCGATGCTTCACTTCAGGTTTACTGTATCTCTCTGACCATCTTATTGACGATGAAACACAGAAATTGCATCGGAATTAAATACGAAAGGCACAATGCCGACTTAAGTACTAGAAGACTGACTCTTCTTACTGACTATGTTTTGAACCATTTATGTGACACAAGTTATAGAGTCCGCTGCTTCACTTCAGTTTTAATGTATCGCTTGGACCTTCTTATTGAAGATTAAACACAGAAATAGCAACGGAATTAAACACACAAGGCACAATCCCGACTTAAGTACAAGAAGACTGACTCATCCTGCTGTCTATGTTTTGAACCATTCCTGTGACACTAGTTATAGATTCCGATGCTTCACTTCAGGTTTACTGTATCCCTCTGACCTTATTGCCGATGAAACACAAAATTGCATCGGAATTAAATCAAAAGGCTTAATGCCGACTTAAGTACAAGAAGACTGACTCTTCTTACTGTCTATGTTTTGAACCATTCCTGTTGCACTAGTTATAGATTCCGATGCTTCACTTCAGGTTTACTGTTTCCCTTGGACCTTCTAATTGACGATGAAACACAGAAATTGCATCGGAATTAAATACAAAAGGCACAATGCCGACTTAAGTACAAGAAGACTGACTCTTCCTACCGTCTATGTTTTGAACCGTTTCTGCGACACTAGTGTTAGAGTCCGATGCTTCACTTCAGGTTTACTGTATCCCTTGGCCCTTCTTCTTGACGATGAATCACAGAAATTGCATCGGAATTAAATACAAAAGGCAGAATGCCGACTTAAGTACAAGAAGACTGACTGTTCTTACTGTCTATACTTTGAACCATTCCAGTGACACTAGTTATAGATTCCGATGACTCACTTCAGGTTTACTGTATCCCTTGGACCTTCTTATTGACGATGAAACACAGAAATTGCATCGGAATTAAATAGAAAAGGCACAATGCCGACTTACGTACAAGAAGACTGACTCTTCTTACTGTCTATGTTTTGAACCATTCCTGTGACACTAGTTATAGATTCCGATGCTTCACTTCAGGTTTACTGTATCCCTCTGACCTTCTTATTGATGATGAAACACAGAAATTGCATCGGAATTAAATACAAAAGGCAAAATGCCGACTTAAGTACTAGAAGACTGACTCTTCTTACTGCCTATATTTGAACCATTCCTGTGACACTAATTATAGATTCCGACGCTTCACTTCAGGTTTACTGTAGCTCTCTGACCATCTTATTGACGATGAAACACAGAAATTGCATCGGAATTAAATACGAAAGGCACAATGCCGACTTAAGTACTAGAAGACTGACTCTTCTTACTGACTATGATTTGAACCATTTCTGTGACACTAGTTATAGAGTCCGATGCTTCACTTCAGGTTTACTGTATCGCTTGGACCTTCTTATTGAAGATTAAACACAGAAATTGCAACGGAATTAAACACACAAGACACAATGCCGACTTAAGTACAAGAAGACTGACTCATCCTGCTGTCTATGTTTTGAACCATTCCTGTGACACTAGTTATAGATTCCGATGCTTCACTTCAGGTTTACTGTATCCCTCTGACCTTATTGCCGATGAAACACAAAATTGCATCGGAATTAAATCAAAAGGCTTAATGCCGACTTAAGTACAAGAAGACTGACTCTTCTTTCTGTCTATACTTTGAACCATTCCAGTAACACTAGTTATAGATTCCGATGACTCACTTCAGGTTTACTGTATCCCTTGGACCTTCTTATTGACGATGAAACACAGAAATTGCATCGGAATTAAATAGAAAAGGCACAATGCCGACTTAAGTACAAGAAGACTGACTCATCTTACTGTCTATGATTTGAACCATTCATGTGACACTAGTTATAGATTCCGATACTTCACTTCAGGGTTACTGTATCCCTCTGACCTTCTTATTGACGATAAAACACAGAAATTGCATCTGAATTAAATACAAAAGCCACAATGCCGACTTAAGTACAAGAAGACTGACTCTTCTTACTGTCTATGATTTGAACCATTCCTGTGACACTAGTTATGGATTCCGATGCTTCACTTCAGGTTTACTGTATCCCTCTGACCTTCTTATGGTCGATGAAACACAGAAATTGCATCGGAATTAAATTCGAAAGGTACAATGCCGACTTAAGTACAAGAAGACTGACTCTTCTTACTGTCTATGTTTTGAACCATTCTCTATGACACTAGTTATAGATTCCGATGCTTCACTCCAGGTTTACTGTATCCCTTGGACCTTCTTAGTGACGATGAAACACAGAAATTGCATCGGAATTAAATACAAAAGGCACAATGCCGACTTAAGTACAAGAAGACTGACTCTTCTTACTGTCTATGTTTGAACCATTCCTGTGACACTAGTTATAGATTCCGAAACTTCACTTCAGGTTTACTGTATCCCTCTGACCTTCTTATTGACGATGAAACACAGAAATTGCATCTGAATTAAATACAAAAGGCACAATGCCGACTTAAGTACAAGAAGACTGACTCTTCTTACTGTCTATGTTTTGAACCATACTCTGCGACACTAGTTATAGATTCCGATGCTTCACTCCAGGTTTACTGCATCCCTTGGACCTTCTTATTGACGATGAATCACAGAAATTGCATCGGAATTAAATAGAAAAGGCACAATGCCGAATTAAGTACAAGAAGACCGACTCTTCTTACTGGCTATGCTTTGAACCATTCCTCTGACACTAGTTGTAGACTCCGATGCTTCACTTCAGGTTTATTGTATCCCTTGGACCTTCTTATTGACGATGAAACACAGAAATTGCATTGGAATTAAGTACAAAAGGCACAATACCGACTTAAGTACAAGAAGACTGACTCTTCTTACTGTCTATGTTTTGAACCAATCCTGTGACACTAGTTATATATTCCGATGCTTCACTTTAGGTTACTGTATCCCTTGGTCCTTCTTATTGACGATGAAACCCAGATATTTCGTCGGAATTAAATACAAAAGGCACAATGCCGACTTAAGTACAAGAAGACTGACTCTTCCTACTGTCTATGTTTTGAACTATTGCTGTGACACTAGTTATAGAGTCCGCTGCTTCACTTCAGGTTTATTGTATCCCTTGGACCTTCTTATTGACGATGAAACACAGAAATTGCTTCGGAATTAAATACAAAACGCACAATGCCGACTTAAGTACAAGAAGACTGACTCTTCTTACTGTCTCTGTTTTGAACCATTCCTTTGACACTAGTTTTAGATTCCGATGCTTCACTTCAGGCTTACTGTATCCCTTGGACCTTCTTATTGACGATGAAACACTGATATTTCATCGGAATTAAATACAAAAAGACACAATGCTGACTTAAGTACAAGAAGACTGACTCTTCTTACTGTCTATGTTTTGAACCAATCCTGTGACACTATTTATAGATTCCGATGTTTCACTTCAGGTTTACTGTATCCCTTCGGTCCTTCTTATTGACGATGAAACACAGAAATTGCATCGGAATTAAGTAGAAAAGGCTCAATGCCGACTTAAGGAAAAGATGACTGACTCTCCTTACTGACTATGTTTTGAACCATTCCTGTAACACTAGTTATAGATTCCGATGCTTCACTTCAGGTTTACTGTATCCCTCTGACCTTCTTATTGACGATGAAACACAGAAATTGCATCGGAATTAAATACAAAAGCCTCTATGCCGACCTAAGTACAAGAGGACTGACTCTTCTTACTGACTATGTTTTGAACCATTCCTGTGACACTAGTTATAGATTCCGATGCTTCACTTCAGGTTTACTGTATCCCTCTGACCATGTTATTGACGATGAAACACAGAAATTGCATCGGAATTAAATAGAAAATGCACAATGCCGACTTAAGTACAAGAAGACTGACTCTTCTAACTGTCTATGTTTTGAACCATTCCTGCGACACTACTTATAGATTCCGATGCTTGACTTCAGTTTAACTGTATCCCTTGGACCTTCTTATTCACGATGAAACACAGAAATTGCATCGGAATTAAATACAAAAGGCACAATGCCGACTTAAGTACAAGGGACTGACTCTTCTTACTGTGTATGTATGAACCACTTCTGTGACACTAGTTATAGATTCCGATGCTTCACTTCAGGTGTACTGCATCCCTTGGACCTTCTTATTGACGATGAAACACAGAAATTGCATCGGAATTAAATACAAAAGGCACAATGCCGACTTAAGTATAAGAAGACTGACTCTTCTTACTCTCTATGCTTTGAACCAATCCTGTGACACTAGTTATAGATTCAGATGCTTCACTTCATGTTTACTACATCCCTTGGACCTTCTTATTGACGATGAAACACAGAAATTGCCTCGGAATTAAATACAAAAGGCACAATGCCGACATAAGTACAAGAGACTGACTCTGCTTACTGACTATGCTTTGAACCATTCCTGTGACACTAGTTATAGATTCCGATGCTTCACTTCAGGTTTACTGTATCCCTTGGACCTTCGTATTGACGATGAAACACAGAAACTGCATCGGAATTAAATACAAAAGGCACAATGCCGACTTAAGTACATAAAGACCGACTCTTCTTACTGTCTATGATTTGAACTATTCTCTGTGACACTAGTTATAGATTCCGATGTTGCACTCCAGGTTTACTGTATCCCTTGGACCTTCTTATTGACGATGAAACACAGAAATTGCATCTGAATTAAATAAAAAAGGCACAATGCCGACTTCAGTGCAAGAAGACTGACTCTTCTCACTGGCAATGTTTTGAACCATTTCTGTGACACTAGTTACAGATTCCGATGCTTCACTTCAGGTTTACTGTATCCCTCTGACCTTCTTATTGACGATGAAACACAGAAATTGCATCGGAATTAAATACAAAAGGCACAATGCCGACTTAAGTACAAGAAGACTGACTCTTCCTACTATCTATGTTTTGAACCATTCCTTTGACACTAGTTATAGATTCCGATGCTTCACTTCAGGTTTACTGTATCCCTACGGTCTATCTTATAGACGATGAAACACAGAATTTCATCGGAATTAAATACAAAAGGCACAATGCCGACTTAAGTACAAAAAGACTGACTCTTCTTACTGTCTATGTTTTGAACCATTCCTGTAACACTAGTTATAGATTCCGATGCTTCACTTCAGGTTTACTGTATCCCTCTGACCCTCTTATTGACGATTAAACACAGAAATTGCATCGGAATTAAATAGAAAAGGCACAATGCCGACTTAAGTACAGGAACACTGACTCTTCTTATTGTCTATGTTTTGAACCATTCCTGCGACACTAGTTATGGATTCCGATGCTTCACTTCAGGTTTACTGTATTCCTTGCACCTTCTTATTGACGATGAAACACAGAAATTGCATCGGAAATAAATACAAAAGGCACAATGCCGACTTAAGTACAAGAAGACTAACTCTTCTTACTGTCTATGTTTGAACCAATCCTGTGACACTAGTTATAGATTCCGATGCTTCACTTCTAGTTTACTGTATACCTTGGACCTTCTTATTGACGATGAAACTCAGAAATTGCTTCGGAATTAAATACAAAAGGCACAATGCCGACTTAAGTACCAAAAAAACTGACTCTTCTTACTGACTATGTTTTGAACCATTCCTGTGACACTAGTTATAGATTCCGATGCTGCACTTCAGGTTAACTGTATTCCTTGCACCTTCTTATTGACGATGAAACACAGAAATTGCATCGGAAATAAATACAAAAGGCACAATGCCGACTTAAGTACAAGAAGACTAACTCTTCTTACTGTCTATGTTTGAACCAATCCTGTGACACTAGTTATAGATTCCGATGCTTCACTTCTAGTTTACTGTATACCTTGGACCTTCTTATTGACGATGAAACTCAGAAATTGCTTCGGAATTAAATACAAAAGGCACAATGCCGACTTAAGTACCAAAAAAACTGACTCTTCTTACTGACTATGTTTTGAACCATTCCTGTGACACTAGTTATAGATTCCGATGCTTCACTTCAGGTTTACTGTATCCCTCTGACCTTATTGCCGATGAAACACAAAATTGCATCGGAATTAAATCAAAAGGCTTAATGCCGACTTAAGTACAAGAAGACTGACTCTTCTTTCTGTCTATACTTTGAACCATTCCAGTAACACTAGTTATAGATTCCGATGACTCACTTCAGGTTTACTGTATCCCTTGGACCTTCTTATTGACGATGAAACACAGAAATTGCATCGGAATTAAATAGAAAAGGCACAATGCCGACTTAAGTACAAGAAGACTGACTCATCTTACTGTCTATGATTTGAACCATTCATGTGACACTAGTTATAGATTCCGATACTTCACTTCAGGGTTACTGTATCCCTCTGACCTTCTTATTGACGATAAAACACAGAAATTGCATCTGAATTAAATACAAAAGCCACAATGCCGACTTAAGTACAAGAAGACTGACTCTTCTTACTGTCTATGATTTGAACCATTCCTGTGACACTAGTTATGGATTCCGATGCTTCACTTCAGGTTTACTGTATCCCTCTGACCTTCTTATGGTCGATGAAACACAGAAATTGCATCGGAATTAAATTCGAAAGGTACAATGCCGACTTAAGTACAAGAAGACTGACTCTTCTTACTGTCTATGTTTTGAACCATTCTCTATGACACTAGTTATAGATTCCGATGCTTCACTCCAGGTTTACTGTATCCCTTGGACCTTCTTAGTGACGATGAAACACAGAAATTGCATCGGAATTAAATACAAAAGGCACAATGCCGACTTAAGTACAAGAAGACTGACTCTTCTTACTGTCTATGTTTGAACCATTCCTGTGACACTAGTTATAGATTCCGAAACTTCACTTCAGGTTTACTGTATCCCTCTGACCTTCTTATTGACGATGAAACACAGAAATTGCATCTGAATTAAATACAAAAGGCACAATGCCGACTTAAGTACAAGAAGACTGACTCTTCTTACTGTCTATGATTTGAACCATTCCTGTGACACTAGTTATAGATTCCGATGCTTCACTTCAGGTTTACTGTATCCCTCTGACCTTCCTATTGACGATGAAACACAGAAATTGCATCGGAATTAAATACGAAAGGCACAATGCCGACTTAAGTACAAGAAGACTGACTCTTCTTACTGTCTATGTTTTGAACCATACTCTGCGACACTAGTTATAGATTCCGATGCTTCACTCCAGGTTTACTGCATCCCTTGGACCTTCTTATTGACGATGAATCACAGAAATTGCATCGGAATTAAATAGAAAAGGCACAATGCCGAATTAAGTACAAGAAGACCGACTCTTCTTACTGGCTATGCTTTGAACCATTCCTCTGACACTAGTTGTAGACTCCGATGCTTCACTTCAGGTTTATTGTATCCCTTGGACCTTCTTATTGACGATGAAACACAGAAATTGCATTGGAATTAAATACAAAAAGCACAATACCGACTTAAGTACAAGAAGACTGACTCTTCTTACTGTCTATGTTTTGAACCAATCCTGTGACACTAGTTATATATTCCGATGCTTCACTTTAGGTTACTGTATCCCTTGGTCCTTCTTATTGACGATGAAACCCAGATATTTCGTCGGAATTAAATACAAAAGGCACAATGCCGACTTAAGTACAAGAAGACTGACTCTTCCTACTGTCTATGTTTTGAACTATTGCTGTGACACTAGTTATAGAGTCCGATGCTTCACTTCAGGTTTATTGTATCCCTTGGACCTTCTTATTGACGATGAAACACAGAAATTGCTTCGGAATTAAATACAAAACGCACAATGCCGACTTAAGTACAAGAAGACTGACTCTTCTTACTGTCTCTGTTTTGAACCATTCCTTTGACACTAGTTTTAGATTCCGATGCTTCACTTCAGGCTTACTGTATCCCTTGGACCTTCTTATTGACGATGAAACACTGATATTTCATCGGAATTAAATACAAAAAGACACAATGCTGACTTAAGTACAAGAAGACTGACTCTTCTTACTGACTATGTTTTGAACCATTCCTGTAACACTAGTTATAGATTCCGATGCTTCACTTCAGGTTTACTGTATCCCTCTGACCTTCTTATTGACGATGAAACACAGAAATTGCATCGGAATTAAATACAAAAGCCTCTATGCCGACCTAAGTACAAGAGGACTGACTCTTCTTACTGACTATGTTTTGAACCATTCCTGTGACACTAGTTATAGATTCCGATGCTTCACTTCAGGTTTACTGTATCCCTCTGACCATGTTATTGACGATGAAACACAGAAATTGCATCGGAATTAAATAGAAAATGCACAATGCCGACTTAAGTACAAGAAGACTGACTCTTCTAACTGTCTATGTTTTGAACCATTCCTGCGACACTACTTATAGATTCCGATGCTTGACTTCAGTTTAACTGTATCCCTTGGACCTTCTTATTCACGATGAAACACAGAAATTGCATCGGAATTAAATACAAAAGGCACAATGCCGACTTAAGTACAAGGGACTGACTCTTCTTACTGTGTATGTATGAACCACTTCTGTGACACTAGTTATAGATTCCGATGCTTCACTTCAGGTGTACTGTATCCCTTGGACCTTCTTATTGACGATGAAACACAGAAATTGCATCGGAATTAAATACAAAAGGCACAATGCCGACTTAAGTATAAGAAGACTGACTCTTCTTACTCTCTATGCTTTGAACCAATCCTGTGACACTAGTTATAGATTCAGATGCTTCACTTCATGTTTACTACATCCCTTGGACCTTCTTATTGACGATGAAACACAGAAATTGCCTCGGAATTAAATACAAAAGGCACAATGCTGACATAAGTACAAGAGACTGACTCTGCTTACTGACTATGCTTTGAACCATTCCTGTGACACTAGTTATAGATTCCGATGCTTCACTTCAGGTTTACTGTATCCCTTGGACCTTCGTATTGACGATGAAACACAGAAACTGCATCGGAATTAAATACAAAAGGCACAATGCCGACTTAAGTACATAAAGACCGACTCTTCTTACTGTCTATGATTTGAACTATTCTCTGTGACACTAGTTATAGATTCCGATGTTGCACTCCAGGTTTACTGTATCCCTTGGACCTTCTTATTGACGATGAAACACAGAAATTGCATCTGAATTAAATAAAAAAGGCACAATGCCGACTTCAGTGCAAGAAGACTGACTCTTCTCACTGGCAATGTTTTGAACCATTTCTGTGACACTAGTTACAGATTCCGATGCTTCACTTCAGGTTTACTGTATCCCTCTGACCTTCTTATTGACGATGAAACACAGAAATTGCATCGGAATTAAATACAAAAGGCACAATGCCGACTTAAGTACAAGAAGACTGACTCTTCCTACTATCTATGTTTTGAACCATTCCTTTGACACTAGTTATAGATTCCGATGCTTCACTTCAGGTTTACTGTATCCCTACGGTCTTTCTTATAGACGATGAAACACAGAATTTCATCGGAATTAAATACAAAAGGCACAATGCCGACTTAAGTACAAAAAGACTGACTCTTCTTACTGTCTATGTTTTGAACCATTCCTGTAACACTAGTTATAGATTCCGATGCTTCACTTCAGGTTTACTGTATCCCTCTGACCCTCTTATTGACGATTAAACACAGAAATTGCATCGGAATTAAATAGAAAAGGCACAATGCCGACTTAAGTACAGGAACACTGACTCTTCTTATTGTCTATGTTTTGAACCATTCCTGCGACACTAGTTATGGATTCCGATGCTTCACTTCAGGTTTACTGTATTCCTTGCACCTTCTTATTGACGATGAAACACAGAAATTGCATCGGAAATAAATACAAAAGGCACAATGCCGACTTAAGTACAAGAAGACTAACTCTTCTTACTGTCTATGTTTGAACCAATCCTGTGACACTAGTTATAGATTCCGATGCTTCACTTCTAGTTTACTGTATACCTTGGACCTTCTTATTGACGATGAAACTCAGAAATTGCTTCGGAATTAAATACAAAAGGCACAATGCCGACTTAAGTACCAAAAAAACTGACTCTTCTTACTGACTATGTTTTGAACCATTCCTGTGACACTAGTTATAGATTCCGATGCTGCACTTCAGGTTAACTGTATTCCTTGCACCTTCTTATTGACGATGAAACACAGAAATTGCATCGGAAATAAATACAAAAGGCACAATGCCGACTTAAGTACAAGAAGACTAACTCTTCTTACTGTCTATGTTTGAACCAATCCTGTGACACTAGTTATAGATTCCGATGCTTCACTTCTAGTTTACTGTATACCTTGGACCTTCTTATTGACGATGAAACTCAGAAATTGCTTCGGAATTAAATACAAAAGGCACAATGCCGACTTAAGTACCAAAAAAACTGACTCTTCTTACTGACTATGTTTTGAACCATTCCTGTGACACTAGTTATAGATTCCGATGCTGCACTTCAGGTTTACTGTATTCCTCGGACCTTCTTATTGACGATGAAACACAGAAATTCACCGGAATAAAATACAAAAGGCACAATGCCGACTTAAGTACAAGAAGACTGACTCTTCTTACTGTCTATGTTTTGAACCATTCCTGTGACACAAGTTATAGATTCCGATGCTTCACTTCAGGTTTACTGTATCCCTCTGACCTTCTTATTGATGATGAAACACAGAAATTGCACCGGAATTAAATACAAAAGGCACATTACCGACTTAAGTACAAGAAGACTGACTCTTCTTACTGTCTGTGATTTGAACCATTCCGTTGACACTAGTTATAGATTCCGATGCTTCACTCCAGGTTTACTGTATCCCTTGGACCTTCTTATTGACGATGAAACTCTGAAATTGCATCGAAATCAAATACAAAAGGCACAATGCCGACTTAAGTACAAGAAGACTGACAGTTCTTACTGTCTATATTTTGAACCATTCCAGTGACACCAGTTATAGGTTCCGATGCTTCACTTCAGGTTTACTGTATCCCTTGGATCTTCTTATTGACGATGAAACACTGAAATTGCATCGGAATTAAATACAAAAGGCAAAATGCCGACATAAGTACACGAACACTGACTCTTGTTACTGTCTATGTTCTGAACCATTCCTGTGACACTAGTTACAGACTCCGATGATTCACTTCAGGTTTACTGTATCCCTTGGGCCTTCTTATTGACGATGAAACACAGAAATTGCATCGGAATTAAATACAAAAGGCACAATACCGACTTAAGTACAAGAACACTGACTCTTCTTACTGTCTATGTTTTGAACCATTCCTGTGACACTAGTTATATATTCCGATGCTTCTCTTTAGGTTACTGTATCCCTTGGACCGTCTTATTGACGACGAAACACAGAAATTTCGTCGGAATTAAATACAAAAGGCACAATGCCGACTTAAGCACAAGGAGACTGACTCGTCCTACTGTATGTTTTGAACTATTCCTGTAACACTAGTTATAGAGTCCGATGGTTCACATCAGGTTTATTGTATCCCTTGGACCTTCTTATTGACGATGAAACACAGAAATTGCTTCGGAATTAAATACAAAACGCACAATGCCGACTTAAGGACAAAAAGACTGACTCTCCTTACTGACTATGTTTGAACCATTCCTGTAACACTAGTTATAGTATCCGATGCTTCACTTCAGGTTTACTGCATCCCTCTGACCTACTTATTGACGATGAAACACAGAAATGGCATCGGAATTAAATACAAAAGTCTCTATGCCGACTTAAGTACAAGAAGACTGACTCTTCTTACTGACTATGTTTTGAGCCATTCCTGTGACACTAGTTATAGATTCCGATGCTTCACTTCAGGTTTACTGCATCCCTCTGACCTTCTTATTGACGATGAAATACAGACATTGCATCGGAATTAAATAGAAAATGCACAATGCCGACTTAAGTACAAGAAAAGTGACTCTTCTTACCGATTATAGTTTGAACCATTCCTGTGACACTAGTTATAGATTCCGATGCTTTACTCCAGGTTTACTGTATATCTTGGACCTTCTTATTGACGATGAAACACAGAAATTGCATCGGAATTAAATACAAAAGGAACCATGCCAACTTAAGTACAAGAAGACTGACTCTTCCTACTGTCTATGTTTTGAACCATTCCTGTGAGACTAATTATAGATTACGATGCTTCACTTCAGGTTTACTGTATCCCTCTGACCTTCCTATTGACGATGAAACACAGAAATTGCATCGGAATTAAATACGAAAGGCACAATGCCGACTTAAGTACAAGAAGACTGACTCTTCTTACTGTCTATGTTTTGAACCATACTCTGCGACACTAGTTATAGATTCCGATGCTTCACTCCAGGTGTACTGCATCCCTTGGACCTTCTTATTGACGATGAATCACAGAAATTGCATCGGAATTAAATAGAAAAGGCACAATGCCGAATTAAGTACAAGAAGACCGACTCTTCTTACTGGCTATGCTTTGAACCATTCCTCTGACACTAGTTGTAGACTCCGATGCTTCACTTCAGGTTTATTGTATCCCTTGGACCTTCTTATTGACGATGAAACACAGAAATTGCATTGGAATTAAATACAAAAGGCACAATACCGACTTAAGTACAAGAAGACTGACTCTTCTTACTGTCTATGTTTTGAACCATTCCTGTGACACTAGTTATATATTCCGATGCTTCACTTTAGGTTACTGTATCCCTTGGTCCTTCTTATTGACGATGAAACACAGAAATTGCTTCGGAATTAAATACAAAACGCACAATGCCGACTTAAGTACAAGAAGACTGACTCTTCTTACTGTCTCTGTTTTGAACCATTCCTTTGACACTAGTTTTAGATTCCGATGCTTCACTTCAGGCTTACTGTATCCCTTGGACCTTCTTATTGACGATGAAACACTGATATTTCATCGGAATTAAATACAAAAAGACACAATGCTGACTTAAGTACAAGAAGACTGACTCTTCTTACTGTCTATGTTTTGAACCAATCCTGTGACACTATTTATAGATTCCGATGTTTCACTTCAGGTTTACTGTATCCCTTCGGTCCTTCTTATTGACGATGAAACACAGAAATTGCATCGGAATTAAGTAGAAAAGGCTCAATGCCGACTTAAGGAAAAGATGACTGACTCTCCTTACTGACTATGTTTTGAACCATTCCTGTAACACTAGTTATAGATTCCGATGCTTCACTTCAGGTTTACTGTATCCCTCTGACCTTCTTATTGACGATGAAACACAGAAATTGCATCGGAATTAAATACAAAAGCCTCTATGCCGACCTAAGTACAAGAGGACTGACTCTTCTTACTGTCTATGTTTTGAACCATTCCTGCGACACTACTTATAGATTCCGATGCTTGACTTCAGTTTAACTGTATCCCTTGGACCTTCTTATTCACGATGAAACACAGAAATTGCATCGGAATTAAATACAAAAGGCACAATGCCGACTTAAGTACAAGGGACTGACTCTTCTTACTGTGTATGTATGAACCACTTCTGTGACACTAGTTATAGATTCCGATGCTTCACTTCAGGTGTACTGTATCCCTTGGACCTTCTTATTGACGATGAAACACAGAAATTGCATCGGAATTAAATACAAAAGGCACAATGCCGACTTAAGTATAAGAAGACTGACTCTTCTTACTCTCTATGCTTTGAACCAATCCTGTGACACTAGTTATAGATTCAGATGCTTCACTTCATGTTTACTACATCCCTTGGACCTTCTTATTGACGATGAAACACAGAAATTGCCTCGGAATTAAATACAAAAGGCACAATGCCGACATAAGTACAAGAGACTGACTCTGCTTACTGACTATGCTTTGAACCATTCCTGTGACACTAGTTATAGATTCCGATGCTTCACTTCAGGTTTACTGTATCCCTTGGACCTTCGTATTGACGATGAAACACAGAAACTGAATCGGAATTAAATACAAAAGGCACAATGCCGACTTAAGTACATAGAGACCGACTCTTCTTACTGTCTATGATTTGAACTATTCTCTGTGACACTAGTTATAGATTCCGATGTTGCACTCCAGGCTTACTGTATCCCTTGGACCTTCTTATTGACGATGAAACACAGAAATTGCATTTGAATTAAATAAAAAAGGCACAATGCCGACGTCAGTGCAAGAAGACTGACTCTTCTCACTGGCAATGTTTTGAACCATTTCTGTGAGACTAGTTACAGATTCCGATGCTTCACTTCAGGTTTACTGTATCCCTCTGACCCTCTTATTGACGTTGAAACACAGAAATTGCATCGGAATTAAATACAAAAGGCACAATGCCGACTTAAGTACAAGAAGACTGACTCTTCCTACTATCTATGTTTTGAACCATTCCTTTGACACTAGTTATAGATTCCGATGCTTCACTTCAGGTTTACTGTATCCCTACGGTCTTTCTTATAGACGATGAAACACAGAATTTCATCGGAATTAAATACAAAAGGCACAATGCCGACTTAAGTACAAAAAGACTGACTCTTCTTACTGTCTATGTTTTGAACCATTCCTGTAACACTAGTTATAGATTCCGATGCTTCACTTCAGGTTTACTGTATCCCTCTGACCCTCTTATTGACGATTAAACACAGAAATTGCATCGGAATTAAATTGAAAAGGCACAATGCCGACTTAAGTACAGGAACACTGACTCTTCTTATTGTCTATGTTTTGAACCATTCCTGCGACACTAGTTATGGATTCCGATGCTTGACTTCAGTTTTACTGTATCCCTTGGACCTTCTTATTGACGATGAAACACAGAAATTTCATCGGAATTAAATACAAGACGCACAATGCCGACTTAAGTACAGGAGACTGACTCTTCTTACTGTCTATGTTTTGAACCATTCCTGTGACACTAGTTATTGATTCCGATGTTTCACTTCCAGTTTACTGTATCCCTTGGACCTTCTTATTGACGATGAAACACAGAAATTGCATCGGAATTAAATACAAAAATTCACTATGCCGACTTAAGTAAAAGAAGACTGACTCTACTTACTGACTATGTTTTGAACCATTCCTGTGACACTAGTTATAGATTCCGATGCTTCACTTCAGGTTTACTGTATCCCTCTGACGTTCTTATTGACGATGAATTACAGAAATTGCATCGGAATTAAATAGAAAATGCACAATGCCAACTTAAGTACAAGAACAGTGACTCCTCTTACTGTCTATGTTTTGAACCATTCCTGCGACACTCGTTATAGATTCCGATGCTTGACTTCAGTTTCACGGTATCCTTTGGACCTTGTTATTCACGATGAAACACAGAAATTGCATCGGAATTAAATACAAAAGGCACAATGAAGACATAAGTACTACAGACTGACTCTTCTTACTGTCTATGTTTTGAACCAATCCTGTGACACTAGTTATAGATTCCGATGCTTCACTTCAGGTTTACTGTATTCCTTGCACCTTCTTATTGACGATGAAACACAGAAATTGCATCGGAAATAAATACAAAAGGCACAATGCCGACTTAAGTACAAGAAGACTAACTCTTCTTACTGGCTATGCTTTGAACCATTCCTCTGACACTAGTTGTAGACTCCGATGCTTCACTTCAGGTTTACTGTATCCCTCTGACGTTCTTATTGACGATGAATTACAGAAATTGCATCGGAATTAAATAGAAAATGCACAATGCCAACTTAAGTACAAGAACAGTGACTCCTCTTACTGTCTATGTTTTGAACCATTCCTGCGACACTCGTTATAGATTCCGATGCTTGACTTCAGTTTCACGGTATCCTTTGGACCTTGTTATTCACGATGAAACACAGAAATTGCATCGGAATTAAATACAAAAGGCACAATGAAGACATAAGTACTACAGACTGACTCTTCTTACTGTCTATGTTTTGAACCAATCCTGTGACACTAGTTATAGATTCCGATGCTTCACTTCAGGTTTACTGTATTCCTTGCACCTTCTTATTGACGATGAAACACAGAAATTGCATCGGAATTAAATAGAAAAGGCACAATGCCGAATTAAGTACAAGAAGACCGACTCTTCTTACTGGCTATGCTTTGAACCATTCCTCTGGCACTAGTTGTAGACTCCGATGCTTCACTTCAGGTTTATTGTATCCCTTGGACCTTCTTATTGACGATGAAACACAGAAATTGCATTGGAATTAAATACAAAAGGCACAATACCGACTTAAGTACAAGAAGACTGACTCTTCTTACTGTCTATGTTTTGAACCATTCCTGTGACACTAGTTATATATTCCGATGCTTCACTTTAGGTTACTGTATCCCTTGGTCCTTCTTATTGACGATGAAACACAGAAATTGCTTCGGAATTAAATACAAAACGCACAATGCCGACTTAAGTACAAGAAGACTGACTCTTCTTACTGTCTCTGTTTTGAACCATTCCTTTGACACTAGTTTTAGATTCCGATGCTTCACTTCAGGCTTACTGTATCCCTTGGACCTTCTTATTGACGATGAAACACTGATATTTCATCGGAATTAAATACAAAAAGACACAATGCTGACTTAAGTACAAGAAGACTGACTCTTCTTACTGTCTATGTTTTGAACCAATCCTGTGACACTATTTATAGATTCCGATGTTTCACTTCAGGTTTACTGTATCCCTTCGGTCCTTCTTATTGACGATGAAACACAGAAATTGCATCGGAATTAAGTAGAAAAGGCTCAATGCCGACTTAAGGAAAAGACGACTGACTCTCCTTACTGACTATGTTTTGAACCATTCCTGTAACACTAGTTATAGATTCCGATGCTTCACTTCAGGTTTACTGTATCCCTCTGACCTTCTTATTGACGATGAAACACAGAAATTGCATCGGAATTAAATACAAAAGCCTCTATGCCGACCTAAGTACAAGAGGACTGACTCTTCTTACTGTCTATGTTTTGAACCATTCCTGCGACACTACTTATTGATTCCGATGCTTGACTTCAGTTTAACTGTATCCCTTGGACCTTCTTATTCACGATGAAACACAGAAATTGCATCGGAATTAAATACAAAAGGCACAATGCCGACTTAAGTACAAGGGACTGACTCTTCTTACTGTGTATGTATGAACCACTTCTGTGACACTAGTTATAGATTCCGATGCTTCACTTCAGGTGTACTGTATCCCTTGGACCTTCTTATTGACGATGAAACACAGAAATTGCATCGGAATTAAATACAAAAGGCACAATGCCGACTTAAGTATAAGAAGACTGACTCTTCTTACTCTCTATGCTTTGAACCAATCCTGTGACACTAGTTATAGATTCAGATGCTTCACTTCATGTTTACTACATCCCTTGGACCTTCTTATTGACGATGAAACACAGAAATTGCCTCGGAATTAAATACAAAAGGCACAATGCCGACATAAGTACAAGAGACTGACTCTGCTTACTGACTATGCTTTGAACCATTCCTGTGACACTAGTTATAGATTCCGATGCTTCACTTCAGGTTTACTGTATCCCTTGGACCTTCGTATTGACGATGAAACACAGAAACTGAATCGGAATTAAATACAAAAGGCACAATGCCGACTTAAGTACATAGAGACCGACTCTTCTTACTGTCTATGATTTGAACTATTCTCTGTGACACTAGTTATAGATTCCGATGTTGCACTCCAGGCTTACTGTATCCCTTGGACCTTCTTATTGACGATGAAACACAGAAATTGCATTTGAATTAAATAAAAAAGGCACAATGCCGACGTCAGTGCAAGAAGACTGACTCTTCTCACTGGCAATGTTTTGAACCATTTCTGTGAGACTAGTTACAGATTCCGATGCTTCACTTCAGGTTTACTGTATCCCTCTGACCTTCTTATTGACGTTGAAACACAGAAATTGCATCGGAATTAAATACAAAAGGCACAATGCCGACTTAAGTACAAGAAGACTGACTCTTCCTACTATCTATGTTTTGAACCATTCCTTTGACACTAGTTATAGATTCCGATGCTTCACTTCAGGTTTACTGTATCCCTACGGTCTTTCTTATAGACGATGAAACACAGAATTTCATCGGAATTAAATACAAAAGGCACAATGCCGACTTAAGTACAAAAAGACTGACTCTTCTTACTGTCTATGTTTTGAACCATTCCTGTAACACTAGTTATAGATTCCGATGCTTCACTTCAGGTTTACTGTATCCCTCTGACCCTCTTATTGACGATTAAACACAGAAATTGCATCGGAATTAAATAGAAAAGGCACAATGCCGACTTAAGTACAGGAACACTGACTCTTCTTATTGTCTATGTTTTGAACCATTCCTGCGACACTAGTTATGGATTCCGATGCTTGACTTCAGTTTTACTGTATCCCTTGGACCTTCTTATTGACGATGAAACACAGAAATTTCATCGGAATTAAATACAAGACGCACAATGCCGACTTAAGTACAGGAGACTGACTCTTCTTACTGTCTATGTTTTGAACCATTCCTGTGACACTAGTTATTGATTCCGATGTTTCACTTCCAGTTTACTGTATCCCTTGGACCTTCTTATTGACGATGAAACACAGAAATTGCATCGGAATTAAATACAAAAATTCACTATGCCGACTTAAGTAAAAGAAGACTGACTCTACTTACTGACTATGTTTTGAACCATTCCTGTGACACTAGTTATAGATTCCGATGCTTCACTTCAGGTTTACTGTATCCCTCTGACGTTCTTATTGACGATGAATTACAGAAATTGCATCGGAATTAAATAGAAAATGCACAATGCCAACTTAAGTACAAGAACAGTGACTCCTCTTACTGTCTATGTTTTGAACCATTCCTGCGACACTCGTTATAGATTCCGATGCTTGACTTCAGTTTCACGGTATCCTTTGGACCTTGTTATTCACGATGAAACACAGAAATTGCATCGGAATTAAATACAAAAGGCACAATGAAGACATAAGTACTACAGACTGACTCTTCTTACTGTCTATGTTTTGAACCAATCCTGTGACACTAGTTATAGATTCCGATGCTTCACTTCAGGTTTACTGTATTCCTTGCACCTTCTTATTGACGATGAAACACAGAAATTGCATCGGAAATAAATACAAAAGGCACAATGCCGACTTAAGTACAAGAAGACTAACTCTTCTTACTGTCTATGTTTGAACCAATCCTGTGACACTAGTTATAGATTCCGATGCTTCACTTCTAGTTTACTGTATACCTTGGACCTTCTTATTGACGATGAAGCTCAGAAATTGCTTCGGAATTAAATACAAAAGGCACAATGCCGACTTAAGTACCAAAAAAACTGACTCTTCTTACTGACTATGTTTTGAACCATTCCTGTGACACTAGTTATAGATTCCGATGCTGCACTTTAGGTTTTACTGTATTCCTCGGACCTTCTTATTGACGATAAAACACAGAAATTCACCGGAATAAAATACAAAAGGCACAATGCCGACTTATTTACAAGAAGACTGACTCTTCTTACTGTCTATGTTTTGAACCATTCCTGTGACACAAGTTATAGATTCCGATGCTTCACTTCAGGTTTACTGTATCCCTCTGACCTTCTTATTGATGATGAAACACAGAAATTGCACCGGAATTAAATACAAAAGGCACATTACCGACTTAAGTACAAGAAGACTGACTCTTCTTACTGTCTATGATTTGAACCATTCCGTTGACACTAGTTATAGATTCCGATGCTTCACTCCAGGTTTACTGTATCCCTTGGACCTTCTTATTGACGATGAAACTCTGAAATTGCATCGAAATCAAATACAAAAGGCACAATGCCGACTTAAGTACAAGAAGACTGACAGTTCTTACTGTCTATATTTTGAACCATTCCAGTGACACCAGTTATAGGTTCCGATGCTTCACTTCAGGTTTACTGTATCCCTTGGATCTTCTTATTGACGATGAAACACTGAAATTGCATCGGAATTAAATACAAAAGGCAAAATGCCGACATAAGTACACGAACACTGACTCTTGTTACTGTCTATGTTCTGAACCATTCCTGTGACACTAGTTACAGACTCCGATGATTCACTTCAGGTTTACTGTATCCCTTGGGCCTTCTTATTGACGATGAAACACAGAAATTGCATCGGAATTAAATACAAAAGGCACAATACCGACTTAAGTACAAGAAGACTGACTCTTCTTACTGTCTATGTTTTGAACCATTCCTGTGACACTAGTTATATATTCCGATGCTTCTCTTTAGGTTACTGTATCCCTTGGACCGTCTTATTGACGATGAAACACAGAAATTTCGTCGGAATTAAATACAAAAGGCACAATGCCGACTTAAGCACAAGGAGACTGACTCGTCCTACTGTATGTTTTGAACTATTCCTGTAACACTAGTTATAGAGTCCGATGGTTCACTTCAGGTTTATTGTATCCCTTGGACCTTCTTATTGACGATGAAACGCAGAAATTGCTTCGGAATTAAATACAAAACGCACAATGCCGACTTAAGGACAAAAAGACTGACTCTCCTTACTGACTATGTTTGAACCATTCCTGTAACACGAGTTATAGTATCCGATGCTTCACTTCAGGTTTACTCCATCCCTCTGACCTACTTATTGACGATGAAACACAGAAATGGCATCGGAATTAAATACAAAAGTCTCTATGCCGACTTAAGTACAAGAAGACTGACTCTTCTTACTGACTATGTTTTGAGCCATTCCTGTGACACTAGTTATAGATTCCGATGCTTCACTTCAGGTTTACTGCATCCCTCTGACCTTCTTATTGACGATGAAACACAGACATTGCATCGGAATTAAATAGAAAATGCACAATGCCGACTTAAGTACAAGAAAAGTGACTCTTCTTACTGATTATAGTTTGAACCATTCCTGTGACACTAGTTATAGATTCCGATGCTTTACTCCAGGTTTACTGTATATCTTGGACCTTCTTATTGACGATGAAACACAGAAATTGCATCGGAATTAAATACAAAAGGAACTATGCCAACTTAAGTACAAGAAGACTGACTCTTCCTACTGTCTATGTTTTGAACCATTCCTGTGACACTAGTTATAGATTACGATGCTTCACTTCAGGTTTACTGTATCCCTCAGACCTTATCGCCAATGAAACACAGAAATAGCATCGGAATTAATTACAAATGTCACAATGCCGACTTAAGGACAAGAGGACTGACTCTTCTTACTGACTATGTTTTGAACCATTCCTGTGAAACTAGTTATAGATTCCGATGCTTCACTTCAGGTTTACTGTATACCTCTGACCTTCTTATTGACGATGAAACACAGATATTGCATCGGAATTAAATACAAAAGCCACATTGCCGACTTAAGTACAAGAAGACTGACTGTTCTTACTGTCTATGTTTGAACCATTCCTGTTGCACTAGTTATAGATTCCGATGCTTCACTTCAGGTTTACTGTTTCCCTTGGACCTTCTAATTGACGATGAAACACAGGAATTGCATCGGAATTAATTACAAAAGGCACAATGCCGACTTAAGTACAAGAAGACTGACTCTTCCTACTGTCTATGATTTGAACCGTCTCTGCGACACTAGTTATAGAGTCCGATTTTTCACTTCAGGTATACTGTATCCCTTGGCCCTTCTTATTGGCGATGAATCACAGAAATTGCATCGGAATTAAATACAAAATGCACAATGCCGACTTAAGTACAAGAAGACTGACTCATCCTGCTGTCTATGTTTTGAACCATTCCTGTGACACTAGTTATAGATTCCGATGCTTCACTTCAGGTTTACTGTATCCCTCTGACCTTATTGCCGATGAAACACAAAATTGCATCGCAATTAAATAGAAAAGGCACAATGCCGACTTAAGTACAAGAAGACTGACTCTTCCTACTGCCTATGTTTTGAACCACTCCTGTGACACTAGTTATAGATTCCGATGCTTCACTTCAGGTTTACTGTATCCCTCTGACCTTCTTATTGACGATGAAACACAGAAATTGCATCTGAATTAAATACAAAAGGCACAGTGCCGACTTAAGTACAAGAAGACAGACTCTTATTACTGTCTATGTTTTGAACCATTCCTGTGACACTAGTTATAGATTCCGATGCTTCACTTCAGGTTTACTGTATCCCTCTGACCTTCTTATTGACGATGAAACACAGAAATTGCATCGGAATTAATTACGAATGGCACAATGCCGACTTAAGTACAAGAAGACTGACTCTTCTTACTGTCTATGTTTTGAAACATTCTCTGTGACACTAGTTATAGATTCCGATGCTTCGCTCCAGGTTACTGCATCCCTCAGACCTTATCGCCGATGAAACACAGAAATAGCATCGGAATTAATTACAAAAGACACAATGCCGACTTAAGGACAAGAGGAGTGACTCTTCTTACTGACTATGTTTTGAACCATTTCTGTGAAACTAGTTATAGATTCCGATGCTTCACTTCAGGTTTACTGTATCCCTCTGACCTTCTTATTGACGATGAAACACAGATATTGCATCGGAATTAAATACAAAAGCCACATTGCCGACTTAAGTACAAGAAGACTGACTGTTCTTACTCTCTATGTTTGAACCATTCCTGTTGCACTAGTTATAGATTCCGATGCTTCACTTCAGGTTTACTGTTTCCCTTGGACCTTCTAATTGACGATGAAACACAGAAATTGCATCTGAATTAAATACAAAAGGCACAATGCCTTCTTAAGTACAAGAAGACTGACTCTTCCTACTGTCTATGATTTGAACCGTCTCTGCGACACTAGTTATAGAGTCCGATGCTTCACTTCAGGTTTACTGTATCCCTTGGCCCTTCTTATTGGCGATGAATCACAGAAATTGCATCGGAATTAAATACAAAATGCACAATGCCGACTTAAGTACAAGAAGACTGACTCTTCTTACTGTCTATACTTTGAACCTTTCCAGTGACACTAGTTATAGATTTCGATGACTCACTTCAGGTTTACTGTTTCCTCTGGACCTTCTTATTGACGATGAAACACAGAAATTGCATCGGAATTAAATAGAAAAGGCACAATGCCGACTTAAGTACAAGAAGACTGACTCTTCTTACTGTCTATGTTTTGAACCATTCCTGTGACACTAGTTATAGATTCCGATGCTTCACTTCAGGTTTACTGTATCCCTCTGACCTTCTTATTTACGATGAAACACAGAAATTGCATCGGAATTAAATACAAAAGGCACAATGCAGACTTAAGTACAAGAAGCCTGACTCTTCTTACTGTCTATATTTGAACCATTCCTGTGACACTAGTTATAGATTCCGATGCTTCACTTCAGGTTTACTGTAGCCCTCTGACCATCTTATTGACGATGAAACACAGAAATTGCATCGGAATTAAATACGAAAGGCACAATGTCGACTTAATTACAAGAAGACTGACTCTTCTTACTGACTATGTTTTGAACCGTTTCTGTGACACTAGTTATAGAGTCCGATGCTTCACTTCAGGTTTACTGTATCGCTTGGACCTTCTTATTGAAGATTAAACACAGAAATTGCAACGGAATTAAACACACAAGGCACAATGCCGACATAAGTACAAGAAGACTGACTCATCCTGCTGTCTATGTTTTGAACCATTCCTGTGACACTAGTTATAGATTGCGATGCTTCACTTCAGGTTTACTGTATCCCTCTGACCTTATTGCCGATGAAACACAAAATGGCATCGGAATTAAATAGAAAAGGCACAATGCCGACTTAAGTACAAGAAGAGTGACTCTTCCTACTGCCTATGTTTTGAACCACTCCTGTGACACTAGTTATAGATTCCGATGCTTCACTTCAGGTTTACTGTATCCCTCTGACCTTCTTATTGACGATGAAACACAGAAATTGCATCTGAATTAAATACAAAAGGCACAATGCCGACTTAAGTACAAGAAGACTGACTCTTCTTACAGTCTATGTTGTGAACCATTCCTGTGACACTAGTTATAGATTCCGATGCTTCACTTCAGGTTTACTGTATCCCTCTGACCTTCTTATTGACGATGAAACACAGAAATTGCATCGGAATTAATTACGAAAGGTACAATGCCGACTTAAGTACAAGAAGACTGACTCTTCTTACTGTCTATGATTTGAAACATTCTCTGTGACACTAGTTATAGATCCCGATGCTTTGCTCCAGGTTTACTGCATCCCTTGGACCTTCTTTTTGACGATGAAACACAGAAATTGCATCGGAATTAAATAGAAAAGTCACAATGCCGGCTTAAGTACAAGAAGACCGACCCTTCTTACTGGCTATGTTATGAACCATTCCTGTGTCACTAGTTGTAGACTCCGATGCTTCACTTCAGGTTTATTGTATCCCTTCGACCTTCTTATTGACGATGAAACACAGAAATTTCGTCGTAATTAAATACAAAAGGCACTATGCCGACTTAAGTACAAGAAGACTGACTCTGCTTACTGACTATGTTTCGAACCATTCCTGTGACACTAGTTATAGATTCCGATGCTTCACTTCAGGTTTACTGTATCCCTCTGACCTTCTTATTGACGATGAAACACAGATATTGCATCGGAATTAAATAGAAAAGGCACAATGCCGACTTAAGTACAGGAACACTGACTCTTCTTACTGTCTATGTTTTGAACCATTCCTGCGACACTAGTTATAGATTCCGATGCTTGACCTCAGTTTTACTGTATCCCTTGGACCTTCTTATTGACGATGAAACACAGAAATATCATCGGAATTAAATACAAAACGCACAATGCCGACTTAAGTACAAGAGACTGACTCTTCTTACTGTCTATGTTTTGAACCATTCCTGCGACACTAGTTATAGATTCCGATGCTTGAATTCAGGTTTACTGTATCCCTTGGACCTTCTTATTCACGATGAAACACAGAAATTTCGTCGGAATTAAATACAAAAGGCACTATGCCGACTTAAGTACAAGAAGACTGACTCTGCTTACTGACTATGCTTCGAACCATTCCTGTGACACTAGTTATAGGTTCCGATGCTTCACTTCAGGTTTACTGTATCCCTCTGACCTTCTTATTGACGATGAAACACAGAAATTGCATCGGAATTAAATAGAAAAGGCACAATGCCGACTTAAGTACAAGAACACTGACTCCTCTTACTGTCTATGTTTTGAACCATTCCTGCGACACTCGTTATAGATTCCGATGCTTGACTTCAGTTTCACGGTATCCTTTGGACCTTCTTATTCACGATGAAACACAGAAATTGCATCGGAATTAAATACAAAAGGCACAATGCCGACATAAGTACTACAGACTGACTCTTCTTACTGTCTATGTTTTGAACCATTCCTGTGACACTAGTTATAGATTCCGATGCTTCACTTCAGGTTTACTGTATCCCTCTGACCTTCTTATTGACGATGAAACACAGAAATTGCATCGGAATTAATTACGAAAGGCACAATGCCGACTTAAGTACAAGAAGACTGACTCTTCTTACTGTCTATGTTTTGAAACATTCTCTGTGACACTAGTTATAGATTCCGATGCTTCGCTCCAGGTTTACTGCATCCCTTGGACCTTCTTATTGACGATGAAACACAGAAATTGCATCGGAATTAAATAGAAAAGGCACAATGCCGGCTTAAGTACAAGAAGACCGCTCCTTCTTACTGGCTATGTTTTGAACCATTCCTGTGACACTAGTTGTAGACTCCGATGCTTCACTTCAGGTTTATTGTATCCCTTGGACCTTCTTATTGACGATGAAACACAGAATTTTCGTCGGAATTAAATATAAAAGGAACAATGCCAACTTAAGTACAAGAAAACTGACTCTTCCTACTGTCTATGTTTTGAACCATTCCTGTGACACTAGTTATAGATTACGATGCTTCACTTCAGGTTTACTGTATCCCTCAGACCTTATCGCCGATGAAACACAGAATTAGCATCGGAATTAATTACAAAAGTCACAATGCCGACGTAAGGACAAGAGGACTGACTCTTCTTACTGACTATGTTTTGAACCATTTCTGTGAAACTAGTTATAGATTCCGATGCTTCACTTCAGGTTTACTGTATCCCTCTGGCCTTCTTATTGACGATGAAACACAGATATTGCATCGGAATTAAATACAAAAGCCACATTGCCGACTTAAGTACAAGAAGACTGACTGTTCTTACTGTCTATGTTTGAACCATTCCTGTTGCACTAGTTATAGATTCCGATGCTTCACTTCAGGTTTACTGTTTCCCTTGGACCTTCTAATTGACGATGAAACACAGAAATTGCATCTGAATTAAATACAAAAGGCACAATGCCGACTTAAGTACAAGAAGACTGACTCTTCCTACTGTCTAAGATTTGAACCGTCTCTGCGACACTAGTTATAGAGTCCGATGCTTCACTTCAGGTTTACTGTATCCCTTGGCCCTTCTTATTGGCGATGAATCACAGAAATTGCATCGGAATTAAATACAAAATGCACAATGCCGACTTAAGTACAAGAAGACTGACTCTTCTTACTGTCTATACTTTGAACCTTTATAGTGACACTAGTTATAGATTTCGATGACTCACTTCAGGTTTACTGTTTCCTTTGGACCTTCTTATTGACGATGAAACACAGAAATTGCATCGGAATTAAATAGAAAAGGCACAATGCCGACTTAAGTACAAGAAGACTGGCTCTTCTTACTGTCTATGTTTTGAACCATTCCTGTGACACTAGTTATAGATTCCGATGCTTCACTTCAGGTTTACTGTATCCCTCTGACCTTCTTATTGACGATGAAACACCGAAATTGCATCGGAATTTAATACAAAAGGCACAATGCCGACTTAAGTACAAGAAGCCTGACTCTTCTTACTGTCTATATTTGAACCATTCCTGTGACACTAGTTATAGATTCCGATGCTTCACTTCAGGTTTACTGTATCCCTCTGACCTTATTGCCGATGAAACACAAAATTGCATCGGAATTAAATAGAAAAGGCACAATGCCGACTTAAGTACAAGAAGACTGACTCTTCTTACTGTCTATACTTTGAACCATTCCAGTGACACTAGTTATAGATTCCGATGACTCACTACAGGTTTACTGTATCCCTCTGACCTTCTTATTGACGATGAAACACAGAAATTGCATCGGAATTATATAGAAAAGGCACAATGCCGCCTTAAGTACAGGAAGAGTGACTCTTCCTACTGCCTATGTTTTGAACCACTCCTGTGACACTAGTTATAGATTCCGATGCTTCACTTCAGGTTTACTGTATCCCTCTGACCTTCTTATTGACGATGAAACACAGAAATTGCATCTGAATTAAATACAAAAGGCACAATGCCGACTTAAGTACAAGAAGACTGACTCTTCTTACTGTCTATGTTTTGAACCATTCCTGTGACACTAGTTATAGATTCCGATGCTTCACTTCAGGTTTACTGTATCCCTCTGACCTTCTTATTGACGATGAAACACAGAAATTGCATCGGAATTAATTACGAAAGGCACAATGCCGACATAAGTACAAGAAGACTGACTCTTCTTACTGTCTATGATTTGAAACATTCTCTGTGACACTAGTTATAGATTCCGATGCTTTGCTCCAGGTTTACTGCATCCCTTGGACCTTCTTATTGACGATGAAACACAGAAATTGCATCGGAATTAAATAGAAAAGTCACAATGCCGGCTTAAGTACAAGAAGACCGACCCTTCTTAATGGCTATGTTTTGAACCATTCCTGTGACACTGTTTGTAGACTCCGATGCTTCACTTCAGGTTTATTGTATCCCTTGGACCTTCTTATTGACGATGAAACACAGAAATTTCGTCGTAATTAAATACAAAAGGCACTATGCCGACTTAAGTACAAGATGACTGACTCTGCTTACTGACTATGTTTCGAACCATTCCTGTGACACTAGTTATAGATTCCGATGCTTCACTTCTGGTTTACTGTATCCCCCTGACCTTCTTATTGACGATGAAGCACAGAAATTGCATCGGAATTAAATAGAAAAGGCACAATGCCGACTTAAGTACAGGAACACTGACTCTTCTTACTGTCTATGTTTTGAACCATTCCTGCGACACTAGTTATAGATTCCGATGCTTGACTTCAGTTTTACTGTATCCCTTGGACCTTCTTATTGACGATGAAACACAGAAACTTCATCGGAATTAAATACAAAACGCACAATGCCGACTTAAGTACAAGAGACTGACTCTTCTTACTGTCTATGTTTTGAACCATTCCTGCGACACTAGTTATAGATTCCGATGCTTGAATTCAGGTTTACTGTATCCCTCTGACCTTCTTATTGATGATGAAACACAGAAATTGCACCGGAATTAAATACAAAAGGAACATTACCGACTTAAGTACAAGAAGACTGACTCTTCTTACTGTCTATGATTTGAACCATTCCGTTGACACTAGTTATAGATTCCGATGCTTCACTCCAGGTTTACTGTATCCCTCTGACCTTCTTATTGATGGTGAAACACAGAAATTGCATCGGAATTAAATACGAAAGGCACAATGCCGATTTAAGTACAAGAAGACCGACTCATCTTACTGGCTATGTTTTGAACCATTCCTGTGACACTAGTTATAGACTCCGATGATTCACTTCAGGTCTACTGTATCCCTTGGGCCTTGTTATTGACGATGAAACACAGAAATTGCTTCGAAATTAAATACAAAACGCACAATGCCGACTTAAGGACAAGAAGACTGACTCTTCTTACTGTCTATGTTTTGAACCATTCCTATGACACTAGTTTTAGATTCCGATGCTTCACTTCAGGTTTACTGTATGCATTGGACCCTCTTATTGACGATGAAACACAGAAATTGCATCGGATTAAATACAAAAGGCACAATGTGGACTTAACTACATGAAAACTGACTCTTCTTACTGACTATGTTTTGAACCATTCCTGTGACACTAGTTATGGATTCCGATGCTTCACTTCAGGTTTACTGTATCCCTCTGACCTTCTTATTGATGATGAAACACAGAAATTGCACGGGAATTAAATACAAAAGGCACATTACCGACTTAAGTACAAGAAGACTGACTCTTCTTGCTGTCTATGATTTGAACCATTCCGTTGACACTAGTTATAGATTCCGATGCTTCACTCCAGGTTTACTGTATCCCTTGGACCTTCTTATTGACGATGAAACTCTGAAATTGCATCGAAATCAAATACAAAAGGCACAATGCCGACTTAAGTACAAGAAGACTCTCAGTTCTTACTGTCTATATTTTGAACCATTCCAGTGACACTAGTTATAGATTCCGATGCTTCACTTCAGGTTTACTGTATCCCTCTGACCTTCATATTGATGGTGAAACACAGAAATTGCATCGGAATTAAATACGAAAGGCACAATGCCGACTTAAGTACAAGAAGACCGACTCATCTTACTGGCTATGTTTTGAACCATTCCTGTGACACTAGTTATAGACTCCGATGATTCACTTCAGGTCTACTGTATCCCTTGGGCCTTCTTATTGACGATGAAACACAGAAATTGCTTCGAAATTAAATACAAAACGCACAATGCCGACTTAAGGACAAGAAGACTGACTCTCCTTACTGACTATGTTTTGAACCATTCCTGTAACACTAGTTATAGAATCCGATGCTTCACTTCAGGTTTACTGCATCCCTCTGACCTTCTTATTGACGATGAAACACAGAAATGGCATCGGAATTAAATACAAAAGCCTCTATGCCGACTTAAGTACAAGAAGACTGACTCTTCTTACTGACTATGTTTTGAGCCATTCCTGTGACACTAGTTACAGATTCCGATGCTTCACTTCAGGTTTACTGCATCCGTCTGACCTTCTTATTGACGATGAAACACAGACATTGCATCGGAATTAAATAGAAAATGCACAATGCCGATTTAAGTACAAGAAGACTGACTCTTCTTACTGTCTATGTTTTGAACCATTCCTGCGACACTAGTTATAGATTCCGATGCTTGACTTCAGTTTTACTGTATCCCTTGGACCTTCTTATTGACGATGAAACACAGAAATTGCATCGGAATTAAATACAAAAGGCACAATGCCGACTAAAGTACAAGAAGAGTGACTCTTCTTACTGATTATAGTTTGAACCATTCCTGTGACACTAGTTATAGATTCCGATGCTTTACTGCAGGTTCACTGTATATCATGGACCTTCTTATTGACGATGAAACACAGAAATTGCATCGGAATTAAATACAAAAGGCACAATGCCGACTTAAGTACAAGAAGACCTACTCTTCCTACTGTCTATGATTTGAACCGTTTCTGCGACACTAGTTATAGAGTCCGATGCTTCACTTCAGGTTTACTGTACCCCTTGGCCTTTCTTATTGGCGATGAATCACAGAAATTGCATCGGAATTAAATACAAAAGGCACAATGCCGACTTAAGTACAAGAAGACTGACTCTTCTTACTGTCTATACTTTGAATCATTCCAGTGACACTATTTATAGATTCCGATTACTCACTTCAGGTTTACTGTATCCCTTGGACCATCTTATTGACGATGAAACACAGAAATTGCATCGGAATTAAATAGAAAAGGCACAATGCCGACTTAAGTACAAGAAGACTGACTCTTCTTTCTGTCTATGTTTTGAACCATTCCTGTGACACTAGTTATAGATTCCGATGCTTCACTTCAGGTTTACTGTATCCCTCTGACCTTCTTATTGACGATGAAACACAGAAATTGCATCGTAATTAAATACAAAAGGCACATGTCCGACTTAAGTACAAGAAGACTGACTCTTCTTACTGTCTATATTTGAACCATTCCTGTGACACTAGTTATAGATTCCGATGCTTCACTTCAGGTTTACTGTATCCCTCTGACCATCTTATTGACGATGAAACACAGAAATTGCATCGGAATTAAATACGAAAGGCACAATGCCGACTTAAGTACAAGAAGACTGACTCTTCTTACTTACTATGTTTTGAACCATTTCTGTGACACTAGTTATAGAGTCCGATGCTTCACTTCAGGTTTACTGTATCGCTTGGACCTTCTTATTGAAGATTAAACACAGAAATTGCAACGGAATTAAATACACAAGGCACAATGCCGACTTAAGTACAAGAAGACTGACTCATCCTGCTGTCTATGTTTTGAACCATTCCTGTGACACTAGTTATAGATTCCGATGCTTCACTTCAGGTTTACTGTATCCCTCTGACCTTATTGCCGATGAAACACAAAATTTCATCGGAATTAAATAGAAAAGGCACAATGCCGACTTAAGTACAAGAAGACTGACTCATCTTACTGTCTATACTTTGAACCATTCCAGTGACACTAGTTATAGATTCCGATGACTCACTTCAGGTTTACTGTATCCCTTGGACCTTCTTATTGACGGTGAAACACAGAAATTGCATCGGAATGAAATAGAAAAGGCACAATGCCGACTTAAGTACAAGAAGACTGACTCTTCCTACTGTCTATGTTTTGAACCACTCCTGTGACACTAGTTATAGATTCCGATGCTTCACTTCAGGTTTACTGTATCCCTCTGACCTTCTTATTGACGATGAAACACAGAAATTGCATCTGAATTAAATACAAAAGGCACAATGCCGACTTAAGTACAAGAAGACTGACTCTTCTTACTGTCTATGTTTTGAACCATTCCTGTGACACTAGTTATAGATTCCGATGCTTCACTTCAGGTTTACTGTATCCCTCTGACCTTCTTATTGACGATGAAACACAGAAATTGCATCGGAAATAATTACGAAAGGCACAATGCCGACTTAAGTACAAGAAGACTGACTCTTCTTACCGTCTAAGTTTTGAACCATTCTCTGTGTCACTAGTTATAGATTCCGATGCTTCACTTCAGGTTTACTGTATCCCTCTGACCTTCTTATTGACGATGAAACACAGAAATTGCATCTGAATTAAATACAAAAGGCACAATGCCGACTTAAGTACAAGAAGACTGACTCTTCTTACTGTCTATACTTTGAACCATTCCAGTGACACTAGTTGTAGATTCCGATGACTCACTACAGGTTTACTGTATCCCTTGGACCTTCTTATTGACGATGAAACACAGAAATTGCATCGGAATTATATAGAAAAGGCACAATGCCGCCTTAAGTACAAGAAGAGTGACTCTTCCTACTGCCTATGTTTTGAACCACTCCTGTGACACTAGTTATAGATTCCGATGCTTCACTTCAGGTTTACTGTATCCCTCTGACCTTCTTATTGACGATGAAACACAGAAATTGCATCTGAATTAAATACAAAAGGCACAATGCCGACTTAAGTACAAGAAGACTGACTCTTCTTACTGTCTATGTTTTGAACCATTCCTGTGACACTAGTTATAGATTCCGATGCTTCACTTCAGGTTTACTGTATCCCTCTGACCTTCTTATTGACGATGAAACACAGAAATTGCATCGGAATTAATTACGAAAGGCACAATGCCGACTTAAGTACAAGAAGACTGACTCTTCTTACTGTCTATGATTTGAAACATTCTCTGTGACACTAGTTATAGATTCCGATGCTTTGCTCCAGGTTTACTGCATCCCTTGGACCTTCTTATTGACGATGAAACACAGAAATTGCATCGGAATTAAATAGAAAAGTCACAATGCCGGCTTAAGTACAAGAAGACCGACCCTTCTTAATGGCTATGTTTTGAACCATTCCTGTGACACAAGTTGTAGACTCCGATGCTTCACTTCAGGTTTATTGTATCCCTTGGACCTTCTTATTTACGATGAAACACAGAAATTTCGTCGTAATTAAATACAAAAGGCACTATGCCGACTTAAGTACAAGATGACTGACTCTGCTTACTGACTATGTTTCGAACCATTCCTGTGACACTAGTTATAGATTCCGATGCTTCACTTCAGGTTTACTGTATCCCTCTGACCTTCTTATTGACGATGAAGCACAGAAATTGCATCGGAATTAATTACGAAAGGCACAATGCCGACTTAAGTACAAGAAGACTGACTCTTCTTACTGTCTATGATTTGAAACATTCTCTGTGACACTAGTTATAGATTCCGATGCTTTGCTCCAGGTTTACTGCATCCCTTGGACCTTCTTATTGACGATGAAACACAGAAATTGCATCGGAATTAAATAGAAAAGTCACAATGCCGGCTTAAGTACAAGAAGACCGACCCTTCTTAATGGCTATGTTTTGAACCATTCCTGTGACACAAGTTGTAGACTCCGATGCTTCACTTCAGGTTTATTGTATCCCTTGGACCTTCTTATTGACGATGAAACACAGAAATTTCGTCGTAATTAAATACAAAAGGCACTATGCCGACTTAAGTACAAGATGACTGACTCTGCTTACTGACTATGTTTCGAACCATTCCTGTGACACTAGTTATAGATTCCGATGCTTCACTTCAGGTTTACTGTATCCCTCTGACCTTCTTATTGACGATGAAGCACAGAAATTGCATCGGAATTAAATAGAAAAGGCACAATGCCGACTTAAGTACAGGAACACTGACTCTTCTTACTGTCTATGTTTTGAACCATTCCTGCGACACTAGTTATAGATTCCGGTGCTTGACTTCAGTTTTACTGTATCCCTTGGACCTTCTTATTGACGATGAAACACAGAAATTTCATCGGAATTAAATACAAAACGCACAATGCCGACTTAAGTACAAGAGACTGACTCTTCTTACTGTCTATGTTTTGAACCATTCCTGCGACACTAGTTATAGATTCCGATGCTTGAATTCAGGTTTACTGTATCCCTTGGACCTTCTTATTCACGATGAAACACAGAAATTTCGTCGGAATTAAATACAAAAGGCACTATGCCGACTTAAGTACAAGAAGACTGACTCTGCTTACTGACTATGCTTCGAACCATTCCTGTGACACTAGTTATAGGTTCCGATGCTTCACTTCAGGTTTACTGTATCCCTCTGACCTTCTTATTGACGATGAAACACAGAAATTGCATCGGAATTAAATAGAAAAGGCACAATGCCGACTTAAGTACAAGAACACTGACTCCTCTTACTGTCTATGTTTTGAACCATTCCTGCGACACTCGTTATAGATTCCGATGCTTGACTTCAGTTTCACGGTATCCTTTGGACCTTCTTATTCACGATGAAACACAGAAATTGCATCGGAATTAAATACAAAAGGCACAATGCCGACATAAGTACTACAGACTACCTCTTCTTACTGTCTATGTTTTGAACCAATCCTGTGACACTAGTTATAGATTCCGATGCTTCACTTCAGGTTCACTGTATTCCTTGCACCTTCTTATTGACGATGAAACACAGAAATTGCATCGGAAATAAATACAAAAGGCACAATGCCGACTTAAGTACAAGAAGACTGACTCTTCTTACTGTCTATGTTTTAAACCAATCCTGTGACACTAGTTATAGATTCTGATGCTTCACTTCTAGTTTACTGTATACCTTGGACCTTCTTATTGACGATGAAACTCAGAAATTGCTTCGGAATTAAATACAAAAGGCACAATGCCGACTTAAGTACAAAAAGACGGACTCTTCTTACTGACTATTATTTGAACCATTCCTGTGACACTAGTTATAGATTCCGATGCTGCACTTCAGGTTTACTGTATTATTCGGACCTTCTTATTGACGATGAAACACAGAAATTCACCGGAATAAAATACAAAAGGCACAATGCCGACTTAAGTACAAGAAGACTGACTCTTCTTACTGTCTATGTTATGAACCATTCCTATGACACTAGTTTTAGATTCCGATGCTTCACTTCAGGTTTACTGTATGCATTGGACCCTCTTATTGACGATGAAACACAGAAATTGCATCGGAATTAAATACAAAAGGCACAATGTGGACTTAAGTACATGAAAACTGACTCTTCTTACTGACTATGTTTTGAACCATTCCTGTGACACTAGTTATGGATTCCGATGCTTCACTTCAGGTTTACTGTATCCCTCTGACCTTCTTATTGATGATGAAACACAGAAATTGCACCGGAATTAAATACAAAAGGCACATTACCGACTTAAGTGCAAGAAGACTGACTCTTCTTACTGTCTATGATTTGAACCATTCCGTTGACACTAGTTGTAGATTCCGATGCTTCACTCCAGGTTTACTGTATCCCTTGGACCTTCTTATTGACGATGAAACTCTGAAATTGCATCGAAATCAAATACAAAAGGCACAATGCCGACTTAAGTACAAGAAGACTCTCAGTTCTTACTGTCTATATTTTGAACCATTCCAGTGACACTAGTTATAGATTCCGATGCTTCACTTCAGGTTTACTGTATCCCTCTGACCTTCTTATTGATGGTGAAACACAGAAATTGCATCGGAATTAATTACGAAAGGCACAATGCCGACTTAAGTACAAGAAGACCGACTCATCTTACTGGCTATGTTTTGAACCATTCCTGTGACACTAGTTATAGACTCCGATGATTCACTTCAGGTCTACTGTATCCCTTGGGCCTTCTTATTGACGATGAAACCCAGAAATTGCTTCGAAATTAAATACAAAACGTACAATGCCGACTTAAGGACAAGAAGACTGACTCTCTTTACTGACTATGTTTTGAACCATTCCTGTAACACTAGTTATAGAATCCGATGCTTCACTTCAGGTTTACTGCATCCCTCTGACCTTCTTATTGACGATGAAACACAGAAATGGCATCGGAATTAAATACAAAAGCCTCTATGCCGACTTAAGTACAAGAAGAGTGACTCTTCTTACTGACTATGTTTTGAGCCATTCCTGTGAAACTAGTTACAGATTCCGATGCTTCACTTCAGGTTTACTGCATCCGTCTGACCTTCTTATTGACGATGAAACACAGACATTGCATCGGAATTAAATAGAAAATGCACAATGCCGATTTAAGTACAAGAAGACTGACTCTTCTTACTGTCTATGTTTTGAACCATTCCTGCGACACTAGTTATAGATTCCGATGCTTGACTTCAGTTTTACTGTATCCCTTGGACCTTCTTATTGACATTGAAACACAGAAATTGCATCGGAATTAAATACAAAAGGCACAATGCCGACTAAAGTACAAGAAGAGTGACTCTTCTTACTGATTATAGTTTGAACCATTCCTGTGACACTAGTTATAGATTCCGATGCTTTACTGCAGGTTCACTGTATATCTTGGACCTTCTTATTGACGATGAAACACAGAAATTGCATCGGAATTAAATACAAAAGGAAAAATGCCAACTTAAGTATAAGAAGACTGACTCTTCCTACTGTCTATGTTTTGAACCATTCCTGTGACACTAGTTTTAGATTCCGATGCATCACTTCAGGTTTACTGTATCCCTCAGACCTTATTGCCGATGAAACACAGAAATAGCACCGGAATTAATTACAAAAGTCACTATGCCGACTTAAGGACAAGAGGACTGACTCTTCTTACTGACTATGTTTTGAACCATTCCTGTGAAACTAGTTATAGATTCCGATGCTTCACTTCAGGTTTACTGTATCCCTCTGACCTTTTAATTGACGATGAACCACAGATATTGCATCGGAATTAAATACAAAAGCCACATTGCCGACTTAAGTACAAGAAGACTGACTGTTCATACTGTCTATGTTTGAACCATTCCTGTTGCACTAGTTATAGAGTCCGATGCTTCACTTCAGGTTTACTGTACCCCTTGGCCCTTCTTATTGGCGATGAATCACAGAAATTGCATCGGAATTAAAAACAAAAGGCACAATGCCGACTTAAGTACAAGAAGACTGACTCTTCTTACTGTCTTTACTTTGAACCATTCCAGTGACACTATTTATAGATTCCGATTACTCACTTCAGGTTTACTGTATCCCTTGGACCTTCTTATTGACGATGAAACACAGAAATTGCATCGGAATTAAATAGAAAAGGCACAATGCCGACTAAAGTACAAGAATACTGACTCTTCTTACTGTCTATGTTTTGAACCATTCCTATGACACTAGTTTTAGATTCCGATGCTTCACTTCAGGTTTACTGTATGCATTGGACCCTCTTATTGACGATGAAACACAGAAATTGCATCGGCATTAAATACAAAAGGCACAATGTGGACTTAACTACATGAAAACTGACTCTTCTTACTGACTATGTTTTGAACCATTCCAGTGACACTAGTTATGGATTCCGATGCTTCACTTCAGGTTTACTGTATCCCTCTGACCTTCTTATTGATGATGAAACACAGAAATTGCACCGGAATTAAATACAAAAGGCACATTACCGACTTAAGTACAAGAAGACTGACTCTTCTTACTGTCTATGATTTGAACCATTCCGTTGACACTAGTTACAGATTCCGATGCTTCACTCCAGGTTTACTGTATCCCTTGGACCTTCTTATTGACGATGAAACTCTGAAATTGCATCGAAATCAAATACAAAAGGCACAATGCCGACTTAAGTACAAGAAGACTCTCAGTTCTTACTGTCTATATTTTGAACCATTCCAGTGGAACTAGTTATAGATTCCGATGCTTCACTTCAGGTATACTGTATCCCTCTGACCTTCTTATTGATGGTGAAACACAGAAATTGCATCGGAATTAAATACGAAAGGCACAATGCCGACTTAAGTACAAGAAGACCGACTCATCTTACTGGCTATGTTTTGAACCATTCCTGTGACACTAGTTATAGACTCCGATGATTCACTTCAGGTCTACTGTATCCCTTGGGCCTTCTTATTGACGATGAAACACAGAAATTGCTTCGAAATTAAATACAAAACGCACAATGCCGACTTATGGACAAGAAGACTGACTCTCCTTACTGACTATGTTTTGAACCATTCCTGTAACACTAGTTATAGAATCCGATGCTTCACTTCAGGTTTACTGCATCCCTCTGACCTTCTTGTTGACGATGAAACACAGAAATGGCATCGGAATTAAATACAAAAGCCTCTATGCCGACTTAAGTACAAGAAGAGTGACTCTTCTTACTGACTATGTTTTGAGCCATTCCTGTGACACTAGTTACAGATTCCGATGCTTCACTTCAGGTTTACTGCATCCGTCTGACCTTCTTATTGACGATGAAACCCAGACATTGCATCGGAATTAAATAGAAAATGCACAATGCCGATTTAAGTACAAGAAGACTGACTCTTCTTACTGTCTATGTTTTGAACCATTCCTGCGACACTAGTTATAGATTCCGATGCTTGACTTCAGTTTTACTGTATCCCTTGGACCTTCTTATTGACGATGAAACACAGAAATTGCATCGGAATTACATACAAAAGGCACAATGCCGACTAAAGTACAAGAAGAGTGACTCTTCTTACTGATTATAGTTTGAACCATTCCTGTGACACTAGTTATAGATTCCGATGCTTTACTGCAGGTTCACTGTATATCTTGGACCTTCTTATTGACGATGAAACACAGAAATTGCATCGGAATTAAATACAAAAGGCACAATGCCGACTTAAGTACAAGAAGACCTACTCTTCCTACTGTCTATGATTTGAACCGTTTCTGCGAAACTAGTTATAGAGTCCGATGCTTCACTTCAGGTTTACTGTACCCCTTGGCCTTTCTTATTGGCGATGAATCACAGAAATTGCATCGGAATTAAATACAAAAGGCACAATGCCGACTTAAGTACAAGAAGACTGACTCTTCTTACTGTCTATACTTTGAACCATTCCAGTGACACTATTTATAGATTCCGATTACTCACTTCAGGTTTACTGTATCCCTTGGACCTTCTTATTGACGATGAAGCACAGAAATTGCATCGGAATTAAATAGAAAAGGCACAATGCCGACTTAAGTACAAGAAGACTGACTCTTCTTTCTGTCTATGTTTTGAACCATTCCTTTGACACTAGTTATAGATTCCGATGCTTCACTTCAGGTTTACTGTATCCCTCTGACCTTCTTATTGACGATGAAACACAGAAATTGCATCGTAATTAAATACAAAAGGCACATGTCCGACTTAAGTACAAGAAGACTGACTCTTTTTACTGTCTATATTTGAACCATTCCTGTGACACTAGTTATAGATTTCGATGCTTCACTTCAGGTTTACTGTATCCCTCTGACCATCTTAATGACGATGAAACACAGAAATTGCATCGGAATTAAATACGAAAGGCACAATGCCGACTTAAGTACAAGAAGACTGACTCTTCTTACTTACTATGTTTTGAACCATTTCTGTGACACTAGTTATAGAGTCCGATGCTTCACTTCAGGTTTACTGTATCGCTTGGACCTTCTTATTGAAGATTAAACACAGAAATTGCAATGGAATTAAATACACAAGGCACAATGCCGACTTAAGTACAAGAAGACTGACTCATCCTGCTGTCTATGTTTTGAACCATTCCTGTGACACTAGTTATAGATTCCGATGCTTCATTTCAGGTTTACTGTATCCCTCTGACCTTATTGCCGATGAAACACAAAATTGCATCGGAATTAAGTAGAAAAGGCACAATGCCGACTTAAGTACATGAAGACTGACTCTTCTTACTGTCTATACTTTGAACCTTTCCAGTGACACTAGTTATAGATTCCGATGACTCACTTCAGGTTTACTGTATCCTTTGGACCTTCTTATTGACGGAGAAACACAGAAATTGCATCGGAATTAAATAGAAAAGGCACAATGCCGACCTAAGTACAAGAAGACTGACTCTTCCTACTGTCTATGTTTTGAACCACTCCTGTGACACTAGTTATAGATTCCGATGCTTCACTTCAGGTTTACTGTATCCCTCTGACCTTCTTATTGACGATGAAACACAGAAATTGCATCTGAATTAAATACAAAAGGCACAATGCCGACTTAAGTACAAGAAGACTGACTCTTCTTACTGTCTATGATTTGAACCATTCCGTTGACACTAGTTATAGATTCCGATGCTTCACTCCAGGTTTACTGTATCCCTTGGACCTTCTTATCAACGATGCAACTCTGAAATTGCATCGAAATCAAATACAAAAGGCACAATGCCGACTTAAGTACAAGAAGACTGACAGCTCTTACTGTCTATATTTTGAACCATTCCAGTGACACTAGTTATATATTCCGATGCTTCACTTTAGGTTACTGTATCCCTTGGACCTTCTTATTGATGATGAAACACGGAAATTTCGTCGGAATTAAATACAAAAGGCACAATGCCGACTTAAGTACAAGAAGACTGACTCGTTTTACTGTATGTTTTGAACTATTCCTGACACTAGTTATAGAGTCCGATGCTTCACTTCAGGTTTATTGTATCCCTTGGACCTTCTTATTGACGATGAAACACAGAAATTGCTTCGGAATTAACTACAAAACGCACAATGCCGACTTAAGGACAAGAAGACTGACTCTCCTTATTGACTATGTTTTGAACCATTCCTGTAACACTAGTTATAGATTCCGATGCTTCACTACAGGTTTACTGCACCCCTCTGACCTTCTTATTGACGATGAAACACAGAAATGGCATCGGAATTAAATACAAAAGCCTCTATGCCGACTTAAGTACAAGAAGACTGACTCTTCTTACTGACTATGTTTTGAGCCATTCCTGTGACACTAGTTATAGATTCCGATGCTTCACTCCAGGTTTACTGCATCCCTCTGACCTTCTTATTGACGATGAAACACAGACATTGCATCGGAATTAAATAGAAAATGCACAATGCCGAATTAAGTACAAGAAGACTGACTCTTCTTACTGTCTATGATTTGAACCATTCCTGCGACACTAGTTATAGATTCCGATGCTTGACTTGAGTTTTACTGTATCCCTTGGACCTTCTTATTGACGATGAAGCACAGAAATTGCATCGGAATTAAATACAAAAGGCACAATGCCTACTAAAGTACAAGAAGAGAGACTCTTCTTACTGATTATAGTTTGAACCATTCCTGTGACACTAGTTACAGATTCCGATGCTTTACTGCAGGTTTACTGTATATCTTGGACCTTCTTATTGACAATGAAACACAGAAATTGCATCGGAATTTAATACAAAAGGAAAAATGCCAACTTAAGTACAAGAAGACTGACTCTTCCTACTGTCTATGTTTTGAACCATTCCTGTGACACTAGTTATAGATTCCGATGCTTCACTTCAGGTTTACAGTATTCCTCAGACCTTATTGGCGATGAAACACAGAAATAGCATCGGAATTAATTACAAAAGTCACAATGCCGACTTAAGGACAAGAGGACTGACTCTTCTTACTGACTATGTTTTGAACCATTCGTGTGAAACTAGTTATAGATTCCGATGCTTCACTTCAGGTTTACTGTTTCCCTTGGACCTTCTAATTGGCGATGAAACACAGATATTGCATCGGAATTAAATAGAAAATGCACAATGCCGACTTAAGTACAAGAAGACTGACTGTTCTTACTGTCTATGTTTTGAACCATTCCTGTGACACTAGTTATAGATTCCGATGCTTCACTTCAGGTTTACTGTATCCCTCTGACCATCTTATTGACGATGAAACACAGAAATTGCATCGGAATTAAATAGAAAAGGCACAATGCCGACTTAAGTACAAGAAGACTGACTCTTCTTACTGTCTATGTTTTGAACCATTCCTGTGACACTAGTTATAGATTCCGATGCTTCACTTCAGGTTTACTGTATCCCTCTGACCTTCTTATTGACGATGAAACACAGAAATTGCATCGGAATTAAATACAAAAGGCACAATGCCGACTTAAGTACAAGAAGACTGACTCTTCTTACTGTCTATATTTGAACCATTCCTGTGACACTAGTTATAGATTCCGATGCTTCACTTCAGGTTTACTGTATCCCTCTGACCATCTTATTGACGATGAAACACAGAAATTGCATCGGAATTAAATACGAAAGGCACAATGCCGACTTAATTACAGGAAGACTGACTCTTCTTACTGACTATGTTTTGAACCATTTCTGTGACACTAGTTATAGAGTCCGATGCTTCACTTCAGGTTTAGTGTATCGCTTGGACCTTCTTATTGAAGATTAAACACAGAAAATGCAACGGAATTAAATACACAAGGCACAATGCCGACTTAAGTACAAGAAGACTGACTCATCCTGCTGTCTATGTTTTGAACCATTCCTGTGACACTAGTTATAGATTCCGATGCTTCACTTCAGGTTTACTGTATCCCTTGGACCTTCTTATTGACGATGAAACACAGAAATTGCTTCGGAATTAAATACAAAACGCACAATGCCGACTTAAGGACAAGAAGACTGACTCTCCTTACTGACTATGTTTTGAACCATTCCTGTAACACTAGTTATAGAATCTGATGCTTCACTTCAGGTTTACTGCACCCCTCTGACCTTCTTATTGACGATGAAACACAGAAATGGCATCGGAATTAAATACAAAAGCCTCTATGCCGACTTAAGTACAAGAAGACTGACTCTTCTTACTGACTATGCTTTGAGCCATTCCTGTGACACTAGTTATAGATTCCGATGCTTCACTTCAGGTTTACTGCATCCCTCTGACCTTCTCATTGACGATGAAACACAGACATTGCATCGGATTTAAATAGAAAATGCACAATGCCGATTTAAGTACAAGAAGACTGACTCTTCTTACTGTCTATGTTTTGAACCATTCCTGCGACACTAGTTATAGATTCCGATGGTTGACTTCAGTTTTCCTGTATCCCTTGGACCTTCTTATTGACGATGAAACACAGAAATTGCATCGGAATTAAATAGAAAAGGCACAATGCCGACTTAAGTACAAGAAGACTGACTCTTCTTACTGTCTATGTTTTGAACCATTCTTGTGACACTAGTTATAGATTCCGATGCTTCACTTCAGGTTTACTGTATCCCTCTGACCTTCTTATTGACGATGAAACACAGAAATTGCATCGGAATTAAATACAAAAGGCACAATGCCGACTTAAGTACAAGAAGACTGACTCTTCTTACTGTCTATATTTGAACCATTCCTGTGACACTAGTTATAGTTTCCGATGCTTCACTTCAGGTTTACTGTATCCCTCTGACCATCTTATTGACGATGAAACACAGAAATTGCATCGGAATTAAATACGAAAGGCACAATGCCGACTTAAGTACTAGAAGACTGACTCTTCTTACTGTCTATGTTTTGAACCATTCCTGTGACACTAGTTATATATTCCGATGCTTCACTTTAGGTTACTGTATCCCTTGGACCTTCTTATTGATGATGAACACAGAAATTTCGTCGGAATTAAATACAAAAGGCAAAATGCCGACTTAAGTACAAGAAGACTGACTCGTTTTACTGTATGTTTTGAACTATTCCTGACACTAGTTATAGAGTCCGATGCTTCACTTCAGGTTTATTGTATCCCTTGGACCTTCTTACTGACGATGAAACACAGAAATTGCTTCGGAATTAAATACAAAACGCACAATGCCGACTTAGGGACAAGAAGACTGACTCTCCTTACTGACTATGTTTTGAACCATTCCTGTAACACTAGTTATAGAATCCGATGCTTCACTTCAGGTTTACTGCACCCCTCTGACCTTCTTATTGACGATGAAACACAGAAATGGCATCGGAATTAAATACAAAAGCCTCTATGACGACTTAAGTACAAGAACACTGACTCTTCTTACTGACTGTGTTTTGAGCCATTCCTGTGACACTAGTTATAGATTCCGATGCTTCACTTCAGGTTTACTGCATCCCTGTGACCTTCTTATTGACGATGAAACTCAGACATTGCATCGGAATTAAATAGAAAATGCACAATGCCGATTTAAGTACAAGAAGACTGACTCTTCTTACTGTCTATGTTTTGAACCATTCCTGCGACACTAGTTATAGATTCCGATGCTTGACTTCAGTTTTACTGTATCCCTTGGACCTTCTTATTGACGATGAAACAATGAAATTGCATCGGAATTAAATACAAAAGGCACAATGCCTACTAAAGTACAAGAAGAGTGACTCTTCTTACTGATTATAGTTTGAACCATTCCTGTGACACTAGTTATAGATTCCGATGCTTTACTGCAGGTTTTCTGTATATCTTGGACCTTCTTATTGACGATGAAACACAGAAATTGCATCGGAATTAAATACAAAAGGAAAAATGCCAACTTAAGTACAAGAAGACTGACTCTTCCTACTGTCTATGTTTTGAACCATTCCTGTGACACTAGTTATAGATTCCGATGCTTCACTTCAGGTTTACTGTATCCCTCTGACCTTACGGCCGATGAAACACAGAAATAGCATCGGAATTTATTGCAAAAGTCACAATGCCAACTTAAGGACAAGAGGACTGACTCTTCTTACTGACTATGTTTTGAACCATTCCTGTGACACTAGTTATAGATTCCGATGCTTCACTTCAGGTTTACTGTTTCCCTTGGACCTTGTAATTGACGATGCAACACAAAAATTGCATCGGAATTAAATAGAAAAGGCACAATGCCGACTTAAGTACAAGAAGACTGACTGTTCTTACTGTCTATGTTTTGAACCATTCCTGTGACACTAGTTATAGATTCCGATGCTTCACTTCAGGTTTACTGTATCCCTCAGACCTTCTTATTGACGATGAAACACAGAAATTGCATCGGAATTAAATACAAAAGGCACAATGGCGACTTAAGTACAAGAAGACTGACTCTTCCTACTGTCTATGATTTGAACCGTTTCTGCGACACTAGTTATACTGTCCGATGCTTCACTTCAGGTTTACTGTATCCCTTGGCCCTTCTAATTGGCGATGAATCACAGAAATTGCATCGGAATTAAATACAAAAGGCACAATGCCGACTTAAGTACAAGAAGACTGACTCTTCTTACTGTCTATACTTTGAACCATTCCAGTGACACTAGATATAGATTCCGATGACTCACTTCAGGTTTACTGTATCCCTTGGACCTTCTTATTGACGACGAAACACAGAAATTGCATCGGAATTAAATACAAAATGCACAATGCCGACTTAAGTACAAGAAGACTGACTCTTCTTACTGTCTATGTTTTGAACCATTCCTGTGACACTAGTTATAGATTCCGATGCTTCACGTCAGGTTTACTGTATCCCTCTGACCTTCTTATTGACGATGAAACACAGAAATTGCATCGGAATTAAATACAAAAGGCACAATGCCGACTTAGGTACAAGAATACTGACTCTTCTTACTGTCTATATTTGAACCATTCCTGTGACACTAGATATAGATTCCGATGCTTCACTTCAGGTTTACTGTATCCCTCTGACCATCTTATTGACGATGAAACACAGAAATTGCATCGGAATTAAATACGAAAGGCACAATGCCGACTTAAGTACAAGAAGTCTGACTCTTCTTACTGGCTATGTTTTGAACCATTTCTGTGACACTAGTTATAGAGTCCGATGCTTCACTTCAGGTTTACTGCATCGCTTGGACCTTCTTATTGAAGATTAAACACAGAAATTGAACGGAATTAAATACACAAGGCACAATGCCGACTTAAGTACAAGAAGACTGACTCATCCTGCTGTCTATGTTTTGAACCATTCCTGTGACACTAGTTATAGATTCCGATGCTTCACTTCAGGATTACTGTATCCCTCTAACCTTATTGCCGATGAAACACAAAATTGCATCGGAATTAAATAGAAAAGGCACAATGCCGACTTAAGTACAAGAAGACTGACTCTTCTTACTGTCTATACTTTGAACCATTCCAGTGACACTAGTTATAGATTCCGATGACTCACTTCAGGTTTACTGTATCCCTTGGACCTTCTTATTGACGATGAAACACAGAAATTGCATCGGAATTAAATAGAAAAGGCACAATGCCGACTTAAGTACAAGAAGACTGACTCTTCGTACTGTCTATGTTTTGAACCACTCCTGTGACACTAGTTATAGATTCCGATGCTTCACTTTAGGTATACTGTATCCCTCTGACCTTCTTATTGACGATGAAACACTGAAATTGCATCTGAATTAAATACAAAAGGCACAATGCCGACTTAAGTACAAGAAGACTGACTCTTCTTACTGTCTATGTTTTGAACCATTCCTGTGACACTAGTTATAGATTCCGATGCTTCACTTCAGGTTTACTGTATCCCTCTGACCTTCTTATTGACGATGAAACACAGAAATTGCATCGGAATTAAATACAAAAGGCACAATGCCGACTTAAGTACAAGAAGACTGACTCTTCTTACTGTCTATATTTGAACCATTCCTGTGACACTAGTTGTAGATTTCGATGCTTCACTTCAGGTTTACTGTATCCCTCTGACCATCTTATTGACGATGAAACACAGAATTTGCATCGGAATTAAATACAAAAGGCACAATACCGTCTTAAGTACTAGAAGACTGACTCTTCTTACTGTCTATGTTTTGAACCGTTCCTGTGACCCTAGTTATATATTCCGATGCTTCACTTTAGGTTACTGTATCCCTTGGACCTTCTTATTGATGACGAACACAGAAATTTCGTCGGAATTAAATACAAAAGGCACAATGCCGACTTAAGTACAAGAAGTCTGACTCGTTTTACCGTATGTTTTGAACTATTCCTGACACTAGTTGTAGAGTCCGATGCTTCACTTCAGGTTTATTGTATCCTTTGGACCTTCTTACTGACGATGAAACACAGAAATTGCTTCGGAATTAAATACAAAACGCACAATGCCGACTTAGGGACAAGAAGACTGACTCTCCTTACTGACTATGTTTTGAACCATTCCTGTAACACTAGTTATAGAATCCGATGCTTCACTCCAGGTTTACTGTATCCCTCAGACCTTATTGCCGATGAAACACAGAAATAGCACCGGAATTAATTATAAAAGTCACAATGCCGGCTTAAGTACAAGAAGACCGACCCTTCTTAATGGCTATGTTTTGAACCATTCCTGTGACACTAGTTGTAGACTCCGATGCTTCACTTCAGGTTTATTGTATCCCTTGGACCTTCTTACTGACGATGAAGCACAGAAATTGCATCGGAATTAAATAGAAAAGGCACAATGCCGACTTAAGTACAGGAACACTGACTCTTCTTACTGTCTATGTTTTGAACCATTCCTGCGACACTAGTTATAGATTCCGATGCTTGACTTCAGTTTTACTGTATCCCTTGGACCTTCTTATTGACGATGAAACACAGAAATTTCATCGGAATTAAATACAAAACGCACAATGCCGACTTAAGTACAAGAGACTGACTCTTCTTACTGTCTATGTTTTGAACCATTCCTGCGACACTAGTTATAGATTCCGATGCTTGAATTCAGGTTTACTGTATCCCTTGGACCTTCTTATTCACGATGAAACACAGAAATTTCGTCGGAATTAAATACAAAAGGCACTATGCCGACTTAAGTACAAGAAGACTGACTCTGCTTACTGACTATGCTTCGAACCATTCCTGTGACACTAGTTATAGGTTCCGATGCTTCACTTCAGGTTTACTGTATCCCTCTGACCTTCTTATTGACGATGAAACACAGAAATTGCATCGGAATTAAATAGAAAAGGCACAATGCCGACTTAAGTACAAGAACACTGACTCCTCTTACTGTCTATGTTTTGAACCATTCCTGCGACACTCGTTATAGATTCCGATGCTTGACTTCAGTTTCACGGTATCCTTTGGACCTTCTTATTCACGATGAAACACAGAAATTGCTTCGGAATTAAATACAAAAGGCACAATGCCGACATAAGTACTACAGACTGTCTCTTCTTACTGTCTACGTTTTGAACCAATCCTGTGACACTAGTTATAGATTCCGATGCTTCACTTCAGGTTTACTGTATTCCTTGCACCTTCTTATTGACGATGAAACACAGAAATTGCATCGGAAATAAATACAAAAGGCACAATGCCGACTTAAGTACAAGAAGACTGACTCTTCTTACTGTCTATGTTTTAAACCAATCCTGTGACACTAGTTATAGATTCCGATGCTTCACTTCTAGTTTACTGTATACCTTGGATCTTCTTATTGACGATGAAACTCAGAAATTGCTTCAGAATTAAATACAAAAGGCACAATGCCGACTTAAGTACAAAAAGACGGACTCTTCTTACTGACTATTATTTGAACCATTCCTGTGACACTAGTTATAGATTCCGATGCTGCACTTCAGGTTTACTGTATTATTCGGACCTTCTTATTGACGATGAAACACAGAAATTCACCGGAATAAAATACAAAAGGCACAATGCCGACTTAAGTACAAGAAGACTGACTCTTCTTACTGTCTATGTTATGAACCATTCCTATGACACTAGTTTTAGATTCCGATGCTTCACTTCAGGTTTACTGTATGCATTGGACCCTCTTATTGACGATGAAACACAGAAATTGCATCGGAATTAAATACAAAAGGCACAATGTGGACTTAACTACATGAAAACTGACTCTTCTTACTGACTATGTTTTGAACCATTCCTGTGACACTAGTTATGGATTCCGATGCTTCACTTCAGGTTTACTGTATCCCTCTGACCTTCTTATTGATGATGAAACACAGAAATTGCACCGGAATTAAATACAAATGCACATTACCGACTTAAGTACAAGAAGACTGACTCTTCTTACTGTCTATGATTTGAACCATTCCGTTGACACTAGTTATAGATTCCGATGCTTCACTTCAGGTTTGCTGCTTCCCTTGGACCTTCTAATTGACGATGAAACACAGAAATTGCATCGGAATTAAATACAAAAGGCACAATGCAGACTAAAGTACAAGAAGACCTACTCTTCCTACTGTCTATGATTTGAACCGTTTCTGCGACACTAGTTATAGAGTCCGATGCTTCACTTCAGGTTAACTGTACCCCTTGGCCCTTCTTATTGGCGATGAATCACAGAAATTGCATCGGAATTAAATACAAAAGGCACAATGCCGACTTAAGTACAAGAAGACTGACTCTTCTTACTGTCTATACTTTGAACCATTCCAGTGACACTAGTTTTAGATACCGATGCTTCACTTCAGGTTTACTGTATGCATTGGACCCTCTTATTGACGATGAAACACAGAAATTGCATCGGAATTAAATACAAAAGGCACAATGTGGACTTAACTACATGAAAACTGACTCTTCTTACTGACTATGTTTTGAACCATTCCTGTGACACTAGTTATGGATTCCGATGCTTCACTTCAGGTTTACTGTATCCCTCTGACCTTCTTATTGATGATGAAACACAGAAATTGCACCGGAATTAAATACAAAAGGCACAATGCCGACTTAAGTACAAGAAGACCGACTCATCTTACTGGCTATGTTTTGAACCATTCCTGTGACACTAGTTATAGACTCCGATGATTCACTTCAGGTCTACTGTATCCCTTGGGCCTTCTTATTGACGATGAAACACAGAAATTGCTTCGAAATTAAATACAAAACGCACAATGCCGACTTAAGGACAAGAAGACTGACTCTCCTTACTGACTATGTTTTGAACCATTCCTGTAACACTAGAAATAGAATCCGATGCTTCACTTCAGGTTTACTGCATCCCTCTGACCTTCTTATTGACGATGAAACACAGAAATGGCATCGGAATTAAATACAAAAGCCTCTATGCCGACTTAAGTACAAGAAGAGTGACTCTTCTTACTGACTATGTTTTGAGCCATTCCTGTGACACTAGTTACAGATTCCGATGCTTCACTTCAGGTTTACTGCATCCGTCTGACCTTCTTATTGACTATGAAACACAGACATTGCATCGGAAATAAATAGAAAATGCACAATGCCGATTTAAGTACAAGAAGACTGACTCTTCTTACTGTCTATGTTTTGAACCATTCCTGCGACACTAGTTATAGATTCCGATGCTTCACTACAGTTTTACTGTATCCCTTGGACCTTCTTATTGACGATGAAACACAGAAATTGCATCGGAATTAAATACAAAAGGCACAATGCCGACTAAAGTACAAGAAGAGTGACTCTTCTTACTGATTATAGTTTGAACCATTCCTGTGACACTAGTTATAGATTCCGATGCTTTACTGCAGGTACACTGTATATCTTGGACCTTCTTATTGACGATGAAACACAGAAATTGCATCGGAATTAAATACAAAAGGAAAAATGCCAACTTAAGTATAAGAAGACTGACTCTTCCTACTGTCTATGTTTTGAACCATTCCTGTGACACTAGTTATAGATTCCGATGCTTCACTTCAGGTTTACTGTATCCCTCAGACCTTATTGCCGATGAAACACAGAAATAGCACCGGAATTAATTATAAAAGTCACTATGCCGACTTAAGGACAAGAGGACTGACTCTTCTTACTGACTATGTTTTGAACCATTCCTGTGAAACTAGTTATAGATTCCGATGCTTCACTTCAGGTTTACTGTATCCCTCTGACCTTTTAATTGACGATGAACCACAGATATTGCATCGGAATTAAATACAAAAGCCACATTGCCGACTTAAGTACAAGAAGACTGACTGTTCATACTGTCTATGTTTGAACCATTCCTGTTGCACTAGTTATAGATTCCGATGCTTCACTTCAGGTTTGCTGTTTCCCTTGGACCTTCTAATTGACGATGAAACACAGAAATTGCATCGGAATTAAATACAAAAGGCACAATGCCGACTTAAGTACAAGAAGACCTACTCTTCCTACTGTCTATGATTTGAACCGTTTCTGCGACACTAGTTATAGAGTCCGATGCTTCACTTCAGGTTTACTGTATCCCTCTGACCTTCTTATTGACGATGAAACACAGAAATTGCATCGGAATTAAATAGAAAAGGCACAATGCCGACTTAAGTACAAGAACACTGACTCCTCTTACTGTCTATGTTTTGAACCATTCCTGCGACACTCGTTATAGATTCCGATGCTTGACTTCAGTTTCACGGTATCCTTTGGACCTTCTTATTCACGATGAAACACAGAAATTGCTTCGGAATTAAATACAAAAGGCACAATGCCGACATAAGTACTACAGACTGACTCTTCTTACTGTCTATGTTTTGAACCAATCCTGTGACACTAGTTATAGATTCCGATGCTTCACTTCAGGTTTACTGTATTCCTTGCACCTTCTTATTGACGATGAAACACAGAAATTGCATCGGAAATAAATACAAAAGGCACAATGCCGACTTAAGTACAAGAAGACTGACTCTTCTTACTGTCTATGTTTTAAACCAATCCTGTGACACTAGTTATAGATTCCGATGCTTCACTTCTAGTTTACTGTATACCTTGGACCTTCTTATTGACGATGAAACTCAGAAATTGCTTCGGAATTAAATACAAAAGGCACAACGCCGACTTAAGTACAAAAAGACGGACTCTTCTTACTGACTATTATTTGAACCATTCCTGTGACACTAGTTATAGATTCCGATGCTGCACTTCAGGTTTACTGTATTATTCGGACCTTCTTATTGACGATGAAACACAGAAATTCACCGGAATAAAATACAAAAGGCACAATGCCGACTTAAGTACAAGAAGACTGACTCTTCTTACTGTCTATGTTATGAACCATTCCTATGACACTAGTTTTAGATTCCGATGCTTCACTTCAGGTTTACTGTATGCATTGGACCCTCTTATTGACGATGAAACACAGAAATTGCATCGGAATTAAATACAAAAGGCACAATGTGGACTTAACTACATGAAAACTGACTCTTCTTACTGACTATGTTTTGAACCATTCCTGTGACACTAGTTATGGATTCCGATGCTTCACTTCAGGTTTACTGTATCCCTCTGACCTTCTTATTGATGATGAAACACAGAAGTTGCACCGGAATTAAATACAAAAGGCACATTACCGACTTAAGTACAAGAAGACTGACTCTTCTTACTGTCTATGATTTGAACCATTCCGTTGACACTAGTTATAGATTCCGATGCTTCACTTCAGGTTTGCTGTTTCCCTTGGACCTTCTAATTGACGATGAAACACAGAAATTGCATCGGAATTAAATACAAAAGGCACAATGCAGACTTAAGTACAAGAAGACCTACTCTTCCTACTGTCTATGATTTGAACCGTTTCTGCGACACTAGTTATAGAGTCCGATGCTTCACTTCATGTTTACTGTACCCCTTGGCCCTTCTTATTGGCGATGAATCACAGAAATTGCATCGGAATTAAATACAAAAGGCACAATGCCGACTTAAGTACAAGAAGACTGACTCTTCTTACTGTCTATACTTTGAACCATTCCAGTGACACTATTTATAGATTCCGATTACTCACTTCAGGTTTACTGTATCCCTTGGACCTTCTTATTGACGATGAAACACAGAAATTGCATCGGAATTAAATAGAAAAGGCACAATGCCGACTTAAGTACAAGAAGACTGACTCTTCTTACTGTCTATGTTTTGAACCATTCCTATGACACTAGTTTTAGATTCCGATGCTTCACTTCAGGTTTACTGTATGCATTGGACCCTCTTATTGACGATGAAACACAGAAATTGCATCGGAATTAAATACAAAAGGCACAATGTGGACTTAACTACATGAAAACTGACTCTTCTTACTGACTATGTTTTGAACCATTCCTGTGACACTAGTTATGGATTCCGATGCTTCACTTCAGGTTTACTGTATCCCTCTGACCTTCTTATTGATGATGAAACACAGAAATTGCACCGGAATTAAATACAAAAGGCACATTACCGACTTAAGTACAAGAAGACTGACTCTTCTTACTGTCTATGATTTGAACCATTCCGTTGACACTAGTTATAGATTCCGATGCTTCACTCCAGGTTTACTGTATCCCTTGGACCTTCTTATTGACGATGAAACTCTGAAATTGCATCGAAATCAAATACAAAAGGCATAATGCCGACTTAAGTACAAGAAGACTCTCAGTTCTTACTGTCTATATTTTGAACCATTCCAGTGACACTAGTTATAGATTCCGATGCTTCACTTCAGGTTTACTGTATCCCTCTGACCTTCTTATTGATGGTGAAACACAGAAATTGCATCGGAATTAAATACGAAAGGCACAATGCCGACTTAAGTACAAGAAGACCGACTCATCTTACTGGCTATGTTTTGAACCATTCCTGTGACACTAGTTATAGACTCCGATGATTCACTTCAGGTCTACTGTATCCCTTGGGCCTTCTTATTGACGATGAAAACAGAAATTGCTTCGAAATTAAATACAAAACGCACAATGCCGACTTAAGGACAAGAAGACTGACTCTCCTTACTGACTATGTTTTGAACCATTCCTGTAACACTAGTTATAGAATCCGATGCTTCACTTCAGGTTTACTGCATCCCTCTGACCTTCTTATTGACGATGAAACACAGAAATGGCATCGGAATTAAATACAAAAGCCTCTATGCCGACTTAAGTACAAGAAGAGTGACTCTTCTTACTGACTATGTTTTGAGCCATTCCTGTGACACTAGTTACAGATTCCGATGCTTCACTTCAGGTTTACTGCATCCGTCTGACCTTCTTATTGACGATGAAACACAGACATTGCATCGGAAATAAATAGAAAATGCACAATGCCGATTTAAGTACAAGAAGACTGACTCTTCTTACTGTCTATGTTTTGAACCATTCCTGCGACACTAGTTATAGATTCCGATGCTTCACTACAGTTTTACTGTATCCCTTGGACCTTCTTATTGACGATGAAACACAGAAATTGCATCGGAATTAAATACAAAAGGCACAATGCCGACTAAAGTACAAGAAGAGTGACTCTTCTTACTGATTATAGTTTGAACCATTCCTGTGACACTAGTTATAGATTCCGATGCTTTACTGCAGGTTCACTGTATATCTTGGACCTTCTTATTGACGATGAAACACAGAAATTGCATCGGAATTAAATACAAAAGGAAAAATGCCAACTTAAGTATAAGAAGACTGACTCTTCCTACTGTCTATGTTTTGAACCATTCCTGTGACACTAGTTATAGATTCCGATGCTTCACTTCAGGTTTACTGTATCCCTCAGACCTTATTGCCGATGAAACGCAGAAATAGCACCGGAATTAATTATAAAAGTCACTATGCCGACTTAAGGACAAGAGGACTGACTATGTTTTGAACCATTCCTGTGAAACTAGTTATAGATTCCGATGCTTCACTTCAGGTTTACTGTATCCCTCTGACCTTTTAATTGACGATGAACCACAGATATTGCATCGGAATTAAATACAAAAGCCACATTGCCGACTTAAGTACAAGAAGACTGACTGTTCATACTGTCTATGTTTGAACCATTCCTGCTGCACTAGTTATAGATTCCGATGCTTCACTTCAGGTTTGCTGTTTCCCTTGGACCTTCTAATTGACGATCAAACACAGAAATTGCATCGGAATTAAATACAAAAGGCACAATGCCGACTTAAGTACAAGAAGACCTACTCTTCCTACTGTCTATGATTTGAACCGTTTCTGCGACACTAGTTATAGAGTCCGATGCTTCACTTCAGGTTTACTGTACCCCTTGGCCTTTCTTATTGGCGATGAATCACAGAAATTGCATCGGAATTAAATACAAAAGGCACAATGCCGACTTAAGTACAAGAAGACTGACTCTTCTTACTGTCTATACTTTGAACCATTCCAGTGACACTATTTATAGATTCCGATTACTCACTTCAGGTTTACTGTATCCCTTGGACCTTCTTATTGACGATGAAACACAGAAATTGCATCGGAATTAAATAGAAAAGGCACAATGCCGACTTAAGTACAAGAAGACTGACTCTTCTTTCTGTCTATGTTTTGAACCATTCCTGTGACACTAGTTATAGACTCCGATGCTTCACTTCAGATTTACTGTATCCCTCTGACCTTCTTATTGACGATGAAACACAGAAATTGCATCGTAATTAAATACAAAAGGCACATGTTCGACTAAAGTACAAGAAGACTGACTCTTCTTACTGTCTAAATTTGAACCATTCCTGTGACACTAGTTATAGATTCCGATGCTTCACTTCAGGTTTACTGTATCCCTCTGACCATCTTATTGACGATGAAACACAGAAATTGCATCGGAATTAAATACGAAAGGCACAATGCCGACTTAAGTACAAGAAGACTGACTCTTCTTACTTACTATGTTTTGAAACATTTCTGTGACACTAGTTATAGAGTCCGATTCTTCACTTCAGGTTTACTGTATCGCTTGGACCTTCTTATTGAAGATTAAACACAGAAATTGCAACGGAATTAAATACACAAGGCACAATGCCGACTTAAGTACAAGAAGACTGACTCATCCTGCTGTCTATGTTTTGAACCATTCCTGTGACACTAGTTATAGATTCCGATGCTTCACTTCAGGTTTACTGTATCCCTCTGACCTTATTGCCGATGAAACACAAAATTGCATCGGAATTAAATAGAAAAGGCACAATGCCGACTTAAGTACAAGAAGACTGACTCTTCTTACTGTCTATACTTTGAACCATTCCAGTGACACTAGTTATAGATTCCGATGACTCACTTCAGGTTTACTGTATCTCTTGGACCTTCTTATTGACGGTGAAACACAGAAATTGCATCGGAATTAAATAGAAAAGGCACAATGCCGACTTAAGTACAAGAAGACTGACTCTTCCTACTGTCTATGTTTTGAACCACTCCTGTGACACTAGTTATAGATTCCGATGCTTCACTTCAGGTTTACTGTATCCCTCTGACCTTCTTATTGACGATGAAACACAGAAATTGCATCTGAATTAAATACAAAAGGCACAATGCCGACTTAAGTACAAGAAGACTGACTCTTCTTACTGTCTATGTTTTGAACCATTCCTGTGACACTAGTTATAGATTCCGATACTTCACTTCAGGTTTACTGCATCCCTCTGACCTTCTTATTGACGATGAAACACAGAAATAGCATCGGAAATAATTACGAAAGGCACAATGCCGACTTAAGTACAAGAAGACTGACTCTTCTTACTGTCTATGTTTTGAACCATTCTCTGTGACACTAGTTATAGATTCCGATGCTTCACTCCAGGTTTACTGCATCCCTTGGACCTTCTTATTGACGATGAAACACAGAAATTGCATCGGAATTAAATAGAAAAGGCACAATGCCGGCTTATGTGCAAGAAGACCGACCCTTCTTACTGGCTATGTTTTCAACCATTCCTGTGACACCAGTTGTAGACTCCGATGCTTCACTTCAGGTTTATTGTTTCCCTTGGGCCTTCTTATTGACGATGAAACACAAAAATTGCATCGCAATTAAATACAAAAGGCACAATACCGACTTAAGTACAAGAAGACTGACTCTTCTTACTGTCTAAGTTTTGAACCATTCCTGTGACACTAGTTATATATTCCGATGCTTCACTTTAGGTTACTTTATCCCTTGGACCTTCTTATTCACGATGAAACACAGAAATTTCGTCGGAATTAAATAGAAAAGGCACAATGCCGACTTAAGAACAAGAAGACTGACTCTTCCTACAGTCTATGCTTTGAACTATTCCTGTGACACTAGTAATAGAGTCCGATGCTTCACTTCAGGTTTATTGTATCCCTTGGACCTTCTTGTTGACGATGAAACACAGAAATTGCTTCAGAATTAAATACAAAACGCACAATGCCGACTTAAGTAAAAGAAGACAGACTCTTCTTACTGTCTATGTTTTGAACCATTCCTTTGACACTAGCTTAGATTCAGATGCTTCACTTCTGGTTTACTGTATCCCTTGGACCTTCTTATTGACGATGAAACACAGAAATTGCATCGGAATTAAATACAAAAGACACAATGCTGACTTAAGTACTAGAAGACTGACTCCTCTTACTGTCAATGTTTTGAACCAATCCTGTGACACTAGTTATAGATTCCGATGCTTCACTTCAGGTTTACTGTATCCCTTCGGTCCTTCTTATTCACGATGAAACACAGAAATTTCGTCGGAATTAAATACAAAAGGCACAATGCCGACTTAAGTACAAGAAGACTGACTCTTCCTACTGACTATGTTTTGAACCATTCCTGTGACACTAGTTATAGATTCCGATGCTGCACTTCAGGTTTACTGTTTTCCTCGGACCTTCTTATTGACGATGAAACACAGAAATTCACCGGAATAAAATACAAAAGGCACAATGCCGCCTTAAGTACAAGGAGACTGACTCTTCTTACTGTCTATGTTTGTAACCATTCCTACGACACTAGTTTTAGATTCCGATGCTTCACTTCAGGTTTACTGTATGCATTGGACCCTCTTATTGACAATGAAACACAGAAATTGCATCAGAATTAAATACAAAAGGCACAATGTGGACTTAAGTACATGAAAACTGACTCATCTTACTGACTATGTTTTGAACCATTCCTGTGACACAAGTTATGGATTCCGATGCTTCACTTCAGGTTTACTGTATACCTCTGACCTTCTTATTGATGATGAAACACAGAAATTGCATCGGAATTAAATACAAAAGGCACATTACCGACTTAAGTACAAGAAGACTGACTCTTCTTACTGTCTATGATTTGAACCATTCCGTTGACACTAGTTATAGATTCCGATGCTTCACTCCAGGTTTACTGTATCCCTTGGACCTTCTTATCAACGATGAAACTCTGAAATTGCATCGAAATCAAATACAAAAGGCACAATGCCGACTTAAGTACAAGAAGACTGACAGCTCTTACTGTCTATATTTTGAACCATTCCAGTGACACTAGTTATATATTCCGATGCTTCACTTTAGGTTACTGTATCCCTTGGACCTTCTTATTGATGATGAAACACAGAAATTTCGTCGGAATTAAATACAAAAGGCACAATGCCGACTTAAGTACAAGAAGACTGACTCGTTTTACTGTATGTTTTGAACTATTCCTGACACTAGTTATAGAGTCCGATGCTTCACTTCAGGTTTATTGTATCCCTTGGACCTTCTTATTGACGATGAAACACAGAAATTGCTTCGGAATTAACTACAAAACGCACAATGCCGACTTAAGGACAAGAAGACTGACTCTCCTTATTGACTATGTTTTGAACCATTCCTGTAACACTAGTTATAGATTCCGATGCTTCACTACAGGTTTACTGCACCCCTCTGACCTTCTTATTGACGATGAAACACAGAAATGGCATCGGAATTAAATACAAAAGCCTCTATGCCGACTTAAGTACAAGAAGACTGACTCTTCTTACTGACTATGTTTTGAGCCATTCCTGTGACACTAGTTATAGATTCCGATGCTTCACTCCAGGTTTACTGCATCCCTCTGACCTTCTTATTGACGATGAAACACAGACATTGCATCGGAATTAAATAGAAAATGCACAATGCCGATTTAAGTACAAGAAGACTGACTCTTCTTACTGTCTATGTTATGAACCATTCCTGCGACACTAGTTATAGATTCCGATGCTTGACTTGAGTTTTACTGTATCCCTTGGACCTTCTTATTGACGATGAAGCACAGAAATTGCATCGGAATTAAATACAAAAGGCACAATGCCTACTAAAGTACAAGAAGAGTGACTCTTCTTACTGATTATAGTTTGAACCATTCCTGTGACACTAGTTACAGATTCCGATGCTTTACTGCAGGTTTACTGTATATCTTGGACCTTCTTATTGACAATGAAACACAGAAATTGCATCGGAATTAAATACAAAAGGAAAAATGCCAACTTAAGTACAAGAAGACTGACTCTTCCTACTGTCTATGTTTTGAACCATTCCTGTGACACTAGTTATAGATTCCGATGCTTCACTTCAGGTTTACTGTATTCCTCAGACCTTATTGGCGATGAAACACAGAAATAGCATCGGAATTAATTACAAAAGTCACAATGCCGACTTAAGGACAAGAGGACTGACTCTTCTTACTGACTATGTTTTGAACCATTCGTGTGAAACTAGTTATAGATTCCGATGCTTCACTTCAGGTTTACTGTTTCCCTTGGACCTTCTAATTGGCGATGAAACACAGATATTGCATCGGAATTAAATAGAAAATGCACAATGCCGACTTAAGTACAAGAAGACTGACTGTTCTTACTGTCTATGTTTTCAACCATTCCTGTGACACTAGTTATAGATTCCGATGCTTCACTTCAGGTATACTGTATCCCTCTGACCATCTTATTGACGATGAAACACAGAAATTGCATCGGAATTAAATAGAAAAGGCACAATGCCGACTTAAGTACAAGAAGACTGACTCTTCTTACTGTCTATGTTTTGAACCATTCCTGTGACACTAGTTATAGGTTCCGATGCTTCACTTCAGGTTTACTGTATCCCTCTGACCTTCTTATTGACGATGAAACACAGAAATTGCATCGGAATTAAATACAAAAGGCACAATGCCGACTTAAGTACAAGAAGACTGACTCTTCTTACTGTCTATATTTGAACCATTCCTGTGACACTAGTTATAGATTCCGATGCTTCACTTCAGGTTTACTGTATCCCTCTGACCATCTTATTGACGATGAAACACAGAAATTGCATCGGAATTAAATACGAAAGGCACAATGCCGACTTAACTACAGGAAGACTGACTCTTCTACTGACTATGTTTTGAACCATTTCTGTGACACTAGTTATAGAGTCCGATGCTTCACTTCAGGTTTAGTGTATCGCTTGAACCTTCTTATTGAAGATTAAACACAGAAATTGCAACGGAATTAAATACACAAGTCACAATGCCGACTTAAGTACAAGAAGACTGACTCATCCTGCTGTCTATGTTTTGAACCATTCCTGTGACACTAGTTATAGATTCCGATGCTTCACTTCAGGTTTACTGTATCCCTCTGACCCTTTTTGCCGATGAAACACAAAATTGCATCGGAATTAAATAGAAAATTCACAATGCCGACTTAAGTACAAGAAGACTGACTCTTCTTACAGTCTATACTTTGAACCATTCCAGTGACACTAGTTATAGATTCCGATGACTCACTTCAGGTTTACTGTATCCCTTGGACCTTCTTATTGACGATGAAACACAGAAATTGCTTCGGAATTAAATACAAGACGCACAATGCCGACTTAAGGACAAGAAGACTGACTCTCCTTACTGACTATGTTTTGAACCATTCCTGTAACACTAGTTATAGAATCCGATGCTTCACTTCAAGTTTACTGCACCGCTCTGACCTTCTTATTGACGATGAAACACAGAAATGGCATCGGAATTAAATACAAAAGCCTCTATGCCGACTTAAGTACAAGAAGACTGACTCTTCTTACTGACTATGCTTTGAGCCATTCCTGTGACACTAGTTATAGATTCCGATGCTTCACTTCAGGTTTACTGCATCCCTCTGACCTTCTTATTGACGATGAAACACAGACATTGCATCGGATTTAAATAGAAAATGCACAATGCCGATTTAAGTACAAGAAGACTGACTCTTCTTACTGTCTATGTTTTGAACCATTCCTGCGACACTAGTTATAGATTCCGATGGTTGACTTCAGTTTTCCTGTATCCCTTGGACCTTCTTATTGACGATGAAACACAGAAATTGCATCGGAATTAAATAGAAAAGGCACAATGCCGACTTAAGTACAAGAAGACTGACTCTTCTTACTGTCTATGTTTTGAACCATTCCTGTGACACTAGTTATAGATTCCGATGCTTCACTTCAGGTTTACTGTATCCCTCTGACCTTCTTATTGACGATGAAACACAGAAATTGCATCGGAATTAAATACAAAAGGCACAATGCCGACTTAAGTACAAGAAGACTGACTCTTCTTACTGTCTATATTTGAACCATTCCTGTGACACTAGTTATAGATTCCGATGCTTCACTTCAGGTTTACTGTATCCCTCTGACCATCTTATTGACGATGAAACACAGAAATTGCATCGGAATTAAATACGAAAGGCACAATGCCGACTTAAGTACAAGAAGACTGACTCTTCTTACTGACTATGTTTTGAACCATTTCTGTGACACTAGTTATAGAGTCCGTTGCTTCACTTCAGGTTTACTGTATCGCTTGGGATTTCTTATTGACGATGAAACACAGAAATTGCATCGGAATTAAATACAAAAGCACAATATCGTCTTAAGTACTAGAAGACTGACTCTTCTTACTGTCTATGTTTTGAACCATTCCTGTGACACTAGTTATATATTCCGATGCTTCACTTTAGGTTACTGTATCCCTTGGACCTTCTTATTGATGATGAACACAGAAATTTCGTCGGAATTAAATACAAAAGGCACAATGCCGACTTAAGTACAAGAAGACTGACTCGTTTTACTGTATTTTTTGAACTATTCCTGACACTAGTTATAGAGTCCGATGCTTCACTTCAGGTTTATTGTATCCCTTGGACCTTCTTACTGACGATGAAACACAGAAATTGCTTCGGAATTAAATACAAAACGCACAATGCCGACTTAGGGACAAGAAGACTGACTCTCCTTACTGACTATGTTTTGAACCATTCCTGTAACACTAGTTATAGAATCCGATGCTTCACTTCAGGTTTACTGCACTCCTCTGACCTTCTTATTGACGATGAAACACAGAAATGGCATCGGAATCAAATACAAAAGCCTCTATGACGACTTATATACAAGAACACTGACTCTTCTTACTGACTGTGTTTTGAGCCATTCCTGTGACACTAGTTATAGATTCCGATGCTTCACTTCAGGTTTACTGCATCCCTGTGACCTTCTTAATGACGATGAAACACAGACATTGCATCGGAATTAAATAGAAAATGCACAATGCCGATTTAAGTACAAGAAGACTGACTCTTCTTACTGTCTATGTTTTGAACCATTCCTGCGACACTAGTTATAGATTCCGATGCTTGACTTCAGTTTTACTGTATCCCTTGGACCTTCTTATTGACGATGAAACAATGAATTTGCATCGGAATTAAATACAAAAGGCACAATGCCTACTAAACTACAAGAAGAATGACTCTTCTTACTGATTATAGTTTGAACCATTCCTGTGACACTAGTTATAGATTCCGATGCTTTACTGCAGGTTTACTGTATATCTTGGACCTTCTTATTGACGATGAAACACAGAAATTGCATCGGAATTAAATACAAAAGGAAAAATGCCAACTTAAGTACAAGAAGACTGACTCTTCCTACTGTCTATGTTTTGAACCATTCCTGTGACACTAGTTATAGATTCCGATGCTTCACTTCAGGTTTACTGTATCCCTCTGACCTTATTGCCGATGAAACACAGAAATAGCATCGGAATTTATTGCAAAAGTCACAATGCCGACTTAAGGACAAGAGGACTGACACTTCTTACTGACTATGTTTTGAACCATTCCTGTGACACTAGTTATAGATTCCGATGCTTCACTTCAGGTTTACTGTTTCCCTTGGACCTTGTAATTGACGATGCAACACAGAAATTGCATCGGAATTAAATAGAAAAGGCACAATGCCGACTTAAGTACAAGAAGACTGACTGTTCTTACTGTCTATGTTTTGAACCATTCCTGTGACCCTAGTTATAGATTCCGATGCTTCACTTCAGGTTTACTGTATCCCTCTGACCTTCTTATTGACGATGAAACACAGAAATTGCATCGGAATTAAATACAAAAGGCACAATGGCGACTTAAGTACAAGAAGACTGACTCTTCCTACTGTCTATGATTTGAACCGTTTCTGCGACACTAGTTATACTGTCCGATGCTTCACTTCAGGTTTACTGTATCCCTCTGACCATCTTATTGACGATGAAACACAGAAATTGCATCGGAATTAAATACGAAAGGCACAATGCCGACTTATGGACAAGAAGTCTGACTCTTCTTACTGACTATGTTTTGAACCATTTCTGTGACACTAGTTATAGAGGCCGATGCTTCACTTCAGGTTTACTGTATCGCTTGGACCTTCTTATTGAAGATTAAACACAGAAATTGCAACGGAATTAAATACACAAGGCACAATGCCGACTTAAGTACAAGAAGACTGACTCATCCTGCTGTCTATGTTTTGAACCATTCCTGTGACACTAGTTATAGATTCCGATGCTTCACTTCAGGTTTACTGTATCCCTCTAACCTTATTGCCGATGAAACACAAAATTGCATCGGAATTAAATAGAAAAGGCACAATGCCGACTTAAGTACAAGAAGACTGACTCTTCTTACTGTCTATACTTTGAACCATTCCAGTGACACTAGTTATCGATTCCGATGACTCACTTCAGGTTTACTGTATCCCTTCGACCTTCTTATTGACGATGAAACACAGAAATTGCATCGGAATTAAATAGAAAAGGCACAATGCCGACTTAAGTACAAGAAGACTGACTCTTCGTACTGTCTATGTTTTGAACCACTCCTGTGACACTAGTTATAGATTCCGATGCTTCACTTTAGGTATACTGTATCCCTCTGACCTTCTTATTGACGATGAAACACTGAAATTGCATCTGAATTAAATACAAAAGGCACAATGCCGACTTAAGTACAAGAAGACTGACTCTTCTTACTGTCTATGTTTTGAACCATTCCTGTGACACTAGTTATAGATTCCGATGCTTCACTTCAGGTTTACTGTATCCCTCTGACCTTCTTATTGACGATGAAACACAGAAATTGCATCGGAATTAAATACAAAAGGCACAATGCCGACTTAAGTACAAGAAGTCTGACTCGTTTTACTGTATGTTTTGAACTATTCCTGACACTAGTTGTAGAGTCCGATGCCTCACTTCAGGTTTATTGTATCCCTTGGACCTTCTTACTGACGATGAAACACAGAAATTGCTTCGGAATTAAATACAAAACGCACAATGCCGACTTAGGGACAAGAAGACTGACTCTCCTTACTGACTATGCTTTGAACCATTCCTGTAACACTAGTTATAGAATCCGATGCTTCACTTCAGGTTTACTGCACCCCTCTGACCTTCTTATTGACGATGAAACACAGAAATGGCATCGGAATTAAATACAAAAGCCTCTATGCCGACTTAAGTACAAGAACACTGACTCTTCTTACTGACTGTGTTTTGAGCCATTCCTGTGACACTAGTTATAGATTCCGATGCTTCACTTCAGGTTTACTGCATCCCTGTGACCTTATTGACGATGAAACACAGACATTGCATCGGAATTAAATAGAAAATGCACAATGCCGATTTAAGTACAAGAAGACTGACTCTTCTTACTGTCTATGTTGTGAACCATTCCTGCGACACTAGTTATAGATTCCGATGCTTGACTTCAGTTTTACTGTATCCCTTGGACCTTCTTATTGACGATGAAACACAGAAATTGCATCGGAATTAGATACAAAAGGCACAATGCCTACTAAAGTACAAGAAGAGTGACTCTTCTTACTGATTATAGTTTGAACCATTCCTGTGACACTAGTTATAGATTCCGATGCTTTACTGCAGGTTTACTGTATATCTTGGACCTTCTTATTGACGATGAAACACAGAAATTGCATCGGAATTAAACACAAAAGGAAAAATGCCAACTTAAGTACAAGAAGACTGACTCTTCCTACTGTCTATGTTTTGAACCATTCCTGTGACACTAGTTATAGATTCCGATGCTTCACTTCAGGTTTACTGTATCCCTCTGACCTTATTGCCGATGAAACACAGAAATAGCATCGGAATTTATTACAAAAGTCACAATGCCGACTTAAGGACAAGAGGACTGACTCTTCTTACTGACTATGTTTTGAACCGTTCGTGTGAAACTAGTTATAGATTCCGATGCTTCACTTCAGGTTTACTGTTTCCCTTGGACCTTGTAATTGACGATGCAACACAGAAATTGCATCGGAATTAAATAGAAAAGGCACAATGCCGACTTAAGTACAAGAAGACTGACTGTTCTTACTGTCTATGTTTTGAACCATTCCTGTGACACTAGTTATAGATTCCGATGCTTCACTTGAGGTTTACTGTATCCCTCTGACCTTCTTATTGATGATGAAACACAGAAATTGCATCGGAATTAAATACAAAAGGCACAATGGCGACTTAAGTACATGAAGACTGACTCTTCCTACAGTCTATGATTTGAACCGTTTCTGCGACACTAGTTATACTGTCCGATGCTTCACTTCAGGTTTACTGTATCCCTTGGCCCTTCTTATTGACGATGAATCACAGAAATTGCATCGGAATTAAATACAAAAGGCACAATGCCGACTTAAGTACAAGAAGACTGACTCTTCTTACTGTCTATACTTTGAACCATTCCAGTGACACTAGTTATAGATTCCGATGACTCACTTCAGGTTTACTGTATCCCTTGGACCTTCTTATTGACGACGAAACACAGAAATTGCATCGGAATTAAATAGAAAAGGCACAATGCCGACTTAAGTACAAGAAGACTGGTTCTTCTTACTGTCTATGTTTTGAACCATTCCTGTGACACTAGTTATAGATTCCGATGCTTCACTTCAGGTTTACTGTATCCCTCTGACCTTCTTATTGACGATGAAACACAGAAATTGCATCGGAATTAAATACAAAAGGCACAATGCCGACTTAAGTACAAGAAGACTGACTCTTCTTACTGTCTATATTTGAACCATTCCTGTGACACTAGTTATAGATTCCGATGCTTCACTTCAGGTTTACTGTATCCCTCTGACCATCTTATTGACGATGAAACACAGAAATTGCATCGGAATTAAATACGAAAGGCACAATGCCGACTTAAGTACAAGAAGACTGACTCTTCTTACTGACTATGTTTTGAACCATTCCTGTGACACTTGTTATATATTCCGATGCTTCATTTTAGGTTACTGTATCCCTTGGACCTTCTTATTCACGATGAAACACAGAAATTTCGTCGGATTTAAATACAAAAGGCACAATGCCGGCTTAAGTACAAGAAGACTGACTCTTCCTACAGTCTATGCTTTGAACTATTCCTGTGACACTAGTTATAGATTCCGATGCTTCACTTCAGGTTTACTGTATCCCTCTAACCTTATTGCCGATGAAACACAAAATTGCATCGGAATTAAATAGAAAAGGCACAATGCCGACTTAAGTACAAGAAGACTGACTCTTCTTACTGTCTATACTTTGAACCATTCCAGTGACACTAGTTATAGATTCCGATGCTTCACTCCAGGTTTACTGCATCCCTTGGACCTTCTTATTGACGATGAAACACAGAAATTGCATCGGAATTAAATAGAAAAGGCACAATGCCGGCTTAAGTACAAGAAGACCGACCTTTCTTACTGGCTATGTTTTGAACCATTCCTGTGACACTAGTTGTAGACTCCGATGCTTCACTTCAGGTTTATTGTATCCCTTGGTCCTTCTTATTGACGATGAAACACAAAAATTGCATCGGAATTATATACAAAAGGCACAAAACCGACTTAAGTACAAGAAGACTGACTCTTCTTACTGTCTATGTTTTGAACCATTCCTGTGACACTTGTTATATATTCCGATGCTTCATTTTAGGTTACTGTATCCCTTGGACCTTCTTATTCACGATGAAACACAGAAATTTCGTCGGATTTAAATACAAAAGGCACAATGCCGGCTTAAGTACAAGAAGACTGACTCTTCCTACAGTCTATGCTTTGAACTATTCCTGTGATACTAGTTATAGAGTCCGGTGTTTCACTTCAGGTTTATTGTATCCCTTGGACCTTCTTATTGACGATGAAACACAGAAATTGCTTCGGAATTAAATACAAAACGCACAATGCCGACTTAAGTAAAAGCAGACTGACTCTTCTTACTGTCTATGTTTTGAACCATTCCTTTGACACTAGTTTAGATTCAGATGCTTCATTTCAGGTTTACTGTATCCCTTGGACCTTCTTATTGACGATGAAACACAGAAATTGCATCGGAATTAAATACAAAAGACACAATGCTGACTTAAGTACAAGAAGACTGACTCTTCTTACTGTCAATGTTTTGAACCAATCCTGTGACACTAGTTATAGAGTCCGATGCTTCACTTCAGGTTTACTGTATCCTTTCGGTCCTTCTTATTGACGATGAAACACAGAAATTGCATCGGAATTAAATACAAAAGGCACAATGCCGACTTAAGGACAAGAAGACTGACTCTCCCTACTGACTTTGTTTTGAACCATTCCTGTAACACTATTTATAGATTCCGATGCTTCACTTCAGGTTTACTGTATCCCTCTGACCTTCTTATTGACGATGAAACACAGAAATTGCATCGGCATTAAATACAAAAGCCTGTATGCCGACTTAACTACAAGAAGACTGACTGTTCTTACTGACTATGTTTTGAACCATTCCTGTGACACTAGTTACAGCTTCCGATGCTTCATTTCAGGTTTACTGTATCCCTCTGACCTTCTTATTGACGATGAATCACAGAAATTGCATCGGAATTAAATAGAAAATGCACAATGCCGACATAAGTACAAGAAGACTGACTCTTCTTACTGTCTATGTTTTGAACCATTCCTGCGACACTAGTTATAGATTCCGATGCTTGACTTCAGTTTTACTGTATCCCTTGGACCTTCTTATTGACGATGAAACACAGAAATTGCATCGGAATTAAATACAAAAGTCACAATGGCGACTTAAGTACAAGGGACTGACTCTACTTACTGTCTATGTTTGAACCACTCCTGTGACACTAGTTATAGATTCCGATGCTTCACTTCAGGTGTACTGTATCCCTTGGACCTTCTTATTGACGATGAAACACAGAAATTGCATCGGAATTAAATACAAAAGGCACAATGCTGACTTAAGTATAAGAAGACTGACTCTTCTTACTCTCTATGCTTTGAACCAATCCTGTGAAACTAGTTATAGATTCCAATGCTTCACTTCAGGTTTACTACATCCCTTGGACCTTCTTATTGACGATGAAACACAGAAATTGCATCGGAATTGAACACAAAAGGCACAATGCCGACTTAAGTACAAATTGACTGACTCTTCTTACTGACTATGTTTTAACCATTCCTGTGACACTAGTTATAGATTCCGATGCTTGACTTCAGTTTTACTGTATACCTTGGACCTTCTTATTGACGATGAAACACAGAAATTTCATCGGAATTAAATACAAAAGGCACAATGACGACTTAAGTACAAGAAGACTGACTCTTCTTACTGACTATGCTTTGAACCATTCCTGTGACACTAGTTATAGATTCCGATGCTTCACTTCACGTTTACTGTTCTCTCTGACCTTCTTATTGACTATGAATCACAGAAATTGCATCGGAATTTAATACAAAATGCACATTGCCGACTTAAGTACAAGAAGACTGACTCCTCTTACTGTCTATGTTTGAACCATTCCTGTGACACTAGTTATAGTTTCCGATGCTTCACTTCAGGTTTACTGTATCCCTTGTACCTTCTTATTGACGATGAAACACAGAAATGGCATCGGAATTAAATAGAAAAAGCACAATGCCGACATAAGTACACGAAGACTGACTCTTCTTACTGACTATGTTTTGAACCATTCCTGTGACACTAGTTATAGTTTCCGATGCTTCACTTCAGGTTTAGTGTATCCCTTGGACCTTCTTATTGACGATGAAACACAGAAATTGCTTCGGAATTAAATACAAAACGCACAATGCCGACTTAAGGACAAGAAGACTGACTCTCCTTACTGACTATGTTTTGAACCATTCCTGTAACACTAGTTATAGAATCCGATGCTTCACTTCAGGTTTACTGCACCCCTCTGACCTTCTTATTGACGATGAAACACAGAAATGGCATCGGCATTAAATACAAAAGCCTCTATGCCGACTTAAGTACAAGAAGACTGACTCTTCTTACTGACTATGCTTTGAGCCATTCCTGTGACACTAGTTATAGATTCCGATGCTTCACTTCAGGTTTACTGCATCCCTCTGACCTTCTTATTGACGATGAAACACAGACATTGCATCGGATTTAAATAGAAAATGCACAATGCCGATTTAAGTACAAGAAGACTGACTCTTCTTACTGTCCATGTTTTGAACCATTCCTGCGACACTAGTTATAGATTCCGATGGTTGACTTCAGTTTTCCTGTATCCCTTGGACCTTCTTATTGACGATGAAACACAGAAATTGCATCGGAATTAAATAGAAAAGGCACAATGCCGACTTAAGTACAAGAAGACTGACTCTTCTTACTGCCTATGTTTTGAACCATTCCTGTGACACTAGTTATAGATTCCGATGCTTCACTTCAGGTTTACTGTATCCCTCTGACCATCTTATTGACGATGAAACACAGAAATTGCATCGGAATTAAATACGAAAGCCACAATGCCGACTTATGTACAAGAAGACTGACTCTTCTTACTGACTATGTTTTGAACCATTTCTGTGACACTAGTTATAGAGTCCGATGCTTCACTTCAGGTTTACCGTATCGCTTGGGGTTTCTTATTGACGATGAAACACAGAAATTGCATCGGAATTAAATACAAAAGGCACAATACCGTCTTAAGTACTAGAAGACTGACTCTTCTTACTGTCTATGTTTTGAACCATTCCTGTGACACTAGTTATATATTCCGATGCTTCACTTTAGGTTACTGTATCCCTTGGACCTTCTTATTGATGATGAACACAGAAATTTCGTCGGAATTAAATACAAAAGGCACAATGCAGACTTAAGTACAAGAAGACTGACTCGTTTTACTGTATGTTTTGAACTATTCCTGACACTAGTTATAGAGTCCGATGCTTCTCTTCAGGTTTATTGTATCCCTTGGACGTTCTTACTGACGATGAAACACAGAAATTGCTTCGGAATTAAATACAAAACGCACAATGCCGACTTAGGGACAAGAAGACTGACTCTCCTTACTGACTATGTTTTGAACCATTCCTGTAACACTAGTTATAGAATCCGATGCTTCACTTCAGGTTTACTGCACCCCTCTGACCTTCTTATTGACGATGAAACACAGAAATGGCATCGGAATTAAATACAAAAGCCTCTATGCCGACTTAAGTACAAGAACACTGACTCTTCTTACCGACTGTGCTTTGAGCCATTCCTGTGACACTAGTTATAGATTCCGATGCTTCACTTCAGGTTTACTGCATCCCTGTGACCTTCTTATTGACGATGAAACACAGACATGGCATCGGAATTAAATAGAAAATGCACAATGCCGATTTAAGTACAAGAAGACTGACTCTTCTTACTGTCTATGTTTTGAACCATTCCTGCGACACTAGTTATAGATTCCGAAGCTTGACTTCAGTTTTACTCTATCCCATGGACCTTCTTATTGACGATGAAACAATGAAATTGCATCGGAATTAAATACAAAAGGCACAATGCCTACTAAAGTACAAGAAGAGTGACTCTTCTTACTGATTATAGTTTGAACCATTCCTGTGACACTAGTTATAGATTCCGATGCTTTACTGCAGGTTAACTGTATATCTTGGACCTTCTTATTGACGATGAAACACAGAAATTGCATCGGAATTAAATACAATAGGAAAAATGCCAACTTAAGTACAAGAAGACTGACTCTTCCTACTGTCTATGTTTTGAACCATTCCTGTGACACTAGTTATAGATTCCGATGCTTCACTTCAGGTTTACTGTATCCCTCTGACCTTATTGCCGATGAAACACAGAAATAGCATCGGAATTTATTACAAAAGTCACAATGACGACTTAAGGACAAGAGGACTGACTCTTCTTACTGATTATGTTTTGAACCATTCCTGTGACACTAGTTATAGATTCCGATGCTTCACTTCAGGTTTACTGTTTCCCTTGGACCTTGTAATTGACGATGCAACACAGAAATTGCATCGGAATTAAATAGAAAAGGCACAATGCCGACTTAAGTACAAGAAGACTGACTGTTCTTACTGTCTATGTTTTGAACCACTCCTGTGACACTAGTTATAGATTCCGATGCTTCACTTCAGGTTTACTGTATCCCTCTGACCTTCTTATTGACGATGAAACACAGAAATTGCATCGGAATTAAATACAAAAGGCACAATGGCGACTTAAGTACAAGAAGACTGACTCTTCCTACTGTCTATGATTTGAACCGTTTCTGCGACACTAGTTATACTGTCCGATGCTTCACTTCAGGTTTACTGTATCCCTTGGCCCTTCTTATTGGCGATGAATCACAGAAATTGCATCGGAATTAAATACAAAAGGCACAATGCCGACTTAAGTACAAGAAGACTGACTCTTCTTACTGTCTATCCTTTGAACCATTCCTGTGACACTAGATATAGATTCCGATGCTTCACTTCAGGTTTACTGTATCCCTGTGACCTTCTTATTGACGATGAAACACAGAAATTGCATCGGAATTAAATACAAAAGGCACAATGCCGACTTAAGTACAAGAAGACTGACTCTTCTTACTGTCTATATTTGAACCATTCCTGTGACACTAGATATAGATTCCGATGCTTCACGTCAGGTTTACTGTATCCCTCTGACCATCTTATTGACGATGAAACACAGAAATTACATCGGAATTAAATACGAATGGCACAATGCCGACTTAAGTACAAGAAGACTGACTCTTCTTACTGACTATGTTTTGAACCATTTCTGTGACACTAGTTATAGAGTCCGATGCTTCACTTCAGGTTTACTGTATCGCTTGGACCTTCTTATTGAAGATTAAACACAGAAATTGCAACGGAATTAAATACACAAGGCACAATGCCGACTTAAGTACAAGAAGACTGACTCATCCTGCTGTCTATGTTTTGAACCATTCCTGTGACACTAGTTATAGATTCCGATGCTTCACTTCAGGTTCACTGTATCCCTCTGACCTTATTGCCGATGAAACACAAAATTGCATCGGAATTAAATAGAAAAGGCACAATGCCGACTTAAGTACAAGAAGACTGACTCTTCTTACTGTCTATACTTTGAACCATTCCAGTGACACTAGTTATAGATTCCGATGACTCACTTCAGGTTTACTGTATCCCTTGGACCTTCTTATTGACGATGAAACACAGAAATTGCATCGGAATTAAATAGAAAAGGCACAATGCCGACTTAAGTACAAGAAGACTGACTCTTCGTACTGTCTATGTTTTGAACCACTCCTGTGACACTAGTTATAGATTCCGATGCTTCACTTTAGGTATACTGTATCCCTCTGACCTTCTTATTGACGATGAAACACTGAAATTGCATCTGAATTAAATAGAAAAGGCACAATGCCGACATAAGTACAAGAAGACTGACTCTTCTTACTGTCTATGTTTTGAACCATTCCTGTGACACTAGTTATAGATTCCGATGCTTCACTTCAGGTTTACTGTATCCCTCTGACCTTCTTATTGACGATGAAACACAGAAATTGCATCGGAATTAAATACAAAAGGCACAATGCCGACTTAAGTACAAGAAGACTGACTCTTCTTACTGTCTATATTTGAACCATTCCTGTGACACTAGTTGTAGATTCCGATGCTTCACTTCAGGTTTACTCTATCCCTCTGACCATCTTATTGACGATGAAACACAGAAATTGCATCGGAATTAAATACAAAAGGCACAATACCGTCTTCAGTACTAGAAGACTGACTCTTCTTACTGTCTATGTTTTGAACCGTTCCTGTGACCCTAGTTATATATTCCGATGCTTCACTTTAGGTTACTGTATCCCTTGGACCTTCTTATTGATGATGAACACAGAAATTTCGTCGGAATTAAATACAAAAGGCACAATGCCGACTTAAGTACAAGAAGTCTGACTCGTTTTACTGTATGTTTTGAACTATTCCTGACACTAGTTGTAGAGTCCGATGCTTCACTTCAGGTTTATTGTATCCCTTGGACCTTCTTACTGACGACGAAACACAGAAATTGCATCGGAATTAAATACAAAACGCACAATGCCGACTTAGGGACAAGAAGACTGACTCTCCTTACTGACTATGTTTTGAACCATTCCTGTAACACTAGTTATAGAATCCGATGCTTCACTTCAGGTTTACTGCACCCCTCTGACCTTCTTATTGACGATGAAACACAGAAATGGCATCGGAATTAAATACAAAAGCCTCTATGCCGACTTAAGTACAAGAACACTGACTCTTCTTACTGACTGTGTTTTGAGCCATTCCTGTGACACTAGTTATAGATTCCGATGCTTCACTTCAGGTTTACTGCATCCCCGTGACCTTCTTATTGACGATGAAACACAGACATTTCATCGGAATTAAATAGAAAATGCACAATGCCGATTTAAGTACAAGAAGACTGACTCTTCTTACTGTCTATGTTTTGAACCATTCCTGCGACACTAGTTATAGATTCCGATGCTTGACTTCAGTTTTACTGTATCCCTTGGACCTTCTTATTGACGATGAAACACAGAAATTGCATCGGAATTAGATACAAAAGGCACAATGCCTACTAAAGTACAAGAAGAGTGACTCTTCTTACTGATTATAGTTTGAACCATTCCTGTGACACTAGTTATAGATTCCGATGCTTTACTGCAGGTTTACTGTATATCTTGGACCTTCTTATTGACGATGAAACACAGAAATTGCATCGGAATTAAATACAAAAGGAAAAATGCCAACTTAAGTACAAGAAGACTGACTCTTCCTACTGTCTATGTTTTGAACCATTCCTGTGACACTAGTTATAGATTCCGATGCTTCACTTCAGGTTTACTGTATCCCTCTGACCTTATTGCCGATGAAACACAGAAATAGCATCGGAATTTATTACAAAAGTCACAATGCCGACTTAAGGACAAGAGGACTGACTCTTCTTACTGACTATGTTTTGAACCGTTCGTGTGAAACTAGTTATAGATTCCGATGCTTCACTTCAGGTTTACTGTTTCCCTTGGCCCTTCTTATTGGCGATGAATCACAGAAATTGCATCGGAATTAAATACAAAAGGCACAATGCCGACTTAAGTACAAGAAGACTGACTCTTCTTACTGTCTATACTTTGAACCATTCCAGTGACACTAGTTATAGATTCCGATGACTCACTTCAAGTTTACTGTATCCCTTGGACCTTCTTATTGACGACGAAACACAGAAATTGCATCGGAATTAAATAGAATAGGCACAATGCCGACTTAAGTACAAGAAGACTGACTCTTCTTACTGTCTATGTTTTGAACCATTCCTGTGACACTAGTTATAGATTCCGATGCTTCACTTCAGGTTTACTGTATCCCTCTGACCTTCTTATTGACGATGAAACACAGAAATTGCATCGGAATTAAATACAAAAGGCACAATGCCGACTTAAGTACAAGAAGACTGACTCTTCTTACTGTCTATATTTGAACCATTCCTGTGACACTAGTTATAGATTCCGATGCTTCACTTCAGGTTTACTGTATCCCTCTGACCCTCTTATTGACGATGAAACACAGAAATTGCATCGGAATTAAATACGAAAGGCACAATGCCGACTTAAGTACAAGAAGACTGACTCTTCTTACTGACTATGTTTTGAACCATTTCTGTGACACTAGTTATAGAGTCCGATGCTTCACTTCAGGTTTACTGTATCGCTTGGACCTTCTTATTGAAGATTAAACACAGAAATTGCAACGGAATTAAATACACAAGGCACAATGCCGACTTAAGTACAAGAAGACTGACTCATCCTGCTGTCTATGTTTTGAACCATTCCTGTGACACTAGTTATAGATTCCGATGCTTCACTTCAGGTCTACTGTATCCCTCTAACCTTATTGCCGATGAAACACAAAATTGCATCGGAATTAAATAGAAAAGGCACAATGCCGACTTAAGTACATGAAGACTGACTCTTCTTACTGTCTATATTTGAACCATTCCTGTGACACTAGTTATAGATTCCGATGCTTCACTTCAGGTTTACTGTATCCCTCTGACCATCTTATTGACGATGAAACACAGAAATTGCATCGGAATTAAATACGAAATTCACAATGCCGACTTAAGTACAAGAAGACTGACTCTTCTTACTGACTATGTTTTGAACCATTTCTGTGACACTAGTTATAGAGTCCGATGCTTCACTTCAGGTTTACTGTATCGCTTGGACCTTCTTATTGAAGATTAAACACAGAAATTGCAACGGAATTAAATACACAAGGCACAATGCCGACTTAAGTACAAGAAGACTGACTCATCCTGCTGTCTATGTTTGGAACCATTCCTGTGACACTAGTTATATATTCCGATGCTTCATTTTAGGTTACTGTATCCCTTGGACCTTCTTATTCACGATGAAACACAGATATTTCGTCGGAATTAAATACAAAAGGCACAATGCCGGCTTAAGTACAAGAAGACTGACTCTTCCTACAGTCTATGCTTTGAACTATTCCTGTGACACTAGTTATAGAGTCCGGTGCTTCACTTCAGGTTTATTGTATCCCTTGGACCTTCTTATTGACGATGAAACACAGAAATTGCTTCGGAATTAAATACAAAACGCACAATGCCGACTTAAGTAAAAGCAGACTGACTCTTCTTACTCTCTATGTTTTGAACCATTCCTTTGAAACTAGTTTAGATTCAGATGCTTCATTTCAGGTTTACTGTATCCCTTGGATCTTCTTATTGACGATGAAACACAGAAATTGCATCGGAATTAAATACAAAAGACACAATGCTGACTTAAGTACAAGAAGACTGACTCTTCTTACTGTCAATGATTTGAACCAATCCTGTGACACTAGTTATAGAGTCCGATGCTTCACTTCAGGTTTACTGTATCCCTTCGGTCCTTCTTATTGACGATGAAACACAGAAATTGCATCGGAATTAAATACAAAAGGCACAATGCCGACTTAAGGACAAGAAGACTGACTCTCCCTACTGACTTTGTTTTGAACCATTCCTGTAACACTATTTATAGATTCCGATGCTTCACTTCAGGTTTACTGTATCCCTCTGACCTTCTTATTGACGATGAAACACAGAAATTGCATCGGCATTAAATACAAAAGCCTGTATGCCGACTTAAGTACAAGAAGACTGACTCTTCTTACTGACTATGTTTTGAACCATTCCTGTGACACTAGTTACAGCTTCCGATGCTTCATTTCAGGTTTACTGTATCCCGCTGACCTTCTTATTGACGATGTATCACAGAAATTGCATCGGAATTAAATAGAAAATGCACAATGCCGACTTAAGTACAAGAAGACTGACTCTTCTTACTGTCTATGTTTGAACCATTCCTGCGACACTAGTTATAGATTCCGATGCTTGACTTCAGTTTTACTGTATCCCTTGGTCCTTCTTATTGACTATGAAACACAGAAATTGCATCGGAATTAAATACAAAAGTCACAATGGCGACTTAAGTACAAGGGACTGACTCTTCTTACTGTCTATGTTTGAACCACTCCTGTGACACTAGTTATAGATTCCGATGCTTCACTTCAGGTTTACTGTTCTCTCTGACCTTCTTATTGACTATGAAACACAGAAATTGCATCGGAATTTAATACAAAATGCACATTGCCGACTTAAGTACAAGAAGACTGACTCCTCTTACTGTCTATGTTTGAACCATTCCTGTGACACTAGTTATAGTTTCCGATGCTTCACTTCAGGTTTACTGTATCCCTTGTACCTTCTAATTGACGATGAAACACAGAAATGGCATCGGAATTAAATAGAAAAAGCACAATGCCGACATAAGTACACGAAGACTGAGTCTTCTTACTGACTATGTTTTGAACCATTCCTGTGACACTAGTTATAGTTTCCGATGCTTCACTTCAGGTTTACTGTATCCCTTGGACCATCGTATTGACGATGAAACACAGAAATTGCATCGGAATTAAATACAAAAGGCACAATGCCGACTTAAGTACATAAAGACCGACTCTTCTTACTGTCTATGTTTTAAACCATTCTCTGTGACACTAGTTATAGATTCCGATGTTACACTCCAGGTTTACTGTATCCCTTGGAACTTCTTATTGACGATGAAACACAGAAATCGCATCTGAATTAAATAAAAAATGCACAATTCCGACTTAAGTGCAAGAAGACTGACTCTTCTTACTGGCTATGTTTTGAACCATTTCTGTGACACTTGTTATAGATTCCGATGCTTCACTTCAGGTTTACTGTATCCCTTGGACCTTCTTATTGACGATGAAACACAGAAATTGCTACGGAATTAAATACACAAGGCACAGTGCCGACTTAAGTACAAGAAGACTGACTCTTCCTGCTGGCTATGTTTTGAACCATTCCTGTGACACTTGTTTTGGTTTCCGATGCTTCACTTCAGGTTTACAGTATCCCTCTGACCTTCTTATTGACGATGAAACACAGAAATTGCATCGGAATTAAATACAAAAGGCACAATGCCGACTTAAGTACAAGAAGACTGACTCTTCCTACTGTCTATGTTTTGAACCATTCCTGTGACACTAGTTATAGATTCCGATGCTTCACTTCAGGTTTACTGTATCCCTTCGGTCCTTCTTATAGACGATGAAACACAGAATTTCATCGGATTTAAATACAAAAGGCACAATGCCGACTTAAGTACAAAAAGACTGACTCTTCTTACTGTCTATGTTTTGAACCATTCCTGTAACACTAGTTATAGATTCCGATGCTTCACTTCAGGTTTACTGTATCCCTCTGACCTTCTTATTGACGATGAAACACAGATATTGCTTCGGAATTAAATACAAAAGGCACTATGCCGACTTAAGTACAAGAAGACTGACTCTGCTTACTGTTTATGTTTTGAACCATTCCTGTGACACTAGTTATAGATACCGATTCTTCACTTCAGGTTTACTGTATCCCTCTGACCTTCTTATTGACGATGAAACACAGAAATTGCATCGAAATTAAATAGAACAGGCACAATGCCGACTTAGGTACAGGAACACTGACTCTTCTTACTGTCTATGTTTTGAACCACTCCTGCGACACTAGTTATAGATTCCGATGCTTGACAGCAGGTTTACTGTATCCCTTGGATCTTCTTATTGACGATGAAACACAGAAATTGCAACGGAATTAAATACACAAGGCACAATGCCGACTTATGTACAAGAAGACTGACTCTTCCTACAATCTATGTTTTGAACCAATCCTGTGACACTAGTTATAGATTCCGATGCTTCACTTCAGGTTTACTGTATCCCTTCGGTCCTTCTTATTGACGATGAAACACAGAATTTCATCGGAATTAAATACAAAAGGCACAATGACGACTTAAGTACAAAAAGACTAACACTTCTTACTGACTATGTTTTGAACCATTCCTGTGACACTAGTTATAGATTCCGATGCTGCACTTAAGGTTTACTGTATCCCTCTGACCTTCTTTTTGACGATGAAACACAGAAATTCACCGGAATAAAATACAAAAGGCACAATGCCGACTTAAGTACAAGAAGACTGACTCTTCTTACTGTCTATGTTTTGAACCATTCCTGTGACACTAGTTATAGATTCCGATGCTTCACTTCAGGTTTACTGTATGCATTGGACCCTCCTATTGACGATGAAACACAGAAATTGCATCGGAATTAAATACAAAAGGCACAATGTGGACTTAGGTACATGGAAACTGACTCTGCTTACTGACTATGTTTTGAACCATTCCTGTGACACTAGTTATAGATTCCGATGCTTCACTTCAGGTTTACTGTATCCTTTGGACCCTCCTATCGACGATGAAACACAGAAATTGCATCTGAATTAAATACAAAAAGCACAATGCCGACTTAAGTACAAGAAGTTTGGCTCTTCCTACTGACTATGCTTTGAACCATCCCTGTGACACTAGTTATAGACTCCGATGATTCACTTCAGGTTTACTGTATCCCTCTGACCATCTTATTGACGATGAAACACAGAAATTGCATCGGAATTAAATACAAAAGGCACAATGCCGACTTAAGTACAAGAAGACTCACTCTTCTTACTGTCTTTGTTTTGAACCAATCCTGTGACACTAGTTATAGATTCCGATGCTTCACTTCAGGTTTACTGTATCCCTTCGGTCCTTCTTATTGACGATGAAACACAGAATTTCATCGGAATTAAATACAAAAGGCACAATGACGACTTAAGTACAAAAAGATAGCCTCTTCTTACTGTCTATATTTTGAACCATTCCCGTAACACTAGTTATAGATTCCGATGCTTCACTTCAGGTTTACTGTATCCCTCTGACCTTCTTATTGACGATGAAAAACAGAAATTGCATCGGAATTAAATAGAAAAGGCACAATGCCGACTTAAGTACAGGAACACTGACTCTTCTTACTGTCTATGTTTAGAAGCATTCCTGTGACACTAGTTATAGATTCCGATTCTTCACTTCAGGTTTACTGTATCCCTTGGACCTTCTTATTGACGATGAAACAAAGAAATTGCATCGGAAATAAATACAAAATTCTCTATGCCGACTTAAGTAAAGGAAGACTTACTCTTCTTACTGACTATGTTTTGAACTATTCCTGTGACACTAGTTATAGATTCCGATTCTTCACTTCAGGTTTACTGTATCCCTCTGACCTTCTTATTGACGATGAAACACAGAAATTGCATCGGAATTAAATAGAAAAGGCACAATGCCGACTTAAGTACAAGAACACTGACTCCTCTTACTGTCTATGTTTTGAACCATTCCCGCGACACTCGTTATAGATTCCGATGCTTGACTTCAGTTTCACGGTATCCTTTGGACCTTCTTATTGACGATGAAACACAGAAATTGCATCGGCATTAAATACAAAAGCCACAATGCCGACATAAGTACTACAAACTGACTCTTCTTACTGTCTATGCTTTGAACCATTCCTGTGAAACTAGTTATAGATTCCGATGCTTCACTTCAGGTTTACTGTATTCCTTGCACCTTCTTATTGACGATGAAACACAGAAATTGCATCGGAAATAAATACAAAAGGCACAATGCCGACTTAAGTACAAGAAGACTGACTCTTCTTACTGTCTATGTTTTGAACCAATCCTTTGACACTAGTTATAGATTCCGATGCTTCACTTCATGTTTACTGTATCCCTTGGACCTTCTTATTGACGATGAAACTCAGAAATTGCATCGGAATTAAATACAAAAGGCACTATGCCGACTTAAGTACAAGAAGACTGACTCTGCTTACTGTTTATGTTTTGAACCATTCCTGTGACACTAGTTATAGATTCCGATTCTTCACTTCAGGTTTACTGTATCCCTCTGACCTTCTTATTGACGATGAAACACAGAAATTGCATCGAAATTAAATAGAACAGGCACAATGCCGACTTAGGTACAGGAACACTGACTCTTCTTACTGTCTATGTTTTGAACCATTCCTGCGACACTAGTTATAGATTCCGATGCTTGACATCAGGTTTACTGTATCCCTTGGATCTTCTTATTGACGATGAAACACAGAAATTGCAACGGAATTAAATACACAAGGCACAATGCCGACTTATGTACAAGAAGACTGACTCTTCCTACAATCTATGTTTTGAACCAATCCTGTGACACTAGTTATAGATTCCGATGCTTCACTTCAGGTTTACTGTATCCCTTCGGTCCTTCTTATTGACGATGAAACACAGAATTTCATCGGAATTAAATACAAAAGGCACAATGACGACTTAAGTACAAAAAGACTAACACTTCTTACTGACTATGTTTTGAACCATTCCTGTGACACTAGTTATAGATTCCGATGCTGCACTTAAGGTTTACTGTATCCCTCTGACCTTCTTATTGACGATGAAACACAGAAATTCACCGGAATAGAATACAAAAGGCACAATGCCGACTTAAGTACAAGAAGACTGACTCTTCTTACTGTCTATGTTTTGAACCATTCCTGTGACACTAGTTATAGATTCCGATGCTTCACTTCAGGTTTACTGTATGCATTGGACCCTCCTATTGACGATGAAACACAGAAATTGCATCGGAATTAAATACAAAAGTCACAATGTGGACTTAGGTACATGAAAACTGACTCTGCTTACTGACTATGTTTTGAACCATTCCTGTGACACTAGTTATAGATTCCGATGCTTCACTTCAGGTTTACTGTATCCTTTGGACCCTCCTATCGACGATGAAACACAGAAATTGCATCTGAATTAAATACAAAAAGCACAATGCCGACTTAAGTACAAGAAGATTGGCTCTTCCTACTGACTATGCTTTGAACCATCCCTGTGACACTAGTTATAGACTCCGATGATTCACTTCAGGTTTACTGTATCCCTCTGACCATCTTATTGACGATGAAACACAGAAATTGCATCGGAAGTAAATACAAAAGGCACAATGCCGACTTAAGTACAAGAAGACTCACTCTTCTTACTGTCTTTGTTTTGAACCAATCCTGTGACACTAGTTATAGATTCCGATGCTTCACTTCAGGTTTACTGTATCCCTTCGGTCCTTCTTATTGACGATGAAACACAGAATTTCATCGGAATTAAATACAAAAGGCACAATGACGACTTAAGTACAAAAAGATAGACTCTTCTTACTGTCTATATTTTGAACCATTCCCGTAACACTAGTTATAGATTCCGATGCTTCACTTCAGGTTTACTGTATCCCTCTGACCTTCTTATTGACGATGAAAAACAGAAATTGCATCGGAATTAAATAGAAAAGGCACAATGCCGACTTAAGTACAGGAACACTGACTCTTCTTACTGTCTATGTTTAGAAGCGTTCCTGTGACACTAGTTATAGATTCCGATTCTTCACTTCAGGTTTACTGTATCCCTTGGACTTTCTTATTGACGATGAAACAAAGAAATTGCATCGGAATTAAATACAAAATTCTCTATGCCGACTTAAGTAAAGGAAGACTTACTCTTCTTACTGACTATGTTTTGAACTATTCCTGTGACACTAGTTATAGATTCCGATTCTTCACTTCAGGTTTACTGTATCCCTCTGACCTTCTTATTGACGATGAAACACAGAAATTGCATCGGAATTAAATAGAAAAGGCACAATGCCGACTTAAGTACAAGAACACTGACTCCTCTTACTGTCTATGTTTTGAACCATTCCCGCGACACTCGTTATAGATTCCGATGCTTGACTTCAGTTTCACGGTATCCTTTGGACCTTCTTATTGACGATGAAACACAGAAATTGCATCGGCATTAAATACAAAAGCCACAATGCCGACATAAGTACTACAAACTGACTCTTCTTACTGTCTATGCTTTGAACCATTCCTGTGAAACTAGTTATAGATTCCGATGCTTCACTTCAGGTTTACTGTATTCCTTGCACCTTCTTATTGACGATGAAACACAGAAATTGCATCGGAAATAAATACAAAAGGCACAATGCCGACTTAAGTACAAGAAGACTGACTCTTCTTACTGTCTATGTTTTGAACCAATCCTTTGACACTAGTTATAGATTCCGATGCTTCACTTCATGTTTACTGTATCCCTTGGACCTTCTTATTGACGATGAAACTCAGAAATTGCATCGGAATTAAATACAAAAGGCACAATGCCGACTTAAGTACAAAAAGACTGACTCTTCTTACTGACTATGTTTTGAACCATTCTTGTGACACTAGTTATAGATTCCGATGCTGCACTTAAGGTTTACTGTATCCCTCTGACCTTCTTATTGACGATGAAACACAGAAATTCACCGGAATAAAATACAAAAGGCACATGCCGACTTAAGTACAAGAAGACTGTCTATGTTTTGAACCATTCCTGTGACACTAGTTATAGATTCCGATGCTTCACTTCAGGTTTACTGTATTCCTTGCACCTTCTTATTGACGATGAAACACAGAAATTGCATCGGAAATAAATACAAAAGGCACAATGCCGACTTAAGTACAAGAAGACTGACTCTTCTTACTGTCTATGTTTTGAACCAATCCTGTGACACTAGTTATAGATTCCGATGCTTCACTTCAGGTTTACTGTATCCCTCTGACCTTCTTATTGACGATGAGATATTGCTTCGGAATTAAATACAAAATTCACTATGCCGACTTAAGTAAAGGAAGACTGACTCTTCTTACTGACTATGTTTTGAACCATTCCTGTGACACTAGTTATAGATTCCGATGCTTCACTTCAGGTTTACTGTATCCCTCTGACCTTCTTATTGACGATGAAACACAGAAATTGCATCGGAATTAAATAGAAAAGGCACAATGCCGACTTAAGTACAAGAACACTGACTCCTCTTACTGTCTATGTGTTGAACCATTCCTGCGACACTCGTTATAGATTCCGATGCTTGACTTCAGTTTTACGGTATTCTTTGGACCTTCTTATTGACGATGAAACTCAGAAATTGCATTGGAATTAAATACAAAAGGCACAATGCCGACTTAAGTACAAAAAGACTGACTCTTCTTACTGACTATGTTTTGGACCATTCCTGTGACACTAGTTATAGATTCCGATGCTGCACTTAAGGTTTACTGTATCCCTCTGACCTTCTTATTGACGATGAAACACAGAAATTCACCGGAATAAAATACAAAAGGCACAATGCCGACTTAAGTACAAGAAGACTGACTCTTCTTACTGTCTATGTTTTGAACCATTCCTGTGACACTAGTTATAGATTCCGATGCTTCACTTCAGGTTTACTGTATGCATTGGACCCTCTTATTGACGATGAAACAGATATTGCATCGGAATTAAATACAAAACGCACAATGTGGACTTAAGTACATGAAAACTGACTCTGCTTACTGACTATGTTTTGTACCATTCCTGTGACACTAGTTATAGATTCCGATGCTTCACTTCAGGTTTACTGTATCCCTTGGACCCTCCTATCGACGATGAAACACAGAAATTGCATCGGAATTAAATACAAAAGGCACAATGCCGACTTAAGTACAAGAAGATTGACTCTTCCTACTGACTATGCTTTGAACCATTCCTGTGACACTAGTTATAGACTCCGATGATTCACTTCAGGTTTACTGTATCCCTCTGACCATCTTATTGACGATGAAACACAGAAATTGCATCGGAAATAAATACAAAAGGCACAATGCCGACTTAAGTACAAGAAGACTCACTCTTCTTACTGTCTTTGTTTTGAACCAATCCTGTGACACTAGTTATAGATTCCGATGCTTCACTTCAAGTTTACTGTATCCCTTCGGTCCTTCTTATAGACGATGAAACACAGAATTTCATCGGAATTAAATACAAAAGGCACAATGACAAATTAACTACAAAAAGATAGACTCTTCTTACTGTCTATGTTTTGAACCATTCCCGTAACACTAGTTATAGATTCCGATGCTTCACTTCAGGTTTACTGTATCCCTCTGACCTTCTTATTGACGATGAAACAGAGATATTGTTTCGGAATTAAATACAAAAGGCACTATGCCGACTTAAGTACAAGAAGATTGACTCTTCCTACTGACTATGCTTTGAACCATCCCTGTGACACTAGTTATAGACTCCGATAATTCACTTCAGGTTTACTGTATCCCTTGGACCCTCCTATCGACGATGAAACACAGAAATTGCATCGGAATTAAATACAAAAGGCACAATGCCGACTTAAGTACAAGAAGATTGACTCTTCCTACTGACTATGCTTTGAACCATCCCTGTGACACTAGTTATAGACTCCGATGAGTCACTTCAGGTTTACTGTATCCCTCTGACCATCTTATTGACGATGAAACACAGAAATTGCATCGGAAATAAATACAAAAGGCACAATGCCGACTTAAGTACAAGAAGACTCACTCTTCTTACTGTCTATGTTTTGAACCATTCCTGCGACACTCGTTATAGATTCCGATGCTTGACTTCAGTTTCACGGTATTCTTTGGACCTTCTTATTGACGATGAAACACAGAAATTGCATCGGAATTAAATACAAAAGGCACAATGCCGACATAAGTACTACAGACTGACTCTTATTACTGTCTATGTTTTGAACCATTCCTGTGACACTAGTTATAGATTCCGATGCTTCACTTCAGGTTTACTGTATTCCTTGCACCTTCTTATTGACGAAGAAACACAGAAATTGCATCGGAAATAAATACAAAAGGCACAATGCCGACTTAAGTACAATAAGACTGACTCTTCTTACTGTCTATGTTTTAAACCAATCCTGTGACACTAGTAATAGATTCCGATGCTTCACTTCATGTTTACTGCATCCCTTGGACCTTCTTATTGACGATGAAACTCAGAAATTGCATTGGAATTAAATACAAAAGGCACAATGCCGACTTAAGTACAAAAAGACTGACTCTTCGTACTGACTATGTTTTGGACCATTCCTGTGACACTAGTTATAGATTCCGATGCTGCACTTAAGGTTTACTGTATCCCTCTGACCTTCTCATTGACGATGAAACACAGAAATTCACCGGAATTAAATACAAAAGGCACTATGCCGACTTAAGTACAAGAAGACTGACTCTGCTTACTGTTTATGTTTTGAACCATTCCTGTGACACTAGTTATAGATTCCGATTCTTCACTTCAGGTTTACTGTATCCCTCTGACCTTCTTATTGACGATGAAACACAGAAATTGCATCGAAATTAAATAGAACAGGCACAATGCCGACTTAGGTACAGGAACACTGACTCTTCTTACTGTCTATGTTTTGAACCATTCCTGCGACACTAGTTATAGATTCCGATGCTTGACATCAGGTTTACTGTATCCCTTGGATCTTCTTATTGACGATGAAACACAGAAATTGCAACGGAATTAAATACACAAGGCACAATGCCGACTTATGTACAAGAAGACTGACTCTTCCTACAATCTATGTTTTGAACCAATCCTGTGACACTAGTTATAGATTCCGATGCTTCACTTCAGGTTTACTGTATCCCTTCGGTCCTTCTTATTGACGATGAAACACAGAATTTCATCGGAATTAAATACAAAAGGCACAATGACGACTTAAGTACAAAAAGACTAACACTTCTTACTGACTATGTTTTGAACCATTCCTGTGACACTAGTTATAGATTCCGATGCTGCACTTAAGGTTTACTGTATCCCTCTGACCTTCTTATTGACGATGAAACACAGAAATTCACCGGAATAAAATACAAAAGGCACAATGCCGACTTAAGTACAAGAAGACTGACTCTTCTTACTGTCTATGTTTTGAACCATTCCTGTGACACTAGTTATAGATTCCGATGCTTCACTTCAGGTTTACTGTATGCATTGGACCCTCCTATTGACGATGAAACACAGAAATTGCATCGGAATTAAATACAAAAGGCACAATGTGGACTTAGGTACATGAAAACTGTCTCTGCTTACTGACTATGTTTTGAACCATTCCTGTGACACTAGTTATAGATTCCGATGCTTCACTTCACGTTTACTGTATCCTTTGGACCCTCCTATCGACGATGAAACACAGAAATTGCATCTGAATTAAATACAAAAAGCACAATGCCGACTTAAGTACAAGAAGATTGGCTCTTCCTACTGACTATGCTTTGAACCATCCCTGTGACACTAGTTATAGACTCCGATGATTCACTTCAGGTTTACTGTATCCCTCTGACCATCTTATTGACGATGAAACACAGAAATTGCATCGGAAATAAATACAAAAGGCACAATGCCGACTTAAGTACAAGAAGACTCACTCTTCTTACTGTCTTTGTTTTGAACCAATCCTGTGACACTAGTTATAGATTCCGATGCTTCACTTCAGGTTTACTGTATCCCTTCGGTCCTTCTTATTGACGATGAAACACAGAATTTCATCGGAATTAAATACAAAAGGCACAATGACGACTTAAGTACAAAAAGATAGACTCTTCTTACTGTCTATATTTTGAACCATTCCCGTAACACTAGTTATAGATTCCGATGCTTCACTTCAGGTTTACTGTATCCCTCTGACCTTCTTATTGACGATGAAAAACAGAAATTGCATCGGAATTAAATAGAAAAGGCACAATGCCGACTTATGTACAGGAACACTGACTCTTCTTACTGTCTATGTTTAGAAGCGTTCCTGTGACACTAGTTATAGATTCCGATTCTTCACTTCAGGTTTACTGTATCCCTTGGACCTTCTTATTGACGATGAAACAAAGAAATTGCATCGGAATTAAATACAAAATTCTCTATGCCGACTTAAGTAAAGGAAGACTTACTCTTCTTACTGACTATGTTTTGAACTATTCCTGTGACACTAGTTATAGATTCCGATTCTTCACTTCAGGTTTACTGTATCCCTCTGACCTTCTTATTGACGATGAAACACAGAAATTGCATCGGAATTAAATAGAAAAGGCACAATGCCGACTTAAGTACAAGAACACTGACTCCTCTTACTGTCTATGTTTTGAACCATTCCCGCGACACTCGTTATAGATTCCGATGCTTGACTTCAGTTTCACGGTATCCTTTGGACCTTCTTATTGACGATGAAACACAGAAATTGCATCGGCATTAAATACAAAAGCCACAATGCCGACATAAGTACTACAAACTGACTCTTCTTACTGTCTATGCTTTGAACCATTCCTGTGAAACTAGTTATAGATTCCGATGCTTCACTTCAGGTTTACTGTATTCCTTGCACCTTCTTATTGACGATGAAACACAGAAATTGCATCGGAAATAAATACAAAAGGCACAATGCCGACTTAAGTACAAGAAGACTGACTCTTCTTACTGTCTATGTTTTGAACCAATCCTTTGACACTAGTTATAGATTCCGATGCTTCACTTCATGTTTACTGTATCCCTTGGACCTTCTTATTGACGATGAAACTCAGAAATTGCATCGGAATTAAATACAAAAGGCACAATGCCGACTTAAGTACAAAAAGACTGACTCTTCTTACTGACTATGTTTTGAACCATTCCTGTGACACTAGTTATAGATTCCGATGCTGCACTTAAGGTTTACTGTATCCCTCTGACCTTCTTATTGACGATGAAACACAGAAATTCACCGGAATAAAATACAAAAGGCACATGCCGACTTAAGTACAAGAAGACTGTCTATGTTTTGAACCATTCCTGTGACACTAGTTATAGATTCCGATGCTTCACTTCAGGTTTACTGTATTCCTTGCACCTTCTTATTGACGATGAAACACAGAAATTGCATCGGAAATAAATACAAAAGGCACAATGCCGACTTAAGTACAAGAAGACTGACTCTTCTTACTGTCTATGTTTTGAACCAATCCTGTGACACTAGTTATAGATTCCGATGCTTCACTTCAGGTTTACTGTATCCCTCTGACCTTCTTATTGACGATGAGATATTGCTTCGGAATTAAATACAAAATTCACTATGCCGACTTAAGTAAAGGAAGACTGACTCTTCTTACTGACTATGTTTTGAACCATTCCTGTGACACTAGTTATAGATTCCGATGCTTCACTTCAGGTTTACTGTATGCATTGGACCCTCTTATTGACGATGAAACAGATATTGCATCGGAATTAAATACAAAACGCACAATGTGGACTTAAGTACATGAAAACTGACTCTGCTTACTGACTATGTTTTGTACCATTCCTGTGACACTAGTTATAGATTCCGATGCTTCACTTCAGGTTTACTGTATCCCTTGGACCCTCCTATCGACGATGAAACACAGAAATTGCATCGGAATTAAATACAAAAGGCACAATGCCGACTTAAGTACAAGAAGATTGACTCTTCCTACTGACTATGCTTTGAACCATTCCTGTGACACTAGTTATAGACTCCGATGATTCACTTCAGGTTTACTGTATCCCTCTGACCATCTTATTGACGATGAAACACAGAAATTGCATCGGAAATAAATACAAAAGGCACAATGCCGACTTAAGTACAAGAAGACTCACTCTTCTTACTGTCTTTGTTTTGAACCAATCCTGTGACACTAGTTATAGATTCCGATGCTTCACTTCAAGTTTACTGTATCCCTTCGGTCCTTCTTATAGACGATGAAACACAGAATTTCATCGGAATTAAATACAAAAGGCACAATGACAAATTAACTACAAAAAGATAGACTCTTCTTACTGTCTATGTTTTGAACCATTCCCGTAACACTAGTTATAGATTCCGATGCTTCACTTCAGGTTTACTGTATCCCTCTGACCTTCTTATTGACGATGAAACAGAGATATTGTTTCGGAATTAAATACAAAAGGCACTATGCCGACTTAAGTACAAGAAGATTGACTCTTCCTACTGACTATGCTTTGAACCATCCCTGTGACACTAGTTATAGACTCCGATAATTCACTTCAGGTTTACTGTATCCCTTGGACCCTCCTATCGACGATGAAACACAGAAATTGCATCGGAATTAAATACAAAAGGCACAATGCCGACTTAAGTACAAGAAGACTGACTCTTCTTACTGTCTATGTTTTGAACCATTCCTGTGACACTAGTTATAGATTCCGATGCTTCACTTCAGGTTTACTGTATGCATTGGACCCTCTTATTGACGATGAAACAGAAATTGCATCGGAATTAAATACAAAAGGCACAATGTGGACTTAAGTACATGAAAACTGACTCTGCTTACTGTCTATGTTTTGAACCATTCCTGTGACACTAGTTATAGATTCCGATGCTTCACTTCAGGTTTACTGTATCCCTTGGACCCTCCTATCGACGATGAAACACAGAAATTGCATCGGAATTAAATACAAAAGGCACAATGCCGACTTAAGTACAAGAAGATTGACTCTTCCTACTGACTATGCTTTGAACCATCCCTGTGACACTAGTTATAGACTCCGATGAGTCACTTCAGGTTTACTGTATCCCTCTGACCATCTTATTGACGATGAAACACAGAAATTGCATCGGAAATAAATACAAAAGGCACAATGCCGACTTAAGTACAAGAAGACTCACTCTTCTTACTGTCTTTGTTTTGAACCAATCCTGTGACACTAGTTATAGATTCCGATGCTTCACTTCAGGTTTACTGTATCCCTTCGGTCCTTCTTATAGACGATGAAACACAGAATTTCATCGGAATTAAATACAAAAGGCACAATGACGACTTAAGTACAAAAAGATAGACTCTTCTTACTGTCTATGTTTTGAACCATTTCCGTAACACTAGTTACAGATTCCGATGCTTCACTTCAGGTTTACTGTATCCCTCTGACCTTCTTATTGACGATGAAACAGAGATATTGCTTCGGAATTAAATACAAAAGGCACTATGCCGACTTAAGTACAAGAAGACTGACTCTGCTTACTGACTATGTTTTGAACCATTCCTGTGACACTAGTTATAGATTCCGATGCTTCACTTCAGGTTTACTGTATCCCTCTGACCTTCTTATTGACGATGAAACAGAAATATTGCTTCGGAATTAAATACGAAAGGCACTATGCCGACTTAAGTACAAGAAGACTGACTCTGTTTACTGACTATGTTTTGAACCATTCCTGTGACACTAGTTATAGATTCCGATGCTTCACTGCAGGTTTACTGTATCCCTCTGACCTTCTTGTTAACGGTGAAACACAGAAATTGCATCGGAATTAAATAGAAAAGGCACAATGCCGACTTAAGTACAGGAACACTGACTCTTCTTACTGTCTATGTTTTGAACCATTTCTGCGAAACTAGTTATAGATTCCGATGCTTGACTTCAGTTTTACTGTATCCCTTGGACCTTCTTATTGACGATGAAACACAGAAATTTCATCGGAATTAAATACAAAAGGCACAATGCCGACTTAAGTACAAGAGACTGACTCTTTTTACTGTCTATGTTTTGAACCATTCCTGTGACACTAGTTATAGATTCCGATTCTTCACTTCAGGTTTACTGTATCCCTTGGACCTTCATATTGACGATGAAACACAGAAATTGCATCGGAATTAAATACAAAATTCACTATGCCGACTTAAGTAAAGGAAGACTGAATCTTCTTACTGACTATGTTTTGAACCATTCCTGTGACACTAGTTATAGATTCCGATGCTTCACTTCAGGTTTACTGTATCCCTCTGACCTTATTGCCGATGAAACACAAAACTGCATCGGAGTTAAATAGAAAAGGTACAATGCCGACATAAGTACAAGAAGACTGACTCCTCTTACTGTTTATGCTTTGAACCATTCCTGCGACACTCGTTATAGATTCCGATGCTTGACTTCAGTTTCACGGTATCCCTAGGACCTTCTTATTGACGATGAAACACAGAAATTGCATCGGAATTAAATACAAAAGGCACAATGCCGACATAAGTACTACAGGCTGACTCTTATTACTGTCTATGTTTTGAACCATTCCTGTGACACTAGTTATAGATTCCGATGCTTCACTTCAGGTTTACTGTATTCCTTGCACCTTCTTATTCACGATGAAACACAGAAATTGCATTGGAAATAAATACAAAAGGCACAATGCCGACTTAAGTACAAGAAGACTGACTCTTCTTACTGTCTATGTTTTGAACCAATCCTGTGACACTAGTAATAGATTCCGATGCTTCACCTCATGTTTACTGTATCCCTTGGACCTTCTTATTGACGATGAAACTCAGAAATTGCATCGGAATTAAATACAAAAGGCACAATGCCGACTTAAGTACAAAAAGACTGACTCTTCTTACTGACTATGATTTGAACCATTCCTGTGACACTAGTTATAGATTCCGACGCTGCACTTAAGGTTTACTGTATCCCTCTGACCTTCTTATTGACGATGAAACACAGAAATTCACCGGAATAAAATACAAAAGGCACAATGCCGACTTAAGTACAAGAAGACTGACTCTTCTTACTGTCTATGCTTTGAACCATTCCTGTGACACTAGTTATAGCTTCCGATGCTTCACTTCAGGTTTACTGTATGCATTGGACCTTCTTATTGACGATGAAACACAGAAATTTCATCGGAATTAAATACAAAAGGCACAATGCCGACTTAAGTACAAGAGACTGACTCTTTTTACTGTCTATGTTTTGAACCATTCCTGTGACACTAGTTATAGATTCCGATGCTTCACTTCAGGTTTACTGTATCCCTTGGACCCTCCTATCGACGATGAAACACAGAAATTGCATCGGAATTAAATACAATAGGCACAATGCCGACTTAAGTACAAAAAGATTGACTCTTCCTACTGACTATGTTTGAACCATCCCTGTGACACTAGTTATAGACTCCAATGATTCACTTCAGGTTTACTGTATCCCTCTGACCATCTTATTGATGATGAAACACAGAAATTGCATCGGAAATAAATACAAAAGGCACAATGCCGACTTAAGTACAAGAAGACTGACTCTTCTTACTGTCTTTGTTTTGAACCAATCCTGTGACACTAGTTATAGATTCCGATGCTTCACTTCAGGTTGACTGTATCCCTCTGACCTTCTTATTGACGATGAAACACAGAAATTGCATCGGAAATAAATACAAAAGGCACAATGCCGACTTAAGTACAAGAGACTGACTATTTTTACTGTCTATGATTTGAACCATTCCTGTGACACTAGTTATAGATTCCGATTCTTCACTTCAGGTTTACTGTATCCCTTGGACCTTCTTATTGACGATGAAACAAAGAAATTGCATCGGAATTAAATACAAAATTCTCTATGCCGACTTAAGTAAAGGAAGACTGACTCTTCTTACTGACTATGTTTTGAACCATTCCTGTGACACTAGTTATAGATTCCGATGCTTCACTTCAGGTTTACTGTATCCCTTGGACCCTCCTATCGACGGTGAAACACAGAAGTTGCATCGGAATTAAATACAAAAGGCACAATGCCGACTTAAGTACAAGAAGATTGACTCTTCCTACTGACTATGCTTTGAACCATCCCTGTGACACTAGTTATAGACTCCGATGATTCACTTCAGGTTTACTGTATCCCTCTGACCATCTTATTGACGATGAAACACAGAAATTGCATCGGAAATAAATACAAAAGGCACAATGCCGACTTAAGTACAAGAAGACTCACTCTTCTTACTGTCTTTGTTTTGAACCAATCCTGTGACACTAGTTATAGATTCCGATGCTTCACTTCAGGTTTACTGTTTCCCTTCGGTACTTCTTATAGACGATGAAACACAGAATTTCATCGGAATTAAATACAAAAGGCCCAATGACGACTTAAGTACAAAAAGATAGACTCTTCTTACTGTCTATGTTTTGAACCATTCCCGTAACACTAGTTATAGATTCCGATGCTTCACTTCAGGTTTACTGTATCCCTCTAACCTTCTTATTGACGATGAAACAGAGACATTGCTTCGGAATTAAATTCAAAAGGCACTATGCCGACTTAAGTACAAGAAGACTGACTCTGCTTACTGACTACGTTTTGAACCATTCCTGTGACACTAGTTATAGATCCCGAATCTTCACTTCAGGTTTACTGTATCCCTTGGACCTTCTTATTAACGATGAAAAAAGAAATTGCATCGGAATTAAATACAAAATTCACTTTGCCGATTTAAGTAAAGGAAGACTGACTCTTCTTACTGACTATGTTTTGAACCATTCCTGTGACACTAGTTATAGATTCCGATGCTTCACTTCAGGTTTACTGTATCCCTCTGACCTTCTTATTGACGATGAAACACAGAAATTCCATCGGAATTAAATAGAAAAGGCACCATGCCGACTTAAGTACAAGAACACTGACTCCTCTTACTGTCTATGTTTTGAACCATTCCTGCGACACTCGTTATAGATTCCGATGCTTGACTTCAGTTTCACGGTATCCTTTGGACCTTCTTATTGACGATGAAACACAGAAATTGCATCGGCATTAAATACAAAAGGCACAATGCCGACATAAGTACTACAAACTGACTCTTCTTACTGTCTATGTTTTGAACCATTCCTGTGACACTAGTTATAGATTCCGATGCTTCACTTCAGGTTTACTGTTTTCCTTGCACCTTCTTATTGACGATGAAACACAGAAATTGCATCGGAAATAAATACAAAAGGCACAATGCCGACTTAAGTACAGGAACACTGACTCTTCTTACTGTCTATGTTTTGAACCATTCCTGCGACACTAGTTATAGATTCCGATGCTTGACTTCAGTTTTACTGTATCCCTTGGACCATCTTATTGACGATGAAACACAGAAATTTCATCGGAATTAAATACAAAAGGCACAATGCCGACTTAAGTACAAGAGACTGACTCTTTTTACTGTGTATGTTTTGAACCATTCCTGTGACACTAGTTATAGATTCCGATTCTTCACTTCAGGTTTACTGTATCCCTTGGACCTTCTTATTGACGATGAAACTCAGAAATTGCATTGGAATTAAATTCAAAAGGCACAATGCCGACATAAGTACAAAAAGACTGACTCTTCTTACTGACTATGTTTTGGACCATTCCTGTGACACTAGTTATAGATTCCGATGCTGCACTTAAGGTTTACTGTATCCCTCTGACCCTCTTATTGACGATGAAACACAGAAATTCACCGGAATAAAATACAAAAGGCACAATGCCGACTTAAGTACAAGAAGACTGACTCTTCTTACTGTCTATGTTTTGAACCATTCCTGTGACACTAGTTACAGATTCCGATGCTTCACTTCAGGTTTACTGTATGCATTGGACCATCTTATTGACGATGAAACACAGAAATTGCATCGGAATTAAATACAAAAGGCACAATGTGGACTTAAGTACATGAATACTGACTCTGCTTACTGACTATGTTTTCGACCATTCCTGTGACACTAGTTATAGATTCCGATGCTTCACTTCAGGTTTACTGTATCCCTTGGACCCTCCTATCGACGATGATACACAGAAATTGCATCGGAATTAAATACAAAAGCCACAATGCCGACTTAAGTACAAGAAGATTGACTCTTCCTACTGACTATGCTTTGAACCATCCCTGTGACACTAGTTATAGACTCCGATGATTCACTTCAGGTTTACTGTATCCCTCTGACCATCTTATTGACGATGAAACACAGAAATTGCATCGGAAATAAATACAAAAGGCACAATGCCGACTTAAGTACAAGAAGACTGACTCTGCTTACTGACTACTTTTTGAACCATTCCTGTGACACTAGTTATAGATCCCGAATCTTCACTTCAGGTTTACTGTATCCCTTGGACCTTCTTATTGACGATGAAAAAAGAAATTGCATCGGAATTAAATACAAAATTCACTATGCCGACTTAAGTAAAGGAAGACTGACTCTTCTTACTGACTATGTTTTGAACCATTCCTGTGACACTAGTTATAGATTCCGATGCTTCACTTCAGGTTTACTGTATCCCTCTGACCTTCTTATTGACGATGAAACACAGAAATTCCATCGGAATTAAATAGAAAAGGCACCATGCCGACTTAAGTACAAGAACACTGACTCCTCTTACTGTCTATGTTTTGAACCATTCCTGCGACACTCGTTATAGATTCCGATGCTTGACTTCAGTTTCACGGTATCCTTTTGTCCTTCTTATTGACGATGAAACACAGAAATTGCATCGGCATTAAATACAAAAGGCACAATGCCGACATAAGTACTACAAACTGACTCTTCTTACTGTCTATGTTTTGAACCATTCCTGTGACACTAGTTATAGATTCCGATGCTTCACTTCATTTTTACTGTCTTCCTTGCACCTTCTTATTGACGATGAAACACAGAAATTGCATCGGAAATAAATACAAAAGGCACAATGCCGACTTAAGTACAAGAAGACTGACTCTTCTTACTGTCTATGTTTTGAACCAATTCTTTGATACTAGTTATAGATTCCGATGCTTCACTTCATGTTTACTGTATCCCTTGGACCTTCTTATTGACGATGAAACTCAGAAATTGCATCGGAAATAAATACAAAGGCACAATGCCGACTTAAGTACAAAAAGACTGACTCTTCCTACTGACTATGTTTGAACCATCCCTGTGACAAAAGTTATAGACTCCGATGATTCACTTCAGGTTTACTGTATCCCTCTGACCTTCTTATTGACGATGAAACACAAAATTGCATCATAATTAAATAGAAAAGGGACAATGCCGACATAAGTACAAAAAGACTGACTCTTCTTACTGACTATGTTTTGAACCATTCCTGTGACACTAGTTATAGATTCCGATGCTGCACTTAAGGTTTACTGTATCCCTCTGACCTTCTTATTGACGATGAAACACAGAAATTCACCGGAATAAAATACAAAAGGGACAATGCCGACTTAAGTACAAGAAGATTGACTCTTCCTACTGACTATGTTTGAACCATCCCTGTGACAAAAGTTATAGACTCCGATGATTCACTTCAGGTTTACTGTATCCCTCTGACCATCTTATTGATGATGAAACACAGGAATTGCATCGGAAATAAATACAAAAGGCACAATGCCGACTTAAGTACAAGAAGACTGACTCTTCTTACTGTCTTTGTTTTGAACCAATCCTGTGACACTAGTTATAGATTCCGATGCTTCACTTCAGGTTTACTGTATCCCTTCGGTCCTTCTTATAGACGATGAAACACAGAATTTCATCGGAATTAAATACAAAAGGCACAATGACGACTTAAGTACAAAAAGACTGACTCTTCTTACTGTCTATGTTTGAACCATTCCTGTAACACTAGTTATAGATTCCGATGCTTCACTTCGGGTTTACTGTATCCCTCTGACCTTCTTATTGACGATGAAACAGAGATATTGCTTCGGAATTAAATACAAAAGGCACTATGCCGACTTAAGTACAAGAAGACTGACTCTGCTTACTGACTATGTTTTGAACCATTCCTGTGACACTAGTTATAGATTCCGATGCTTCACTTCAGGTTTACTGTATCCCTCTGACCTTCTTATTGACGATGAAACACAGAAATTGCATCGGAATTGAATACAAAAGGCACAATGCCGACTTACGTAGATGAAGACTGACGCTTCTTACTGTTTATGTTTTGAACCATTCCTCTGACACTAGCTATAGATTCCGATGCTACACTCCAGGTTTACTGTATCCCTTGGACCTTCTTATTGACGATGAAACACAGAAATTGCATCGGAATTAAATACTAAAGGCACAATACCGACTTAAGGACAAGAAGACTGACTCTTCTTACTGACTATGTTTTGAACCATTCCTGTGACACTAGTTATAGATTCTGATGCTTCACTTCAGGTTTATTGTATCCCTTTTACCTTCTTATTGACGATGAAACACAGATGTTGTATCGGAATTAAATACAAAAGGCACAATGCCGACTTAAGTACAAGAAGACTGTCTCTTCTTACTGTCTATGTTTTGAACCATTCCTGTGACACTAGTTATAGATTCCGATGCTTCACTTCAGGTTTACTGTATCCCTTGGACCCTCTTACTGACGATGAAAGACAGAAATTGTATCGGAATTAAATACAAAAGGCACAATGCCGACTTAAGGACAAGAAGACTGACTCTTCTTTCTGTCTACGTTTTGAACCATTCCATTGACACTAGTTATAGATTCCGATGCTTCACTCCAGGTTTACTGTATCCCTTGGACCTTCTTATTGACGATGAAACACAAAATTGCATCATAATTAAATAGAAAAGGGACAATGCCGACTTAAGTACTACAAACTGACTCTTCTTACTGTCTATGTTTTGAACCATTCCTGTGACACTAGTTATAGATTCCGATGCTTCACTTCATTTTTACTGTATTCCTTGCACCTTCTTATTGACGATGAAACACAGAAATTGCATCGGAAATAAATACAAAAGGCACAATGCCGACTTAAGTACAAGAAGACTGACTCTTCTTACTGTCTATGTTTTGAACCAATTCTTTGATACTAGTTATAGATTCCGATGCTTCACTTCATGTTTACTGTATCCCTTGGACCTTCTTATTGACGATGAAACTCAGAAATTGCATCGGAAATAAATACAAAGGCACAATGCCGACTTAAGTACAAAAAGACTGACTCTTCCTACTGACTATGTTTGAACCATCCCTGTGACAAAAGTTATAGACTCCGATGATTCACTTCAGGTTTACTGTATCCCTCTGACCTTCTTATTGACGATGAAACACAAAATTGCATCATAATTAAATAGAAAAGGGACAATGCCGACTTAAGTACAAAAAGACTGACTCTTCTTACTGACTATGTTTTGAACCATTCCTGTGACACTAGTTATAGATTCCGATGCTGCACTTAAGGTTTACTGTATCCCTCTGACCTTCTTATTGACGATGAAACACAGAAATTCACCGGAATAAAATACAAAAGGGACAATGCCGACTTAAGTACAAGAAGATTGACTCTTCCTACTGACTATGTTTGAACCATCCCTGTGACAAAAGTTATAGACTCCGATGATTCACTTCAGGTTTACTGTATCCCTCTGACCATCTTATTGATGATGAAACACAGGAATTGCATCGGAAATAAATACAAAAGGCACAATGCCGACTTAAGTACAAGAAGACTGACTCTTCTTACTGTCTTTGTTTTGAACCAATCCTGTGACACTAGTTATAGATTCCGATGCTTCACTTCAGGTTTACTGTATCCCTCTGACCTTCTTATTGACGATGAAACACAGAAATTGCATCGAAATTAAATAGAACAGGCACAATGCCGACTTAAGTACAGGAACACTGACTCTTCTTACTGTCTATGTTTTGAACCATTCCTGCGACACTAGTTATTGATTCCGATGCTTGACTTCAGGTTTACTGTATCCCTTGGATCTTCTTATTGACGATGAAACACAGAAATTGCAACGGAATTAAATACACAAGGCACAATGCCGACTTATGTACAAGAAGACTGACTCTTCCTACAATCTATGTTTTGAACCATTCCTGTGACACTAGTTATAGATTCTGATGCTTCACTTCAGGTTTATTGTATCCCTTTTACCTTCTTATTGACGATGAAACACAGATGTTGTATCGGAATTAAATACAAAAGGCACAATGCCGACTTAAGTACAAGAAGACTGTCTCTTCAACTGTCTATGTTTTGAACCATTCCTGTGACACTAGTTATAGATTCCGATGCTTCACTTCAGGTTTACTGTATCCCTTGGACCCTCTTACTGACGATGAAAGACAGAAATTGTATCGGAATTAAATACAAAAGGCACAATGCCGACTTAAGGACAAGAAGACTGACTCTTCTTACTGTCTACGTTTTGAACCATTCCATTGACACTAGTTATAGATTCCGATGCTTCACTCCAGGTTTACTGTATCCCTTGGACCTTCTTATTGACGATGAAACACAGAATTTGCATCGGAATTTAATACAAAAGGCACAATGCCGACTCAAGTACAAGAAGACTGACTCTTCTTACTGTCCACGTTTTGAACCATTCCTGTGACACTAGTTGTTGATTCTGATGCTTCACTTCAGGTTTACTCTATCCCTCTGACGTTCTTATTGACGATGAAACACAGAAATTGCATCGGAATTAATACAAAAGGCACAATGCCGACTTAAGTACAGGAAGACTGTATCTTCTTACTGTCTATGTTTTCAACCATTCCTGTGACACTAGTTAGCGATTCCGATGCTTCACTTCAGGTTTACAGTATCATTTGGACCTTCTTATTGACGATCAAACACAGAAATTACATCGGAATTAAATACAAAAGGCACAATGCCGACTTAAGTACAAAAAGACTGACTGTTCTTACTGACTATCTTTTGAACTATTCCTGTGACACTAGTTATAGATTCCGATGCTTCACTTCAGGTTTTGTGTATCCCTCTGACCTTCTTATTGACGATGAAACACAGAAATTGCACCGGAATTAAATAGGAAAGGCACAATGCCGACTTAAGTACAAGAAGACTGACTCTTCTTACTGTCTATGTTTTGAACCATTACTGTGACACTAGTTATAGAATCCGATGCTTGACTTCAGGTTTACTGTATCCCTTGGACCTTCCTATTGACGATGAAACACAGAAATTGCATCGGAATTTAATACAAATGGCACAATGCCGACTCAAGTACAAGAAGACTGACTCTTCTTACTGACTATGCTTTGAACCATTCCTGTGACACTAGTTATAGATTCCGATGCTTCACTTCAGGTTTACTGTTCCCTCTGACCTTCTCATTGAGGATGAAACACAGAAATTGCATCGGAATTTAATACAAAATGCACATTGCCGACTTAAGTACAAAAAGACTGACTCCTTTTACTGTCGATGTTTGAACCATTCCTGTGACACTAGTTATAGATTCCGATGCTTCACTTCAGGTTTACTGTATCCCTTGTACCTTCTTATTGACGATGAAACACAGAAATTGCATCGGAATTAAATAGAAAAGGCACAATGCCGACTTAAGTACACGAAGACTGACTCTTCTTACAGACTATGTTTTGAACCATTCCTGTGACACTAGTTATAGATTCCGATGCTTCACTTCAGGTTTACTGTATCCCTTGGACCTTCGTATTGACGATGAAACACAGAAATTGCATCGGAATTAAATACAAAAGGCACAATGCCGACTTAAGTACATAAAGACCGATTCTTCTTACTGTCTATGTTTTGAACCATTCTCTGTGACACTAGTTATAGATTCCGATGTTACACTCCAGGTTTACTGTATCCCTTGGACCTTCTTATTGACGATGAAACACAGAAATTGCATCTGAATTAAATAAAAAATGCACAATGCCGACTTAAGTGCAAGAAGACTGACTCTTCTTACTGGCTATGTTTATAACCTTTTCTGTGACACTAGTTATAGATTCCGATGCTTCACTTCAGGTTTACTGTATCCCTTGGACCTTCTTATTGACGATGAAACACAAAAATCGCATCGGAATTAAATACAAAAGGCACAATGCCGACTTAAGTACATAAAGACCGATTCTTCTTACTGTCTATGTTTTGAACCATTCTCTGTGACACTAGTTATAGATTCCGATGTTACACTCCAGGTTTACTGTATCCCTTGGACCTTCTTATTGACGATGAAACACAGAAATTGCATCTGAATTAAATAAAAAATGCACAATGCCGACTTAAGTGCAAGAAGACTGACTCTTCTTACTGGCTATGTTTTTAACCTTTTCTGTGACACTAGTTATAGATTCCGATGCTTCACTTCAGGTTTACTGAATCCCTTGGACCTTCTTATTGACGATGAAACACAGTAATTGCAATGGAATTAAGTACACAAGGCACAATGCCGACTTAAGTACAAGAAGACTGACTCTTCCTGCAGGCTATGTTTTGAACCATTCCTGTGACACTTGTTTTGGTTTCCGATGCTTCACTTCAGGTTTACTGTATCCCTCTGACCTTCTTATTGACGATGAAACACAGAAATTGCATAGGAAGTAAATAAAAAAGGCACAATGAGGACTTAAGTACAAGAAGACTGACTCTTCCTACTATCTATGTTTTGAACCATTCCTGTGACACTAGTTATAGATTCCGATGCTTCACTTCAGGTTTACTGTATCCCTTCGGTCCTTCTTATAGACGATGAAACACAGAATTTTATCGGAATTAAATACAAAAGGCACAATGCCGACTTAAGTACAACAAGACTGACTCTTCTTACTGTCAATGTTTAAACCATTCCTGTAACACTAGTTATAGATTCCGATGCTTCACTTCAGGTTTACTGTATCCCACTGACCTTCTTATTGACGATGACACACAGATATTGCTTCGGAATTAAATACAAAAGGCACTATGCCGACTTAAGTATAAGATGACAGACTCTGCTTACTGACTATGTTTTGAACCATTCCTGTGACACTAGTTATAGATTCCGATGCTTCACTTCAGGTCTACTGCATCCCTCTGACCTTCTTATTAACGATGAAACACAGAAATTGCATCGGAATTAAATAGAAAATTCACAATGCCGACTTAAGTACAGGATCACTGACTCTTCTTACTGTCTATGTTTTGAACCATTCCTGCGACACTAGTTATAGATTCCGATGCTTGACTTCAGGTTTACTGTATCCCTTGGACCTTCTTATTGACGATAAAACACAGAAATTGCAACGGAATTAAATACACAATGCACAATGCCGACTTAATTACAAGAAGACTGACACTTCCTGCTGGCTATGTTTGAACCATTCCTGTGACACTTGTTTTGGATTCCGATGCTTCACTTCAGGTTTACTATTTCCCTCTGACCTTCTTATTGACGATGAAACACAGAAATTGCATCGGAATTAAATATAAAAGGCACAATGCCGACTTAAGTACAAGAAGACTGTCTCTTCTTACTGTCTATGTTTTGAACCAATCCTGTGACACTAGTTATAGATTCCGATGCTTCACTTCAGGTTTACTGTATCTCTTGGACCCTCTTACTGACGATGAAAGACAGAAATTGCATCGGAATTAAATATAAAAGGCACAATGCCGACTTAAGTACAAGAAGACTGTCTCTTCTTACTGTCTATGTTTTGAACCATTCCTGTGACAATAGTTATAGATTCCGATGCTGCACTTAAGGTTTACTGTATCCCGCTGACCTTCTTATTGACGATGAAACACAGAAATTCACCGGAATAAAATAAAAAAGGCACAATGCCGACTTAAGTACAAGAAGACTGACTCTTCTTACTGTCTATGTTTTGAACCATTCCTGTGACACTAGTTATAGATTCCGATGTTACACTCCAGGTTTACTGTATCCCTTGGAACTTCTTATTGACGATGAAACACAGAAATCGCATCTGAATTAAATAAAAAATGCACAATTCCGACTTAAGTGCAAGAAGACTGACTCTTCTTACTGGCTATGTTTTGAACCATTTCTGTGACACTTGTTATAGATTCCGATGCTTCACTTCAGGTTTACTGTATCCCTTGGACCTTCTTATTGACGATGAAACACAGAAATAGCTACGGAATTAAATACACAAGGCACAATGCCGACTTAAGTACTAGAAGACTGACTCTTCCTGCTGGCTATGTTTTGAACCATTCCTGTGACACTTGTTTTGGTTTCCGATGCTTCACTTCAGGTTTACTGTATCCCTCTGACCTTCTTATTGACGATGAAACACGGAAATTGCATCGGAATTAAATACAAAAGGCACAATGCCGACTTAAGTACAAGAAGACTGAGTCTTCCTACTGTCTATGTTTTGAACCATTCCTGTGACACTAGTTATAGATTCCGATGCTTCACTTCAGGTTTACTGTATCCCTTCGGTCCTTCTTATAGACGATGAAACACAGAATTTCATCGGAATTCAATACAAAAGGCACAATGCCGACTTAAGTACAAGAAGACTGACTCTCCTTACTGTCTATGTTTTGAACCATTCCTGTAACACTAGTTATAGATTCCGATGCTTCACTTCAGGTTTACTGTATCCCTCTGACCTTCTTATTGACGATGTAACACAGATATTGCTTCGGAATTAAATAGAAAATGCACAATGCCGACTTAAGTACAAGAAGACTGACTCTGCTTACTGACTATGTTTTGAACCATTCCTGTGACACTAGTTATAGATACCGATGCTTCACTTCAGGTTTACTGTATCCCTTGGACCTTCATATTGACGATGAAACACAGAAATTGCATCGAAATTAATTAGAACAGGCACAATGCCGACTTAAGTACAGGAACACTGACTCTTCTTACTGTCTATGTTTTGAACCATTCCTGCGACACTAGTTATTGATTCCGATGCTTGACTTCAGGTTTACTGTATCCCTTGGATCTTCTTATTGACGATGAAACACAGAAATTGCAACGGAATTAAATACACAAGGCACAATGCCGACTTATGTACAAGAAGACTGACTCTTCCTACAATCTATGTTTTGAACCAATCCTGTGACACTAGTTATAGATTCCGATGCTTCACTTCAGGTTTACTGTATCCCTTCGGTCCTTCTTATTGACGATGAAACACAGAATTTCATCGGAATTTAATACAAAAGGCACAATGACGACTTAAGTACAAAAAGACTGACACTTCTTACTGACTATGTTTTGAACCATTCCTGTGACACTAGTTATAGATTCCGATGCTGCACTTAAGGTTTACTGTATCCCTCTGACCTTCTTATTGGCGATGAAACACAGAAATTCACCGGAATAAAATACAAAAGGCACAATGCCGACTTAAGTACAAGAAGACTGACTCTTCTTACTGTCTATGTTTTGAACCATTCCTGTGACATTAGTTATAGATTCCGATGCTTCACTTCAGGTTTACTGTATGCATTGGACCCTCTTATTGACGATGAAACACAGAAATTGCATCGGAATTAAATACAAAAGGCACAATGTGGACTTAAGTACATGAAAACTGACTCTGCTTACTGACTATGTTTTGAACCATTCCTGTGACACTAGTTATAGATTCCGATGCTTCACTTCAGGTTTACTGTATCCCTTGGACCCTCCTATCGACGATGAAACACAGAAATTGCATCGGAATTAAATACAAAAGGCACAATGCCGACTTAAGTACAAGAAGATTGACTCTTCCTACTGACTATGATTTGAACCATCCCTGTGACACTAGTTATAGACTCCGATGATTCACTTCAGGTTTACTGTATCCCTCTGACCATCTTATTGACGATGAAACACAGAAATTGCATCGGAAATAAATACAAAAGGCACAATGCCGACTTAAGTACAAGAAGGCTCACTCTTCTTACTGTCTTTGTTTTGAACCAATCCTGTGACACTAGTTATAGATTCCGATGCTTCACTTCAGCTTTACTGTATCCCTTCGGTCCTTCTTATAGACGATGAAACACAGAATTTCATCGGAATTAAATACAAAAGGCACAATGACGACTTAAGTACAAAAAGATAGACTCTTCTTACTGTCTATGTTTTGAACCACTCCCGTAACACTAGTTATAGATTCCGATGCTTCACTTCAGGTTTACTGTATCCCTCTGACCTTCTTATTGACGATGAAACACAGATATTGCTTCGGAATTAAATACAAAAGGCACTATGCCGACTTAAGTATAAGAAGACTGACACTGCTTACTGACTATGTTTTGAACCATTCCTGTGACACTAGTTATAGATTGCGATGCTTCACTTCAGGTTTACTGTATCCCTCTGACCTTCTTATTAACGATGAAACACAGAAATTGCATCGGAATTAAATAGAAAATTCACAATGCCGACTTAAGTACAGGAACACTGACACTTCTTACTGTCTATGTTTTGAACCATTCCTGCGACACTAGTTATAGATTCCGATGCTTGACTTCAGATTTACTGTATCCCTTGGACCTTCTTATTGACGATAAAACACAGAAATTGCAACGGAATTAAATACACAAGGCACAATGCCGACTTAAGTACAAGAAGACTGACACTTCCTGCTGGCTATGTTTGAACCATTCCTGTGACACTAGTTTTGGATTCCGATGCTTCACTTCAGGTTTACTATTTCCCTCTGACCTTCTTATTGACGATGAAACACAGAAATTGCATCGGAATTAAATATAAAAGGCACAATGCCGACTTAAGTACAAGAAGACGGTCTCTTCTTACTGTCTATGTTTTGAACCAATCCTGTGACACTAGTTATAGATTCCGATGCTTCACTTCAGGTTTACTGTATCCCTTGGACCTTCTTATTGACGATGAAACACAGAAATAGCTACGGAATTAAATACACAAGGCACAATGCCGACTTAAGTACAAGAAGACTGACTCTTCCTGCTGGCTATGTTTTGAACCATTCCTGTGACACTTGTTTTGGTTTCCGATGCTTCTCTTCAGGTTTACTGTATCCCTCTGACCTTCTTATTGACGATGAAACACGGAAATTGCATCGGAATTAAATACAAAAGGCACAATGCCGACTTAAGTACAAGAAGACTGAGTCTTCCTACTGTCTTTGTTTTGAACCATTCCTGTGACACTAGTTATAGATTCCGATGCTTCACTTCAGGTTTACTGTATCCCTTCGGTCCTTCTTATAGACGATGAAACACAGAATTTCATCGGAATTAAATACAAAAGGCACAATGCCGACTTAAGTACAAAAAGACTGACTCTTCTTACTGTCTATGTTTTGAACCATTCCTGTAACACTAGTTATAGATTCCGATGCTTCACTTCAGGTTTACTGTATCCCTCTGACCTTCTTATTGACGATGAAACACAGATATTGCTTCGGAATTAAATAGAAAATGCACAATGCCGACTTAAGTACAAGAAGACTGACTCTGCTTACTGACTATGTTTGAACCATTCCTGTGACACTAGTTATAGGTACCGATGCTTCACTTCAGGTTTACTGTATCCCTTGGACCTTCATATTGACGATGAAACACAGAAATTGCATCGAAATTAAATAGAACAGGCACAATGCCGACTTAAGTACAGGAACACTGACTCTTCTTACTGTCTATGTTTTGAACCATTCCTGCGACACTAGTTATTGATTCCGATGCTTGACTTCAGGTTTACTGTATCCCTTGGATCTTCTTATTGACGATGAAACACAGAAATTGCAACGGAATTAAATACACAAGGCACAATGCCGACTTATGTACAAGAAGACTGACTCTTCCTACAATCTATGTTTTGAACCAATCCTGTGACACTAGTTATAGATTCCGATGCTTCACTTCAGGTTTACTGTATCCCTTCGGTCCTTCTTATTGACGATGAAACACAGAATTTCATCGGAATTTAATACAAAAGGCACAATGCCGACTTAAGTACAAGAAGACTGACTCTTCTTATTGTCTATGTTTTGAACCATTCCTGTGACACTAGTTATAGATTCCGATGCTTCACTTCAGGTTTACTGTATGCATTGGACCCTCTTATTGACGATGAAACACAGAAATTGCATCGGAATTAAATACAAAAGGCACAATGTGGACTTAAGTACATGAAAACTGACTCTGCTTACTGACTATGTTTTGAACCATTCCTGTGACACTAGTTATAGATTCCGATGCTTCACTTCAGGTTTACTGTATCCCTTGGACCCTCCTATCGACGATGAAACACAGAAATTGCATCGGAATTAAATACAAAAGGCACAATGCCGACTTAAGTACAAGAAGATTGACTCTTCCTACTGACTATGATTTGAACCATCCCTGTGACACTAGTTATAGACTCCGATGATTCACTTCAGGTTTACTGTATCCCTCTGACCATCTTATTGACGATGAAACACAAATTGCATCGGAAATAAATACAAAAGGCACAATGATGACTTAAGTACAAGAAGACTCACTCTCCTTACTGTCTTTGTTTTGAACCAATCCTGTGACACTAGTTATAGATTCCGATGCTTCACTTCAGGTTTACTGTATCCCTTCGGTCCTTCTTATAGACGATGAAACACAGAATTTCATCGGAATTAAATGCAAAAGGCACAATGACGACTTAAGTACAAAAAGATAGACTCTTCTTACTGTCTATGTTTTGAACCATTCCCGTAACACTAGTTATATATTCCGATGCTTCACTTCAGGTTTACTGTATCCCTCTGACCTTCTTATTGACGATGAAACAGAGATATTGCTTCGGAATTAAATTCAAAAGGCACTATGCCGAATTAAGTACAAGAAGACTGACTCTGCTTACTGACTATGTTTTGAACCATTCCTGTGACACTAGTTATAGATTCCGATGCTTCACTTCAGGTTTACTGTATCCCTCTGACCTTCTTATTGACGATGAAACACAGAAATTGCATCGGAATTAAATAGAAAAGGCACAATGCCGCCTTAAGTACAGGAACACTGACTCTTCTTACTGTCTATGTTTTGAACCATTCCTGCGATACTAGTTATAGATTCCGATGCTTGACTTCAGTTTTACTGTATCCCTTGGACCTTCTTATTGACGATGAAACACAGAAATTTCATCGGAATTAAATACAAAAGGCACAATGCCGACTTAAGTACAAGAAGACTGATTCTTCTTACTGTCTATGTTTTGAACCAATCCTTTGACACTAGTTATAGATTCCGATGCTTCACTTCAGGTTTACTGTATCCCTCTGCCCTTCTTATTCACGATGAAACACAGAAATTGCATCGGAATTAAATACAAAAGGCACAATGCCGACATAAGTACTACAGACTGACTCTTATTACTGTCTATGCTTTGAACCATTCCTGTGACACAAGTTATAGATTCCGATGCTTCACTTCAGGTTTACTGTATTCCTTGCACCTTCTTATTGACGATGAAACACAGAAATTGCATCGGAAATAAATACAAAAGGCACAATGCCGACTTAAGTACAAGAAGACTGACTCTTCTTACTGTCTATGTTTTGAACCAATCCTGTGACACTAGTAATAGATTCCGATGCTTCACTTCATGTTTACTGCATCCCTTGGACCTTCTTATTGACGATGAAACTCAGAAATTGCATTGGAATTAAATACAAAAGGCACAATGCCGACTTAAGTACAAAAAGACTGACTCTTCTTACTGACTATGTTTTGGACCATTCCTGTGACACTAGTTATAGATTCCGATGCTGCACTTAAGGTTTACTGTATCCCTCTGACCTTCTTATTGACGATGAAACACAGAAATTCAACGGAATAAAATACAAAAGGCACAATGCCGACTTAAGTACAAGAAGACTGACTCTTCTTACTGTCTATGTTTTGAACCATTCCTGTGACACTAGTTATAGATTCCGATGCTTCACTTCAGGTTTACTGTATGCATTGGACCCTCTTATTGACGATGAAACACAGAAATTGCATCGGAATTAAATACAAAAGGCACAATGTGGACTTAAGTACATGAAAACTGACTCTGCTTACTGACTATGTTTTGAACCATTCCTGTGACACTAGTTATAGATTCCGACGCTTCACTTCAGGTTTACTGTATTCCTTGCACCTTCTTATTGACGATGAAACACAGAAATTGCATGGGAATTAAATACAAAAGGCACAATGTGGACTTAAGTACATGAAAACTGACTCTGCTTACTGACTATGTTTTGAACCATTCCTGTGACACTAGTTATAGATTCCGATGCTTCACTTCAGGTTTACTGTATCCCTCTGACCTTCTTATTGACGATGAAACAGAGATATTGCTTCGGAATTAAATACAAAAGGCACTATGCCGACTTAAGTACAAGAAGACTGACCCTGCTTACTGACTATGTTTTGAACCATTCCTGTGACACTAGTTATAGATTCCGATGCTTCACTTCAGGTTTACTGTATCCCTTGGACCTTCTTATTGACGATGAAACACAGAAATAGCTACGGAATTAAATACACAAGGCACAATGCCGACTTAAGTACAAGAAGACTGACTCTTCCTGCTGGCTATGTTTTGAACCATTCCTGTGACACTTGTTTTGGTTTCCGATGCTTCTCTTCAGGTTTACTGTATCCCTCTGACCTTCTTATTGACGATGAAACACGGAAATTGCATCGGAATTAAATACAAAAGGCACAATGCCGACTTAAGTACAAGAAGACTGAGTCTTCCTACTGTCTTTGTTTTGAACCATTCCTGTGACACTAGTTATAGATTCCGATGCTTCACTTCAGGTTTACTGTATCCCTTCGGTCCTTCTTATAGACGATGAAACACAGAATTTCATCGGAATTAAATACAAAAGGCACAATGCCGACTTAAGTACAAAAAGACTGACTCTTCTTACTGTCTATGTTTTGAACCATTCCTGTAACACTAGTTATAGATTCCGATGCTTCACTTCAGGTTTACTGTATCCCTCTGACCTTCTTATTGACGATGAAACACAGATATTGCTTCGGAATTAAATAGAAAATGCACAATGCCGACTTAAGTACAAGAAGACTGACTCTGCTTACTGACTATGTTTTGAACCATTCCTGTGACACTAGTTATAGGTACCGATGCTTCACTTCAGGTTTACTGTATCCCTTGGACCTTCATATTGACGATGAAACACAGAAATTGCATCGAAATTAAATAGAACAGGCACAATGCCGACTTAAGTACAGGAACACTGACTCTTCTTACTGTCTATGTTTTGAACCATTCCTGCGACACTAGTTATTGATTCCGATGCTTGACTTCAGGTTTACTGTATCCCTTGGATCTTCTTATTGACGATGAAACACAGAAATTGCAACGGAATTAAATACACAAGGCACAATGCCGACTTATGTACAAGAAGACTGACTCTTCCTACAATCTATGTTTTGAACCAATCCTGTGACACTAGTTATAGATTCCGATGCTTCACTTCAGGTTTACTGTATCCCTTCGGTCCTTCTTATTGACGATGAAACACAGAATTTCATCGGAATTTAATACAAAAGGCACAATGCCGACTTAAGTACAAGAAGACTGACTCTTCTTATTGTCTATGTTTTGAACCATTCCTGTGACACTAGTTATAGATTCCGATGCTTCACTTCAGGTTTACTGTATGCATTGGACCCTCTTATTGACGATGAAACACAGAAATTGCATCGGAATTAAATACAAAAGGCACAATGTGGACTTAAGTACATGAAAACTGACTCTGCTTACTGACTATGTTTTGAACCATTCCTGTGACACTAGTTATAGATTCCGATGCTTCACTTCAGGTTTACTGTATCCCTTGGACCCTCCTATCGACGATGAAACACAGAAATTGCATCGGAATTAAATACAAAAGGCACAATGCCGACTTAAGTACAAGAAGATTGACTCTTCCTACTGACTATGATTTGAACCATCCCTGTGACACTAGTTATAGACTCCGATGATTCACTTCAGGTTTACTGTATCCCTCTGACCATCTTATTGACGATGAAACACAAATTGCATCGGAAATAAATACAAAAGGCACAATGCCGACTTAAGTACAAGAAGACTCACTCTCCTTACTGTCTTTGTTTTGAACCAATCCTGTGACACTAGTTATAGATTCCGATGCTTCACTTCAGGTTTACTGTATCCCTTCGGTCCTTCTTGTAGACGATGAAACACAGAATTTCATCGGAATTAAATACAAAAGGCACAATGACGACTTAAGTACAAAAAGATAGACTCTTCTTACTGTCTATGTTTTGAACCATTCCCGTAACACTAGTTATATATTCCGATGCTTCACTTCAGGTTTACTGTATCCCTCTGACCTTCTTATTGACGATGAAACAGAGATATTGCTTCGGAATTAAATTCAAAAGGCACTATGCCGAATTAAGTACAAGAAGACTGACTCTGCTTACTGACTATGTTTTGAACCATTCCTGTGACACTAGTTATAGATTCCGATGCTTCACTTCAGGTTTACTGTATCCCTCTGACCTTCTTATTGACGATGAAACACAGAAATTGCATCGGAATTAAATAGAAAAGGCGCAATGCCGCCTTAAGTACAGGAACACTGACTCTTCTTACTGTCTATGTTTTGAACCATTCCTGCGATACTAGTTATAGATTCCGATGCTTGACTTCAGTTTTACTGTATCCCTTGGACCTTCTTATTGACGATGAAACACAGAAATTTCATCGGAATTAAATACAAAAGGCACAATGCCGACTTAAGTACAAGAAGACTGATTCTTCTTACTGTCTATGTTTTGAACCAATCCTTTGACACTAGTTATAGATTCCGATGCTTCACTTCATGTTTACTGTATCCCTTGGACCTTCTTATTGACGATGAAACAAAGAAATTGCATCGGAATTAAATACAAAATTCACTATGCCGACTTAAGTAAAGGAAGACTGACTCTTCTTACTGACTATGTTTTGAACCATTCCTGTGACACTAGTTATAGACACCGATGCTTCACTTCAGGTTTACTGTATCCCTCTGCCCTTCTTATTCACGATGAAACACAGAAATTGCATCGGAATTAAATAGAAAAGGCACAATGCCGACTTAAGTACAAGAACACTGACTCCTCTTACTGTCTATGTTTTGAACCATTCCTGCGACACTCGTTATAGATTCCGATGCTTGACTTCAGTTTCACGGTATTCTTTGGACCTTCTTATTGACGATGAAACACAGAAATTGCATCGGAATTAAATACAAAAGGCACAATGCCGACATAAGTACTACAGACTGACTCTTATTACTGTCTATGCTTTGAACCATTCCTGTGACACAAGTTATAGATTCCGATGCTTCACTTCAGGTTTACTGTATTCCTTGCACCTTCTTATTGACGATGAAACACAGAAATTGCATCGGAAATAAATACAAAAGGCACAATGCCGACTTAAGTACAAGAATACTGACTCTTCTTACTGTCTATGTTTTGAACCAATCCTGTGACACTAGTAATAGATTCCGATGCTTCACTTCATGTTTACTGCATCCCTTGGACCTTCTTATTGACGATGAAACTCAGAAATTGCATTGGAATTAAATACAAAAGGCACAATGCCGACTTAAGTACAAAAAGACTGACTCTTCTTACTGACTATGTTTTGGACCATTCCTGTGACACTAGTTATAGATTCCGATGCTGCACTTAAGGTTTACTGTATCCCTCTGACCTTCTTATTGACGATGAAACACAGAAATTCAACGGAATAAAATACAAAAGGCACAATGCCGACTTAAGTACAAGAAGACTGACTCTTCTAACTGTCTATGTTTTGAACCATTCCTGTGACACTAGTTATAGATTCCGATGCTTCACTTCAGGTTTACTGTATGCATTGGACCCTCTTATTGACGATGAAACACAGAAATTGCATCGGAATTAAATACAAAAGGCACAATGTGGACTTAAGTACATGAAAACTGACTCTGCTTACTGACTATGTTTTGAACCATTCCTGTGACACTAGTTATAGATTCCGACGCTTCACTTCAGGTTTACTGTATTCCTTGCACCTTCTTATTGACGATGAAACACAGAAATTGCATGGGAATTAAATACAAAAGGCACAATGTGGACTTAAGTACATGAAAACTGACTCTGCTTACTGACTATGTTTTGAACCATTCCTGTGACACTAGTTATAGATTCCGATGCTTCACTTCAGGATTACTGTATCCCTCTGACCTTCTTATTGACGATGAAACAGAGATATTGCTTCGGAATTAAATACAAAAGGCACTATGCCGACTTAAGTACAAGAAGACTGACCCTGCTTACTGACTATGTTTTGAACCATTCCTGTGACACTAGTTATAGATTCCGATGCTTCACTTCAGGTTTACTGTATCCCTCTGACCTTCTTATTGACGATGAAACACAGAAATTGCATCGGAATTAAATAGAAAAGGCACAATGCCGACTAAAGTACAGGAACACTGACTCTTCTTACTGTCTATGTTTTGAACCATTCCTGTGACACTAGTTACAGATTCCGATTCTCCACTTCAGGTTTACTGTATCCCTTGGACCTTCTTATTGACGATGAAACAAAGAAATTGCATCGGAATTAAATACAAAATTCTCTATGCCGACTTAAGTAAAGGAAGACTGACTCTTCTTACTGACTATGTTTTGAACTATTCCTGTGACACTAGTTATAGATTCCGATTCTTCACTTCAGGTTTACTGTATCCCTCTGATCTTCTTATTGACGATGAAACACAGAAATTGCATCGGAATTAAATAGAAAAGGCACAATGCCGACTTAAGTACAAGAACACTGACTCCTCTTACTGCCTATGTTTTGAACCATTCCCGCAACACTCGTTATAGATTCCGATGCTTGACTTCAGTTTCACGGTATCCTTTGGACCTTCTTATTGACGATGAAACACAGAAATTGCATCGGCATTAAATACAAAAGGCACAATGCCGACATAAGTACTACAAACTGACTCTTCTTACTGTCTATGCTTTGAACCATTCCTGTGACACTAGTTATAGATGCCGATGCTTCACTTCAGGTTTACTGTATCCCTCTGACCTTCTTATTGACGATGAAAAACCAAAATTGCATCGGAATTAAATACAAGAGGCACAATGCAGACTTAAGTACAAGAAGACTGACTCTTCTTACTGTCTATGTTTTGAACCAATCCTTTGACACTAGTTATAGATTCCGATGCTTCACTTGATGTTTACTGTATCCCTTGGACCTTCTTATTGACGATGAAACTCAGAAATTGCATCGGAATTAAATACAAAAGGCACAATGGCGACTTAAGTACAAAAAGACTGACTCTTCTTACTGACTATGTTTTGAACCATTCCTGTGACACTAGTTATAGATTCCGATGCTGCACTTAAGGTTTACTGTATCCCTCTGACCTTCTTATTGACGATGAAACAGAGATATTGCTTCGGAATTAAATACAAAAGGCACTATGCCGACTTAAGTACAAGAAGACTGACTCTGCTTACTGACTATGTTTTGAACCATTCCTGTGACACTAGTTATAGATTCCGATACCTCACTTCAGGTTTACTGTATCCCTCTGACCTTCTTATTGACGATGAAACACAGAAATTGCATCGGAATTAAATAGAAAAGGCACAATGCCGACTTAAGTACAGGAACACTGACTCTTCTTACTGTCTATTTTTTGAACCATTCCTGCGACACTAGATATAGATTCCGATGCTTGACTTCAGTTTTACTGTATCCCTTGGACCTCCTTATTGACGATGAAACACAGAAATTTCATCGGAATTAAATACAAAAGGCACAATGCCGACTTAAGTACAAGAGACTGACACTTTTTACTGTCTATGATTTGAACCATTCCTGTGACACTAGTTATAGATTCCGATTCTTCACTTCAGGTTTACTGTATCCTTTGGACCTTCTTATTGACGATGAAACAAAGAAATTGCGTCGGAATTAAATACAAAATTCACTATGCCGACTTAAGTAAAGGAAGACTGACTCTTCTTACTGACTATATTTTGAACCATTCCTGTGACACTAGTTATAGATTCCGATGCTTCACTTCAGGTTTACTGTATCCCTCTGACCTTCTTATTGACGATGAAACACAGAAATTGCATCGGAATTAAATAGAAAAGGCACAATGCCGACTTAAGTACAAGAACACTGACTCCTCTTACTGTCTATGTTTTGAACCATTCCTGCGACACTCGTTATAGATTCCGATGCTTGACTTCAGTTTCACGGTATTCTTTGGACCTTCTTATTGACGATGAAACACAGAAATTGCATCGGAATTAAATACAAAAGGCACAATGCCGACATAAGTACTACAGACTGACTCTTATTACTGTCTATGTTTTTAACCATTCCTGTGACACTAGTTATAGATTCCGATGCTTCACTTCAGGTTTACTGTATTCCTTGCACCTTCTTATTGACGATGAAACACAGAAATTGCATCGGAAATAAATACAAAAGGCACAATGCCGACTTAAGTACAAGAAGACTGACTCTTCTTACTGTCTATGTTTTGAACCAATCCTGTGACACTAGTAATAGATTCCGATGCTTCACTTCATGTTTACTGTATCCCTTGGACCTTCTTATTGACGATGAAACTCAGAAATTGCATTGGAATTAAATACAAAAGGCACAATGCCGACTTAAGTACAAAAAGACTGACTCTTCTTACTGACTATGTTTTGGACCATTCCTGTGACACTAGTTATAGATTCCGATGCTGCACTTAAGGTTTACTGTATCCCTTCTGACCTTCTTATTGACGATGAAACACAGAAATTCACCGGAATAAAATACAAAAGGCACAATGCCGACTTAAGTACAAGAAGACTGACTCTTCTTACTGTGTATGTTTTGAACCATTCCTGTGACACTAGTTATAGATTCCGATGCTTAACTTCAGGTTTACTGTATGCATTGGACACTCTTATTGACGATGAAACAAAGAAATTGCATCGGAATTAAATACAAAAGGCACAATGTGGACTTAAGTACATGAAAACTGACTCTGCTTACTGACTATGTTTTGAACCATTCCTGTGACAGTAGTTATAGATTCCGATGCTTCACTTCAGGTTTACTGTATCCCTTGGACCCTCCTATCGACGATGAAACACAGAAATTGCATCGGAATTAAATACAATAGGCACAATGCCGACTTAAGTACAAGAAGTTTGACTCTTCCTACTGACTAGGTTTGAACCATCCCTGTGACACTAGTTATAGACTCCGATGATTCACTTCAGGTTTACTGTATCCCTCTGACCATCTTATTTATGATGAAACACAGAAATTGCATCGGAAATAAATACAAAAGGCACAATGCCGACTTAAGTACAAGAAGACTGACACTTCTTACTGTCTTTGTTTTGAACCGATCCTGTGACACTAGTTATAGATTCCGATGCTTCACTTCAGGTTTACTGTATCCCTTCGGTCCTTCTTATAGACGATTAAACACAGAATTTCATCGGAATTAAATACAAAAGGCACAATGACGACTTAAGTACAAAAAGACTGACTCTTCTTACTGTCTATGTTTTGAACCATTCCTGTAACACTAGTTATAGATTCCGATGCTTCACTTCGGGTTTACTGTATCCCTCTGACCTTCTTATTGACGATGAAACAGAGATATTGCTTCGGAATTAAATACAAAAGGTGCTATGCCGACTTAAGTACAAGAAGACTGACTCTGCTTACTGACTATGTTTTGAATCATTTCTGTGACACTAGTTATAGATTCCGATGCTTCACTTCAGGTTTACTGTATCCCTCTGACCTTCTTATTGACGATGAAACACAGAAATTGCATCGGAATTGAATACAAAAGGCACAATGCCGACTTACGTACATGAAGACTGACGCTTCTTACTGTTTATGTTTTGAACCATTCCTCTGACACTAGCTATAGATTCCGATGCTACACTCCAGGTTTACTGTATCCCTTGGACCTTCTTATTGACGATGAAACACAGAAATTGCATCGGCGTTAAATACAAAAGGCACAATGCCGACATAAGTACTACAAACTGACTCTTCTTACTGTCTATGCTTTGAACCATTCCTGTGACACTAGTTATAGATTCCGATGGTCCACTTCAGGTTTACTGTATTCCTTGCACCTTCTTATTGACGATGAAACACAGAAATTGCATCGGAAATAAATACAAAGGCACAATGCCGACATAAGTACAAGAAGACTGACTCTTCTTACTGTCTATGTTTTGAACCAATCCTTTGACAATAGTTATAGATTCCGATGCTTCACTTCATGTTTACTGTATCCCTTGGACCTTCTTATTGACGATGAAACACAGAAATTCACCGGAATAAAATACAAAAGGCACAATGCCGACTTAAGTACAAGAAGACTGACTCTTCTTACTGTCTATGCTTTGAACCATTCCTGTGACACTAGTTATGGATTCCGATGCTTCACTTCAGGTTTACTGTATGCATTGGACCCTCTTATTGACGATGAAACAAAGAAATTGCATCGGAATTAAATACAAAATTCTCTATGCCGACTTAAGTAAAGGAAGACTGACTCTTCTTACTGACTATGTTTTGAACTATTCCTGTGACACTAGTTATATATTCCGATGCTTCACTTCAGGTTTACTGTATCCCTCTGACCTTCTTATTGACGATGAAACACAGATATTGCTTCGGAGTTAAATACAAAACGCACTATGCCGACATAAGTACAAGAAGACTGACCCTGCTTACTGACTATGTTTTGAACCATTCCTGTGACACTAGTTACAGATTCCGATGCTTCACTTCAGGTTTACTGTATCCCTCTACCCTTCTTATTGACGATGAAACACAGAAATTGCATCGGAATTAAATAGAAAAGGCACAATGCCGACTTAAGTACAGGAACACTGACTCTTCTTACTGTCTATGTTTTGAACCATTCCTGCGACACTAGATATAGATTCCGATGCTTGACTTCAGTTTTACTGTATCCCTTGGACCTTCTTATTGACGATGAAACACAGAAATTTCATCGGAAATAAATACAAAAGGCACAATGCCGACTTAAGTACAAGAGACTGACCCTTTTTACTGTCTATGATTTGAACCATTCCTGTGACACTAGTTATAGATTCCGATTCTTCACTTCAGGTTTACCGTATCCCTTGGACCTTCTTATTGACGATGAAACATAGAAATTGCATCGGAATGAAATACAAAATTCACTATGCCGTCTTAAGTAAAGGAAGACTGACTCTTCTTACTGACTATGTTTTGAACCATTCCTGTGACACTAGTTATAGATTCCGATGCTTCACTTCAGGTTTACTGTATCCCTCTGACCTTCTTATTGACGATGAAACACAGAAATTGCATCGGAATTAAATACAAAAGGCACAATGCCGACATAAGTACTACAGACCGACTCTTATTACTGTCTATGTTTTGAACCATTCCTGTGACACTAGTTATAGATTCCGATGCTTCACTTCAGGTTTACTGTATTCCTTGCACCTTCTTATTGACGATGAAACACAGAAATTGCATCGGAAATAAATACAAAAGGCACAATGCCCACTTAAGTACAAGAAGACTGACTCTTCTTACTGTCTATGTTTTGAACCAATCCTGTGACACTAGTAATAGATTCCGATGCTTCACTTCATGTTTACTGCATCCCTTGGACCTTCTTATTGACGATGAAACTCAGAAATTGCATTGGAATTAAATACAAAAGGCACAATGCCGACTTAAGTACAAAAAGACTGACTCTTCTTACTGACTATGTTTTGGACCATTCCTGTAACACTAGTTATAGATTCTGATGCTGCACTTAAGGTTTACTGTATCCCTCTGACCTTCTTATTGACGATGAAACACAGAAATTCACCGGAATAAAATACAAAAGGCACAATGCCGACTTAAGTACAAGAAGACTGACTCTTCTTACTGTCTATGTTTTGAACCATTCCTGTGACACTAGTTATAGATTCCGATGCTTCACTTCAGGTTTACTGTATGCATTGGACCCTCTTATTGACGATGAAACACAGATATTGCATCGGAATTAAATACAAAAGGCACAATGTGGACTTAAGTACATGAGAACTGACTCTGCTTACTGACTATGTTTTGAACCATTCCTGTGACACTAGTTATAGATTCCGATGCTTCACTTCAGGTTTACTGTATCCCTTGGACCCTAATATCGACGATGAAACACAGAAATTGCATCGGAATTAAATAAAAAAGGCACAATGCCGACTTACGTACAAGAAGATTGACTCTTCCTACTGACTATGCTTTGAACCATCCCTGTGACACTAGTTATAGACTCCGATGATTCACTTCAGGTTTACTGTATCCTTCTGACCATCTTATTGACGATGAAACACAGAAATTGCATCGGAAATAAATACAAAAGGCACAATGCCGACTTAAGTACAAGAAGACTCACTCTTCTTACTGTCTTTGTTTTCAACCAATCCTGTGACGCTAGTTATAGATTCCGATGCTTCACTTCAGGTTTACTGTATCCCTTCGGTCCTTCTTATAGACGATGAAACACAGAATTTCATCGCAATTAAATACAAAAGGCACAATGACGACTTAAGTACAAAAAGATAGACTCTTCTTACTGTCTATGTTTTGAACCATTCCCGTAACACTAGTTATAGATTCCGATGCTTCACTTCAGGTTTACTGTATCCCTCTGACCTTCTTATTGATGATGAAACAGAGATATTGCTTCGGAATTAAATACAAAAGGCACTATGCCGACTTAAGTACGAGAAGACTGACTCTGCTTACTGACTACGTTTTGAACCATTCCTGTGACACTAGTTATAGATTCCGATGCTTCACTTCAGGTTTACTGTATCCCTCTGACCTTCTTATTGACGATGAAACACAGACATTGCATCGGAATTAAATAGAAAAGGCACAATGCCGACTTAAGTACAGGAACACTGACTCTTCTTACTGTCTATGTTTTGAACCATTCCTGCGACACTAGTTATAGATTCCGATGCTTGACTTCAGTTTTACTGTATCCCTTGGACCTTCTTATTGACGATGAAACACAGAAATTTCATCGGAATTACATAGAAAAGGCACGATGCCGACTTAAGTACAAGAGACTGACTCTTCCTACTGTCTATGTTTTGAACCATTCCTGTGACACTAGTTATAGATTCCGATTCTTCACTTCAGGTTTACTGTATCCCTTGGACCTTCTTATTGACGATGAAACAAAGAAATTGCATCGGAATTAAATAGAAAAGGCACAATGCCGACATAAGTACAAGAACACTGACTCCTCTTACTGTCTATGTTTTGAACCATTCCTTTGACACTAGTTATAGATTCCGATGCTTCACTTCAGGTTTACTGTATCCCTCTGACCTTCTTATTGACGATGAAACACAGAAATTGCATCGGAATTAAATAGAAAAGGCACAATGCCGACATAAGTACAAGAACACTGACTCCTCTTACTGTCTATGTTTTGAACCATTCCTGCGACACTCGTTATAGAATCCGATGCTTGACTTCAGTTTCACGGTATTCTTTGGACCTTCTTATTGACGATGAAACACAGAAATTGCATCGGAATTAAATACAAAAGGCACAATGCCGACATAAGTACTACAGACTGACTCTTATTACTGTCTATGTTTTTAACCATTCCTGTGACACTAGTTATAGATTCCGATGCTTCACTTCAGGTTTACTGTATTCCTTGCACCTTCTTATTGACGATGAAACACAGAAATTGCATCGGAAATAAATACAAAAGGCACAATGCCGACTTAAGTACAAGAAGACTGACTCTTCTTACTGTCTATGTTTTGAACCAATCCTGTGACACTAGTAATAGATTCCGATGCTTCACTTCATGTTTACTGCATCCCTTGGACCTTCTTATTGACGATGAAACTCAGAAATTGCATTGGAATTAAATACAAAAGGCACAATGCCGACTTAAGTACAAAAAGACTGACTCTTCTTACTGACTATGTTTTGGACCATTCCTGTGACACTAGTTATAGATTCCGATGCTGCACTTAAGGTTTACTGTATCCCTTCTGACCTTCTTATTGACGATGAAACACAGAAATTCACCGGAATAAAATACAAAAGGCACAATGCCGACTTAAGTACAAGAAGACTGACTCTTCTTACTGTCTATGTTTTGAACCATTCCTGTGACACTAGTTATAGATTCCGATGCTTCACTTCAGGTTTACTGTATGCATTGGACACTCTTATTGACGTAGAAACAAAGAAATTGCATCGGAATTAAATACAAAAGGCACAATGTGGACTTAAGTGCATGAAAACTGACTCTGCTTACTGACTATGTTTTGAACCATTCCTGTGACAGTAGTTATAGATTCCGATGCTTCACTTCAGGTTTACTGTATCCCTTGGACCCTCCTATCGACGATGAAACACAGAAATTGCATCGGAATTAAATACAATAGGCACAATGCCGACTTAAGTACAAGAAGATTGACTCTTCCTACTGACTATGTTTGAACCATCCCTGTGACACTAGTTATAGACTCCGATGATTCACTTCAGGTTTACTGTATCCCTCTGACCATCTTATTGATGATGAAACACAGAAATTGCATCGGAAATAAATACAAAAGGCACAATGCCGACTTAAGTACAAGAAGACTGACACTTCTTACTGTCTTTGTTTTGAACCGATCCTGTGACACTAGTTATAGATTCCGATGCTTCACTTCAGGTTTACTGTATCCCTTCGGTCCTTCTTATAGACGATTAAACACAGAATTTCATCGGAATTAAATACAAAAGGCACAATGACGACTTAAGTACAAAAAGACTTACTCTTCTTACTGTCTATGTTTTGAACCATTCCTGTAACACTAGTTATAGATTCCGATGCTTCACTTCGGGTTTACTGTATCCCTCTGACCTTCTTATTGACGAAGAAACAGAGATATTGCTTCGGAATTAAATACAAAAGGTGATATGCCGACTTAAGTACAAGAAGACTGACTCTGCTTACTGACTATGTTTTGAAGCAATTCTGTGACACTAGTTATAGATTCCGATGCTTCACTTCAGGTTTACTGTATCCCTCTGACCTTCTTATTGACGATGAAACACAGAAATTGCATCGGAATTGAATACAAAAGGCACAATGCCGACTTACGTACATGAAGACTGACGCTTCTTACTGTTTATGTTTTGAACCATTCCTCTGACACTAGCTATAGATTCCGATGCTACACTCCAGGTTTACTGTATCCCTTGGACCTTCTTATTGACGATGAAACACAGAAATTGCATCGGCATTAAATACAAAAGGCACAATGCCGACATAAGTACTACAAACTGACTCTTCTTACTGTCTATGCTTTGAACCATTCCTGTGACACTAGTTATAGATTCCGATGGTTCACTTCAGGTTTACTGTATTCCTTGCACCTTCTTATTGACGATGAAACACAGAAATTGCATCGGAAATAAATAAAAAAGGCACAATGCCGACATAAGTACAAGAAGACTGACTCTTCTTACTGTCTATGTTTTGAACCAATCCTTTGACACTAGTTATAGATTCCGATGCTTCACTTCATGTTTACTGTATCCCTTGGACCTTCTTATTGACGATGAAACACAGAAATTCACCGGAATAAAATACAAAAGGCACAATGCCGACTTAAGTACAAGAAGACTGACTCTTCTTACTGTCTATGTTTTGAACCATTCCTGTGACACTAGTTATAGATTCCGATGCTTCACTTCAGGTTTACTGTATCCCTTGGACCCTCCTATCGACGATGAAACACAGAAATTGCATCGGAATTAAATAAAAAAGGCACAATGCCGACTTAAGTACAAGAAGATTGACTCTTCCTACTGACTATGCTTTGAACCATCCCTGTGACACTAGTTATAGACTCCGATGATTCACTTCAGGTTTACTGTATCCCTCTGACCATCTTATTGACGACGAAACACAGAAATTGCATCGGAAATAAATACAAAAGGCACAATGCCGACTTAAGTACAAGAAGACTCACTCTTCTTACTGTCTTTGTTTTCAACCAATCCTGTGACGCTAGTTATAGATTCCGATGCTTCACTTCAGGTTTACTGTATCCCTTCGGTCCTTCTTATAGACGATGAAACACAGAATTTCATCGGAATTAAATACAAAAGGCACAATGACGACTGAAGTACAAAAAGATAGACTCTTCTTACTGTCTATGATTTGAACCATTCCCGTAACACTAGTTATAGATTCCGATGCTTCACTTCAGGTTTACTGTATCCCTCTGACCTTCTTATTGACGATGAAACAGAGATATTGCTTCGGAATTAAATACAAAAGGCACTATGCCGACTTAAGTACAAGAAGACTGACTCTGCTCTCTGACTACGTTTTGAACCATTCCTGTGACACTAGTTATAGATTCCGATGCTTCACTTCAGGTTTACTGTATCCCTCTGACCTTATTGACGATATAACACAGACATTGCATCGGAATTAAATAGAAAAGGCACAATGCCGACTTAAGTACAGGAACACTGACTCTTCTTACTGTCTATGTTTTTAACCATTCCTGCGAGACTAGTTATAGATTCCGATGCTTGACTTCAGTTTTACTGTATCCCTTGGACCTTCTTATTGACGATGAAACACAGAAATTTCATCGGAATTACATAGAAAAGGCACAATGCCGACTTAAGTACAAGAGACTGACTCTTCCTACTGTCTATGTTTTGAACCATTCCTGTGACACTAGTTATAGATTCCGATTCTTCACTTCAGGTTTACTGTATCCCTTGGACCTTCTTATTGACGATGAAACAAAGAAATTGCATCGGAATTAAATACAAAATTCACTATGGCGACTTAAGTAAAGGAAGACTGACTCTTCTTACTGACTATGTTTTGAACCATTCCTTTGACACTAGTTATAGATTCCGATGCTTCACTTCAGGTTTACTGTATCCCTCTGACCTTCTTATTGACGATGAAACACAGAAATTGCATCGGAATTAAATAGAAAAGGCACAATGCCGACATAAGTACAAGAACACTGACTCCTCTTACTGTCTATGTTTTGAACCATTCCTGCGACACTCGTTATAGATTCCGATGCTTGACTTCAGTTTCACGGTATTCTTTGGACCTTCTTATTGACGATGAAACACAGAAATTGCATCGGAATTAAATACAAAAGGCACAATGCCGACATAAGTACTACAGACTGACTCTTATTACTGTCTATGTTTTTAACCATTCCTGTGACACTAGTTATAGATTCCGATGCTTCACTTCAGGTTTACTGTATTCCTTGCACCTTCTTATTGACGATGAAACACAGAAATTGCATCGGAAATAAATACAAAAGGCACAATGCCGACTTAAGTACAAGAAGACTGACTCTTCTTACTGTCTATGTTTTGAACCAATCCTGTGACACTAGTAATAGATTCCGATGCTTCACTTCATGTTTACTGCATCCCTTGGACCTTCTTATTGACGATGAAACTCAGAAATTGCATTGGAATTAAATACAAAAGGCACAATGCCGACTTAAGTACAAAAAGACTGACTCTTCTTACTGACTATGTTTTGGACCATTCCTGTGACACTAGTTATAGATTCCGATGCTGCACTCAAGGTTTACTGTATCCCTTCTGACCTTCTTATTGACGATGAAACACAGAAATTCACCGGAACAAAATACAAAAGGCACAATGCCGACTTAAGTACAAGAAGACTGACTCTTCTTACTGTCTATGTTTTGAACCATTCCTGTGACACTAGTTATAGATTCCGATGCTTCACTTCAGGTTTACTGTATGCATTGGACACTCTTATTGACGATGAAACAAAGAAATTGCATCGGAATTAAATACAAAAGGCACAATGTGGACTTAAGTACATGAAAACTGACTCTGCTTACTGACTATGTTTTGAACCATTCCTGTGACAGTAGTTATAGATTCCGATGCTTCACTTCAGGTTTACTGTATCCCTTGGACCCTCCTATCGACGATGAAACACAGAAATTGCATCGGAATTAAATACAATAGGCACAATGCCGACTTAAGTACAAGAAGATTGACTCTTCCTACTGACTATGTTTGAACCATCCCTGTGACACTAGTTATAGACTCCGATGATTCACTTCAGGTTTACTGTATCCCTCTGACCATCTTATTGATGATGAAACACAGAAATTGCATCGGAAATAAATACAAAAGGCACAATGCCGACTTAAGTACAAGAAGACTGACACTTCTTACTGTCTTTGTTTTGAACCGATCCTGTGACACTAGTTATAGATTCCGATGCTTCACTTCAGGTTTACTGTATCCCTTCGGTCCTTCTTATAGACGATTAAACACAGAATTTCATCGGAATTAAATACAAAAGGCACAATGTGGACTTAAGTACATGAGAACTGACTCTGCTTACTGACTATGTTTTGAACCATTCCTGTGACACTAGTTATAGATTCCGATGCTTCACTTCAGGTTTACTGTATCTCTTGGACCCTAATATCGACGATGAAACACAGAAATTGCATCGGAATTAAATAAAAAAGGCACAATGCCGACTTACGTACAAGAAGATTGACTCTTCCTACTGACTATGCTTTGAACCATCCCTGTGACACTAGTTATAGACTCCGATGATTCACTTCAGGTTTACTGTATCCTTCTGACCATCTTATTGACGATGAAACACAGAAATTGCATCGGAAATAAATACAAAAGGCACAATGCCGACTTAAGTACAAGAAGACTCACTCTTCTTACTGTCTTTGTTTTCAACCAATCCTGTGACGCTAGTTATAGATTCCGATGCTTCACTTCAGGTTTACTGTATCCCTTCGGTCCTTCTTATAGACGATGAAACACAGAATTTCATCGCAATTAAATACAAAAGGCACAATGACGACTTAAGTACAAAAAGATAGACTCTTCTTACTGTCTATGTTTTGAACCATTCCCGTAACACTAGTTATAGATTCCGATGCTTCACTTCAGGTTTACTGTATCCCTCTGACCTTCTTATTGACGATGAAACAGAGATATTGCTTCGGAATTAAATACAAAAGGCACTATGCCGACTTAAGTACAAGAAGACTGACTCTGCTTACTGACTACGTTTTGAACCATTCCTGTGACACTAGTTATAGATTCCGATGCTTCACTTCAGGTTTACTGTATCCCTCTGACCTTCTTATTGACGATGAAACACAGACATTGCATCGGAATTAAATAGAAAAGGCACAATGCCGACTTAAGTACAGGAACACTGACTCTTCTTACTGTCTATGTTTTGAACCATTCCTGCGACACTAGTTATAGATTCCGATGCTTGACTTCAGTTTTACTGCATCCCTTGGACCTTCTTATTGACGATGAAACACAGAAATTTCATCGGAATTACATAGAAAAGGCACAATGCCGACTTAAGTACAAGAGACTGACTCTTCCTACTGTCTATGTTTTGAACCATTCCTGTGACACTAGTTATAGATTCCGATTCTTCACTTCAGGTTTACTGTATCCCTTGGACCTTCTTATTGACGATGAAACAAAGAAATTGCATCGGAATTAAATACAAAGTTCACTATGCCGACTTAAGTAAAGGAAGACTGACTCTTCTTACTGACTATGTTTTGAACCATTCCTTTGACACTAGTTATAGATTCCGATGCTTCACTTCAGGTTTACTGTATCCCTCTGACCTTCTTATTGACGATGAAACACAGAAATTGCATCGGAATTAAATAGAAAAGGCACAATGCCGACATAAGTACAAGAACACTGACTCCTCTTACTGTCTATGTTTTGAACCATTCCTGCGACACTCGTTATAGATTCCGATGCTTGACTTCAGTTTCACGGTATTCTTTGGACCTTCTTATTGACGATGAAACACAGAAATTGCATCGGAATTAAATACAAAAGGCACAATGCCGACATAAGTACTACAGACTGACTCTTATTACTGTCTATGTTTTTAACCATTCCTGTGACACTAGTTATAGATTCCGATGCTTCACTTCAGGTTTACTGTATTCCTTGCACCTTCTTATTGACGATGAAACACAGAAATTGCATCGGAAATAAATACAAAAGGCACAATGCCGACTTAAGTACAAGAAGACTGACTCTTCTTACTGTCTATGTTTTGAACCAATCCTGTGACACTAGTAATAGATTCCGATGCTTCACTTCATGTTTACTGCATCCCTTGGACCTTCTTATTGACGATGAAACACAGAAATTGCATTGGAATTAAATACAAAAGGCACAATGCCGACTTAAGTACAAAAAGACTGACTCTTCTTACTGACTATGTTTTGGACCATTCCTGTGACACTAGTTATAGATTCCGATGCTGCACTTAAGGTTTACTGTATCCCTTCTGACCTTCTTATTGACGATGAAACACAGAAATTCACCGGAATAAAATACAAAAGGCACAATGCCGACTTAAGTACAAGAAGACTGACTCTTCTTACTGTCTATGTTTTGAACCATTCCTGTGACACTAGTTATAGATTCCGATGCTTCACTTCAGGTTTACTGTATGCATTGGACACTCTTATTGACGATGAAACAAAGAAATTGCATCGGAATTAAATACAAAAGGCACAATGTGGACTTAAGTACATGAAAACTGACTCTGCTTACTGACTATGTTTTGAACCATTCCTGTGACAGTAGTTATAGATTCCGATGCTTCACTTCAGGTTTACTGTATCCCTTGGACCCTCCTATCGACGATGAAACACAGGAATTGCATCGGAATTAAATACAATAGGCACAATGCCGACTTAAGTACAAGAAGATTGACTCTTCCTACTGACTATGTTTGAACCATCCCTGTGACACTAGTTATAGACTCCGATGATTCACTTCAGGTTTACTGTATCCCTCTGACCATCTTATTGATGATGAAACACAGAAATTGCATCGGAAATAAATACAAAAGGCACAATGCCGACTTAAGTACAAGAAGACTGACACTTCTTACTGTCTTTGTTTTTAACCGATCCTGTGACACTAGTTATAGATTCCGATGCTTCACTTCAGGTTTACTGTATCCCTTCGGTCCTTCTTATAGACGATTAAACACAGAATTTCATCGGAATTAAATACAAAAGGCACAATGACGACTTAAGTACAAAAAGACTTACTCTTCTTACTGTCTATGTTTTGAACCATTCCTGTAACACTAGTTATAGATTCCGATGCTTCACTTCGGGTTTACTGTATCCCTCTGACCTTATTATTGACGATGAAACAGAGATATTGCTTCGGAATTAAATACAAAAGGTGATATGCCGACTTAAGTACAAGAAGACTGACTCTGCTTACTGACTATGTTTTGAACCATTTCTGTGACACTAGTTATAGATTCCGATGCTTCACTTCAGGTTTACTGTATCCCTCTGACCTTCTTATTGACGATGAAACACAGAAATTGCATCGGAATTGAATACAAAAGGCACAATGCCGACTTACGTACATGAAGACTGACGCTTCTTACTGTTTATGTTTTGAACCATTCCTCTGACACTAGCTATAGATTCCGATGCTACACTCCAGGTTTACTGTATCCCTTGGACCTTCTTATTGACGATGAAACACAGAAATTGCATCGGCATTAAATACAAAAGGCACAATGCCGACATAAGTACTACAAACTGACTCTTCTTACTGTCTATGCTTTGAACCATTCCTGTGACACTAGTTATAGATTCCGATGGTTCACTTCAGGTTTACTGTATTCCTTGCACCTTCTTATTGACGATGAAACACAGAAATTGCATCGGAAATAAATACAAAAGGCACAATGCCGACATAAGTACAAGAAGACTGACTCTTCTTACTGTCTATGTTTTGAACCAATCCTTTGACACTAGTTATAGATTCCGATGCTTCACTTCATGTTTACTGTATCCCTTGGACCTTCTTATTGACGATGAAACACAGAAATTCACCGGAATAAAATACAAAAGGCACAATGCCGACTTAAGTACAAGAAGACTGACTCTTCTTACTGTCTATGTTTTGAACCATTCCTGTGACACTAGTTATAGATTCCGATGCTTCACTTCAGGTTTACTGTATCCCTTGGACCCTCCTGTCGACGATGAAACACAGAAATTGCATCGGAATTAAATAAAAAAGGCACAATGCCGACTTAAGTACAAGAAGATTGACTCTTCCTACTGACTATGCTTTGAACCATCCCTGTGACACTAGTTATAGACTCCGATGATTCACTTCAGGTTTACTGTATCCCTCTGACCATCTTATTGACGATGAAACACAGAAATTGCATCGGAAATAAATACAAAAGGCACAATGCCGACTTAAGTACAAGAAGACTCACTCTTCTTACTGTCTTTGTTTTCAACCAATCCTGTGACGCTAGTTATAGATTCCGATGCTTCACTTCAGGTTTACTGTATCCCTTCGGTCCTTCTTATAGACGATGAAACACAGAATTTCATCGGAATTAAATACAAAAGGCACAATGACGACTTAAGTACAAAAAGATAGACTCTTCTTACTGTCTATGTTTTGAACCATTCCCGTAACACTAGTTATAGATTCCGATGCTTCACTTCAGGTTTACTGTATCCCTCTGACCTTCTTATTGACGATGAAACAGAGATATTGCTTCGGAATTAAATACAAAAGGCACTATGCCGACTTAAGTACAAGAAGACTGACTCTGATCTCTGACTACGTTTTGAACCATTCCTGTGACACTAGTTATAGATTCCGATGCTTCACTTCAGGTTTACTGTATCCCTCTGACCTTATTGACGATATAACACAGACATTGCATCGGAATTAAATAGAAAAGGCACAATGCCGACTTAAGTACAGGAACACTGACTCTTCTTACCGTCTATGTTTTGAACCATTCCTGTGACACTAGTTATAGATTCCGATTCTTCACTTCAGGTTTACTGTATCCCTTGGACCTTCTTATTGACGATGAAACAAAGAAATTGCATCGGAATTAAATACAAAATTCACTATGCCGACTTAAGTAAAGGAAGACTGACTCTTCTTACTGACTATGTTTTGAACCATTCCTTTGACACTAGTTATAGATTCCGATGCTTCACTTCAGGTTTACTGTATCCCTCTGACCTTCTTATTGACGATGAAACACAGAAATTGCATCGGAATTAAATAGAAAAGGCACAATGCCGACATAAGTACAAGAACACTGACTCCTCTTACTGTCTATGTTTTGAACCATTCCTGCGACACTCGTTATAGATTCCGATGCTTGACTTCAGTTTCACGGTATTCTTTGGACCTTCTTATTGACGATGAAACACAGAAATTGCATCGGAATTAAATACAAAAGGCACAATGCCGACATAAGTACTACAGACTGACTCTTATTACTGTCTATGTTTTTAACCATTCCTGTGACACTAGTTATAGATTCCGATGCTTCACTTCAGGTTTACTGTATTCCTTGCACCTTCTTATTGACGATGAAACACAGAAATCGCATCGGAAATAAATACAAAAGGCACAATGCCGACTTAAGTACAAGAAGACTGACTCTTCTAACTGTCTATGTTTTGAACCAATCCTGTGACACTAGTAATAGATTCCGATGCTTCACTTCATGTTTACTGCATCCCTTGGACCTTCTTATTGACGATGAAACTCAGAAATTGCATTGGAATTAAATACAAAAGGCACAATGCCGACTTAAGTACAAAAAGACTGACTCTTCTTACTGACTATGTTTTGGACCATTCCTGTGACACTAGTTATAGATTCCGATGCAGCACTTAAGGTTTACTGTATCTTTTCTGACCTTCTTATTGACGATGAAACACAGAAATTCACCGGAATAAAATACAAAAGGCACAATGCCGACTTAAGTACAAGAAGACTGACTCTTCTTACTGTCTATGTTTTGAACCATTCCTGTGACACTAGTTATAGATTCCGATGCTTCACTTCAGGTTTACTGTATGCATTGGACACTCTTATTGACGATGAAACAAAGAAATTGCATCGGAATTAAATACAAAAGGCACAATGTGGACTTAAGTACATGAAAACTGACTCTGCTTACTGACTATGTTTTGAACCATTCCTGTGACAGTAGTTATAGATTCCGATGCTTCACTTCAGGTTTACTGTATCCCTTGGACCCTCCTATCGACGATGAAACACAGAAATTGCATCGGAATTAAATACAATAGGCACAATGCCGACTTAAGTACAAGAAGATTGACTCTTCCTACTGACTATGTTTGAACCATCCCTGTGACACTAGTTATAGACTCCGATGATTCACTTCAGGTTTACTGTATCCCTCTGACCATCTTATTGATGATGATACACAGAAATTGCATCAGAAATAAATACAAAAGGCACAATGCCGACTTAAGTACAAGAAGACTGACACTTCTTACTGTCTTTGTTTTGAACCGATCCTGTGACACTAGTTATAGATTCCGATGCTTCACTTCAGGTTTACTGTATCCCTTCGGTCCTTCTTATAGACGATTAAACACAGAATTTCATCGGAATTAAATACAAAAGGCACAATGACGACTTAAGTACAAAAAGACTGACTCTTCTTACTGTCTATGTTTTGAACCATTCCTGTAACACTAGTTATAGATTCCGATGCTTCACTTCAGGTTTACTGTATCCCTCTGACCTTCTTATTGACGATGAAACACAGAAATTGCATCGGAATTGAATACAAAAGGCACAATGCCGACTTACGTACATGAAGACTGACGCTTCTTACTGTTTTTGTTTTGAACCATTCCTCTGACACTAGCTATAGATACCGATGCTACACTCCAGGTTTACTGTATCCCTTGGACCTTCTAATTGACGATGAAACACAGAAATTGCATCGGCATTAAATACAAAAGGTGCTATGCCGACTTAAGTACAAGAAGACTGACTCTGCTTACTGACTATGTTTTGAACCATTTCTGTGACACTAGTTATAGATTCCGATGCTTCACTTCAGGTTTACTGTATCCCTCTGACCTTCTTATTGACGATGAAACACAGAAATTGCATCGGAATTGAATACAAAAGGCACAATGCCGACTTACGTACATGAAGACTGACGCTTCTTACTGTTTTTGTTTTGAACCATTCCTCTGACACTAGCTATAGATACCGATGCTACACTCCAGGTTTACTGTATCCCTTGGACCTTCTAATTGACGATGAAACACAGAAATTGCATCGGCATTAAATACAAAAGGCACAATGCCGACATAAGTACTACAAACTGACTCTTCTTACTGTCTATGCTTTGAACCATTCCTGTGACACTAGTTATAGATTCCGATGGTTCACTTCAGGTTTACTGTATTCCTTGCACCTTCTTATTGACGATGAAACACAGAAATTGCATCGGAAATAAATACAAAAGGCACAATGCCGACATAAGTACAAGAAGACTGACTCTTCTTACTGTCTATGTTTTGAACCAATCCTTTGACACTAGTTATAGATTCCGATGCTTCACTTCGTGTTTACTGTATCCCTTGGACCTTCTTATTGACGATGAAACACAGAAATTCACCGGAATAAAATACAAAAGGCACAATGCCGACTTAAGTACAAGAAGACTGACTCTTCTTACTGTCTATGTTTTGAACCATTCCTGTGACACTAGTTATGGATTCCGATGCTTCACTTCAGGTTTACTGTATGCATTGGACTCTCTTATTGACGATGAAACAAAGAAATAGCATCGGAATTAAATACAAAATTCTCTATGCCGACTTAAGTAAAGGAAGACTGACTCTTCTTACTGACTATGTTTTGAACTATTCCTGTGACACTAGTTATAGATTCCGATGCTTCACTTCAGGTTTACTGTATCCCTCTGACCTTCTTATTGACGATGAAACACAGATATTGCTTCGGAATTAAATAAAAAAGGCACTATGCCGACTTAAGTACAAGAAGACTGACCCTGCTTACTGACTATGTTTTGAACCATTCCTGTGACACTAGTTATAGATTCCGATGCTTCACTTCAGGTTTACTGTATCCCTCTGACCTTCTTATTGACGATGAAACACAGAAATTGCATCGGAATTAAATAGAAAAGGCACAATGCCGACTTAAGTACAGGAACACTGACTCTTCTTACTGTCTATGTTTTGAACCATTCCCGCGACACTAGATATAGATTCCGATGCTTGACTTCAGTTTTACTGTATCCCTTGGACCTTCTTATTGACGATGAAACACAGAAATTTCATCGGAAATAAATACAAAAGGCACAATGCCGACTTAAGTACAAGAGACTGACTCTTTTTACTGTCTATGATTTGAACCATTCCTGTGACACTAGTTATAGATTCCGATTCTTCACTTCAGGTTTACCGTATCCCTTGGACCTTCTTATTGACGATGAAACATAGAAATTGCATCGGAATTAAATACAAAATTCACTATGCCGACTTAAGTAAAGGAAGACTGACTCTTCTTACTGACTATGTTTTGAACCATTCCTGTGACACTAGTTATAGATTCCGATGCTTCACTTCAGGTTTACTGTATCCCTCTGACCTTCTTATTGACGATGAAACACAGAAATTGCATCGGAATTAAATAAAAAAGGCACAATGCCGACATAAGTACTACAGACCGACTCTTATTACTGTCTATGTTTTGAACCATTCCTGTGACACTAGTTATAGATTCCGATGCTTCACTTCAGGTTTACTGTATTCCTTGCACCTTCTTATTGACGATGAAACACAGAAATTGCATCGGAAATAAATACAAAAGGCACAATGCCCACTTAAGTACAAGAAGACTGACGCTCCTTACTGTCTATGTTTTGAACCAATCCTGTGACACTAGTAATAGATTCCGATGCTTCACTTCATGTTTACTGCATCCCTTGGACATTCTTATTGACGATGAAACTCAGAAATTGCATTGGAATTAAATACAAAAGGCACAATGCCGACTTAAGTACAAAAAGACTGACTCTTCTTACTGACTATGTTTTGGACCATTCCTGTAACACTAGTTATAGATTCTGATGCTGCACTTAAGGTTTACTGTATCCCTCTGACCTTCTTATTGACGATGAAACACAGAAATTCACCGGAATAAAATACAAAAGGCACAATGCCGACTTAAGTACAAGAAGACTGACTCTTCTTACTGTCTATGTTTTGAACCATTCCTATGACACTAGTTATAGATTCCGATGCCTTACTTCAGGTTTACTGTATGCATTGGACCCTCTTATTGACGATGAAACACAGAAATTGCATCGGAATTAAATACAAAAGGCACAATGTGGACTTAAGTACATGAGAACTGACTCTACTTACTGACTATGTTTTGAATCATTCCTGTGACACTAGTTATAGATTCCGATGCTTCACTTCAGGTTTAATGTATCCCTCGGACCCTCCTATCGACGATGAAACACAGAAATTGCATCGGAATTAAATAAAAAAGGCACAATGCCGACTTAAGTACAAGAAGATTGACTCTTCCTACTGACTATGCTTTGAACCATCCCTGTGACACTAGTTATAGACTCCGATGATTCACTTCAGGTTTACTGTATCCCTCTGACCATCTTATTGACGATGAAACACAGAAATTGCATCGGAAATAAATACAAAAGGCACAATGCCGACTTAAGTACAAGAAGACTCACTCTTCTTACTGTCTTTGTTTTCAACCAATCCTGTGACGCTAGTTATAGATTCCGATGCTTCACTTCAGGTTTACTGTATCCCTTCGGTCCTTCTTATAGACGATGAAACACAGAATTTCATCGGAATTAAATACAAAAGGCACAATGACGACTTAAGTACAAAAAGATAGACTCTTCTTACTGTCTATGTTTTGAACCATTCCCGTAACACTAGTTATAGATTCCGATGCTTCACTTCAGGTTTACTGTATCCCACTGACCTTCTTATTGACGATGAAACAGAGATATTGCTTCGGAATTAAATACAAAAGGCACTATGCCGACTTAAGTACAAGAAGACTGACTCTGCTTACTGACTACGTTTTGAACCATTCCTGTGACACTAGTTATAGATTCCGATGCTTCACTTCAGGTTTACTGTATCCCTCTGACCTTCTTATTGACGATGAAACACAGACATTGCATCGGAATTAAATAGAAAAGGCACAATGCCGACTTAAGTACAGGAACACTGACTCTTCTTACTGTCTATGTTTTGAACCATTCCTGCGACACTAGTTATAGATTCCGATGCTTGACTTCAGTTTTACTGTATCCCTTGGACCTTCTTATTGACGATGAAACACAGAAATTTCATCGGAATTACATAGAAAAGGCACAATGCCGACTTAAGTACAAGAGACTGACTCTTCCTACTGTCTATGTTTTGAACCATTCCTGTGACACTAGTTATAGATTCCGATTCTTCACTTCAGGTTTACTGTATCCCTTGGACCTTCTTATTGACGATGAAACAAAGAAATTGCATCGGAATTAAATACAAAATTCACTATGCCGACTTAAGTAAAGGAAGACTGACTCTTCTTACTGACTATGTTTTGAACCATTCCTTTGACACTAGTTATAGATTCCGATGCTTCACTTCAGGTTTACTGTATCCCTCTGACCTTCTTATTGACGATGAAACACAGAAATTGCATCGGAATTAAATAGAAAAGGCACAATGCCGACATAAGTACAAGAACACTGACTCCTCTTACTGTCTATGTTTTGAACCATTCCTGCGACACTCGTTATAGATTCCGATGCTTGACTTCAGTTTCACGGTATTCTTTGGACCTTCTTATTGACGATGAAACACAGAAATTGCATCGGAATTAAATACAAAAGGCACAATGCCGACATAAGTACTACAGACTGACTCTTATTACTGTCTATGTTTTTAACCATTCCTGTGACACTAGTTATAGATTCCGATGCTTCACTTCAGGTTTACTGTATTCCTTGCACCTTCTTATTGACGATGAAACACAGAAATTGCATCGGAAATAAATACAAAAGGCACAATGCCGACTTAAGTACAAGAAGACTGACTCTTCTTACTGTCTATGTTTTGAACCAATCCTGTGACACTAGTAATAGATTCCGATGCTTCACTTCATGTTTACTGCATCCCTTGGACCTTCTTATTGACGATGAAACTCAGAAATTGCATTGGAATTAAATACAAAAGGCACAATGCCGACTTAAGTACAAAATGACTGACTCTTCTTACTGACTATGTTTTGGACCATTCCTGTGACACTAGTTATAGATTCCGATGCTGCACTTAAGGTTTACTGTATCCCTTCTGACCTTCTTATTGACGATGAAACACAGAAATTCACCGGAATAAAATACAAAAGGCACAATGCCGACTTAAGTACAAGAAGACTGACTCTTCTTACTGTCTATGTTTTGAACCATTCCTGTGACACTAGTTATAGATTCCGATGCTTCACTTGAGGTTTACTGTATCCCTCTGACCTTCTTATTGACGATGAAACAAAGAAATTGCATCGGAATTAAATACAAAAGGCACAATGTGGACTTAAGTACATGAAAACTGACTCTGCTTACTGACTATGTTTTGAACCATTCCTGTGACAGTAGTTATAGATTCCGATGCTTCACTTCAGGTTTACTGTATCCCTTGGACCCTCCTATCGACGATGAAACACAGAAATTGCATCGGAATTAAATACAATAGGCACAATGCCGACTTAAGTACAAGAAGATTGACTCTTCCTACTGACTATGTTTGAACCATCCCTGTGACACTAGTTATAGACTCCGATGATTCACTTCAGGTTTACTGTATCCCTCTGACCATCTTATTGATGATGAAACACAGATATTGCATCGGAAATAAATACAAAAGGCACAATGCCGACTTAAGTACAAGAAGACTGACACTTCTTACTGTCTTTGTTTTGAACCGATCCTGTGACACTAGTTATAGATTCCGATGCTTCACTTCAGGTTTACTGTATCCCTTCGGTCCTACTTATAGACGATTAAACACAGAATTTCATCGGAATTAAATACAAAAGGCACAATGACGACTTAAGTACAAAAAGACTGACTCTTCTTACTGTCTATGTTTTGAACCATTCCTGTAACACTAGTTATAGATTCCGATGCTTCACTTCGGGTTTACTGTATCCCTCTGACCTTCTTATTGACGATGAAACAGAGATATTGCTTCGGAATTAAATACAAAAGGTGCTATGCCGACTTAAGTACAAGAAGACTGACTCTGCTTACTGACTATGTTTTGAACCATTTCTGTGACACTAGTTATAGATTCCGATGCTTCACTTCAGGTTTACTGTATCCCTCTGACCTTCTTATTGACGATGAAACACAGAAATTTGCATCGGAATTGAATACAAAAGGCACAATGCCGACTTACGTACATGAAGACTGACGCTTCTTACTGTTTATGTTTTGAACCATTCCTCTGACACTAGCTATAGATTCCGATGCTACACTCCAGGTTTACTGTATCCCTTGGACCTTCTTATTGACGATGAAACACAGAAATTGCATCGGCATTAAATACAAAAGGCACAATGCCGACATAAGTACTACAAACTGACTCTTCTTACTGTCTATGCTTTGAACCATTCCTGTGACACTAGTTATAGATTCCGATGGTTCACTTCAGGTTTACTGTATTCCTTGCACCTTCTTATTGACGATGAAACACAGAAATTGCATCGGAAATAAATAAAAAAGGCACAATGCCGACATAAGTACAAGAAGACTGACTCTTCTTACTGTCTATGTTTTGAACCAATCCTTTGACACTAGTTATAGATTCCGATGCTTCACTTCATGTTTACTGTATCCCTTGGACCTTCTTATTGACGATGATACACAGAAATTCACCGGAATAAAATACAAAAGGCACAATGCCGACTTAAGTACAAGAAGACTGACTCTTCTTACTGTCTATGTTTTGAACCATTCCTGTGACACTAGTTATGGATTCCGATGCTTCACTTCAGGTTTACTGTATGCATTGGACCCTCTTATTGACGATGAAACAAAGAAATTGCATCGGAATTAAATACAAAATTCTCTATGCCGACTTAAGTAAAGGAAGACTGATTCTTCTTACTGACTATGTTTTGAACTATTCCTGTGACACTAGTTATAGATTCCGATGCTTCACTTCAGGTTTACTGTATCCCTCTGACCTTCTTATTGACGATGAAACACAGAAATTGCATCGGAATTAAATACAAAAGGCACAATGCCGACATAAGTACTACAGACCGACTCTTATTACTGTCTATGTTTTGAACCATTCCTGTGACACTAGTTATAGATTCCGATGCTTCACTTCAGGTTTACTGTATTCCTTGCACCTTCTTATTGACGATGAAACACAGAAATTGCATCGGAAATAAATACAAAAGGCACAATGCCGACATAAGTACAAGAAGACTGACTCTTCTTACTGTCTATGTTTTGAACCAATCCTTTGACACTAGTTATAGATTCCGATGCTTCACTTCATGTTTACTGTATCCCTTGCACCTTCTTATTGACGATGAAACACAGAAATTGCATCGGAAATAAATACAAAAGGCACAATGCCCACTTAAGTACAAGAAGACTGACTCTTCTTACTGTCTATGTTTTGAACCAATCCTGTGACACTAGTAATAGATTCCGATGCTTCACTTCATGTTTACTGCATCCCTTGGACCTTCTTATTGACGATGAAACTCAGAAATTGCATTGGAATTAAATACAAAAGGCACAATGCCGACTTAAGTACAAAAAGACTGACTCTTCTTACTGACTATGTTTTGGACCATTCCTGTAACACTAGTTATAGATTCTGATGCTGCACTTAAGGTTTACTGTATCCCTCTGACCTTCTTATTGACGATGAAACACAGAAATTCACCGGAATAAAATACAAAAGGCACAATGCCGACTTAAGTACAAGAAGACTGACTCTTCTTACTGTCTATGTTTTGAACCATTCCTGTGACACTAGTTATAGATTCCGATGCTTCACTTCAGGTTTACTGTATGCATTGGACCCTCTTATTGACGATGAAACACAGAAATTGCATCGGAATTAAATACAAAAGGCACAATGTGGACTTAAGTACATGAGAACTGACTCTGCTTACTGACTATGTTTTGAACCATTCCTGTGACACTAGTTATAGATTCCGATGCTTCACTTCAGGTTTACTGTATCCCTTAGACCCTCCTATCGACGATGAAACACAGAAATTGCATCGGAATTAAATAAAAAAGGCACAATGCCGACTTAAGTACAAGAAGATTGACTCTTCCTACTGACTATGCTTTGAACCATCCCTGTGACACTAGTTATAGACTCCGATGATTCACTTCAGGTTTACTGTATCCCTCTGACCATCTTATTGACGATGAAGCACAGAAATTGCATCGGAAATAAATACAAAAGGCACAATGCCGACTTAAGTACAAGAAGACTCACTCTTCTTGCTGTCTTTGTTTTCAACCAATCCTGTGACGCTAGTTATAGATTCCGATGCTTCACGTCAGGTTTACTGTATCCCTTCGGTCCATCTTATAGACGATGAAACACAGAATTTCATCGGAATTAAATACAAAAGGCACAATGACGACTTAAGTACAAAAAGATAGACCCTTCTTACTGTCTATGTTTTGAACCATTCCCGTAACACTAGTTATAGATTCCGATGCTTCACTTCAGGTTTCCTGTAGCCCTCTGACCTTCTTATTGACGATGAAACAGAAATATTGCTTCGGAATTAAATACAAAAGGCACTATGATGACTTAAGTACAAGAAGACTGACTCTGCTTACTGACTACGTTTTGAACCATTCCTGTGACACTAGTTATAGATTCCGATGCTTCACTTCAGGTTTACTGTATCCCTCTGACCTTCTTATTGACGATGAAACACAGACATTGCATCGGAATTAAATAGAAAAGGCACAATGCCGACTTAAGTACAGGAACACTGACTCTTCTTACTGTCTATGTTTTGAACCATTCCTGCGACACTAGTTATAGATTCCGATGCTTGACTTCAGTTTTACTGTATCCCTTGGACCTTCTTATTGACGATGAAACACAGAAATTTCATCGGAATTACATAGAAAAGGCACAATGCCGACTTAAGTACAAGAGACTGACTCTTCCTACTGTCTATGTTTTGAACCATTCCTGTGACACTAGTTATAGATTCCGATTCTTCACTTCAGGTTTACTGTATCCCTTGGACCTTCTTATTGACGATGAAACAAAGAAACTGCATCGGAATTAAATACAAAATTCACTATGCCGACTTAAGTAAAGGAAGACTGACTCTTCTTACTGACTATGTTTTGAACCATTCCTTTGACACTAGTTATAGATTCCGATGCTTCACTTCAGGTTTACTGTATCCCTCTGACCTTCTTATTGACGATGAAACACAGAAATTGCATCGGAATTAAATAGAAAAGGCACAATGCCGACATAAGTACAAGAACACTGACTCCTCTTACTGTCTATGTTTTGAACCATTCCTGCGACACTCGTTATAGATTCCGAAGCTTGACTTCAGTTTCACGGTATCCTTTGGACCTTCTTATTGACGATGAAACACAGAAATTGCATCGGCATTAAATACAAAAGGCACAATGCCGACATAAGTACTACAAACTGACTCTTCTTACTGTCTATGCTTTGAACCATTCCTGTGACACTAGTTATAGATTCCGATGCTTCACTTCAGGTTTACTGTATTCCTTGCACCTTCTTATTGACGATGAAACACAGAAATTGCATCGGAAATAAATACAAAAGGCACAATGCCGACTTAAGTACAAGAAGACTGACTCTTCTTACTGTCTATGTTTTGAACCAATTCTTTGACACTAGTTATAGATTCCGATGCTTCACTTCATGTTTACTGTATCCCTTGGACCTTCTTACTGACGATGAAACTCAGAAATTGCATCGGAATTAAATACAAAAGGCACAATGCCGACTTAAGTACAAGAAGACTGACTCTTCTTACTGTCTTGGTTTTGAACCAATCCTGTGACACTAGTTATAGATTCCGATGCTTCACTTCAGGTTTACTGTATCCCTTCGGTCCTTCTTATAGACGATGAAACACAGAATTTCATCGGAATTAAATACAAAAGGCACAATGACGACTTAAGTACAAAAAGACTGACTCTTCTTACTGTCTATGTTTTGAACCATTCCTGTAACACTAGTTATAGATTCCGATGCTTCACTTCGGGTTTACTGTATCCCTCTGACCTTCTTATTGACGATGAAACAGAGATATTGCTTCGGAATTAAATACAAAAGGCACTATGCCGACTTAAGTACAAGAAGACTGACTCTGCTTACTGACTATGTTTTGAACCATTCCTGTGACACTAGTTATAGATTCCTATGCTTCACTTCAGGTTTATTGTATCCCTTTTACCTTCTTATTGACGATGAAACACAGATGTTGCATCGGAATTAAATACAAAAGGCACAATGCCGACTTAAGTACAGGAAGACTCTCTCTTCTTACTGTCTATGTTTTGAACCATTCCTGTGACACTAGTTATAGATTCCGATGCTTCACTTCAGGTTTACTGTATCCCTTGGACCCTCTTACTGACGATGAAAGACAGAAATTGCATCGGAATTGAATACAAAAGGCACAATGCCGACTTAAGGACAAGAAGACTGACTCTTCTTACTGTCTATGTTTTGAACCATTCCATTGACACTAGTTATAGATTCCGATGCTTTACTCCAGATTTACTGTATCCCTTGGACCTTCTTATTGACGATGAAACACAGAATTTGCAACGGAATTTAATACAAAAGGCACAATGCCGACTCACGTACAAGAAGACTGACTCTTCTTACTGTCTACGTTTTGAACCATTCCTGTGACACTAGTTATTGATTCCGATGCTTCACTTCAGGTTTACTCTATCCCTCTGACGTTCTTATTGACGATGAAACACAGAAATTGCATCGGAATAAATACAAAAGGCACAATGCCGACTTAAGTACAGGAAGACTGTATCTTCTTACTGTCTATGTTTTCAACCATTCCTGTGACACTAGTTAGCGATTCCGATGCTTCACTTCAGGGTTACAGTATCATTTGGACCTTCTTATTGACGATCAAACACAGAAATTACATCGGAATTAAATACAAAAGGCACAATGCCGACTTAAGTACAAAAAGACTGACTGTTCTAACTGACTATCTTTTGAACTATTCCTGTGACACTAGTTATAGACTCCGATGCTTCACTTCAGGTTTTCTGTATCCCTCTGACCTTCTTATTGCCGATGAAACACAGAAATTGCAGCGGAATTAAATAGAAAAGGCACAATGCCGACTTAAGTACAAGAAGACTGACTCTTCTTACTGTCTCTGTTTTGAACCATTACTGTGACACTAGTTATAGAATCCGATGCTTGACTTCAGGTTTACTGTATCCCTTGGACCTTCCTATTGACGATGAAACACAGAAATTGCATCGGAATTTAATACAAAAGGCACAATGCCGACTTAAGTACAAGAAGACTGACTCTTCTTACTGTCTATGTTTTGAACCATTACTGTGACACTAGTTATAGAATCCGATGCTTGACTTCGGGTTTACTGTATCCCTTGGACCTTCGTATTGACGATGAAGCACAGAAATTGCATCGGAATTAAATACAAAAGGCACAATGCCGACTTAAGTACATAAAGACCGATTCTTCTTACTGTCTATGTTTTGAACCATTCTCTGTGACACTAGTTACAGATTCCGATGTTACACTCCAGGTTTACTGTATCCCTTGGACCTTCTTATTGACGATGAAACACAGAAATTGCATCTGAATTAAATAAAAAATGCACAATGCCGACTTAAGTGCAAGAAGACTGACTCTTCTTACTGGCTATGTTTATAACCTTTTCTGTGACACTAGTTATAGATTCCGATGCTTCACTTCAGGTTTACTGTATCCCTTGGACCTTCTTATTGACGATGAAACACAGAAATTGCAATGGAATTAAGTACACAAGGCACAATGCCGACTTAAGTACAAGAAGACTGACTCTTCCTGCTGGCTATGTTTTGAACCATTCCTGTGACACTAGTTATAGAATCCGATGCTTGACTTCAGGTTTACTGTATCCCTTGGACCTTCCTATTGACGATGAAACACAGAAATTGCATCGGAATTTAATACAAAAGGCACAATGCCGACTGAAGTACAAGAAGACTGACTCTTCTTACTGTCTATGTTTTGAACCATTACTGTGACACTAGTTATAGAATCCGATGCTTGACTTCAGGTTTACCGTATCCCTTGGACCTTCGTATTGACGATGAAGCACAGAAATTGCATCGGAATTAAATACAAAAGGCACAATGCCGACTTAAGTACATAAAGACCGATTCTTCTTACTGTCTATGTTTTGAACCATTCTCTGTGACACTAGTTACAGATTCCGATGTTACACTCCAGGTTTACTGTATCCCTTGGACCTTCTTATTGACGATGAAACACAGAAATTGCATCTGAATTAAATAAAAAATGCACAATGCCGACTTAAGTGCAAGAAGACTGACTCTTCTTACTGGCTATGTTTATAACCTTTTCTGTGACACTAGTTATAGATTCCGATGCTTCACTTCAGGTTTACTGTATCCCTTGGACCTTCTTATTGACGATGAAACACAGAAATTGCAATGGAATTAAGTACACAAGGCACAATGCCGACTTAAGTACAAGAAGACTGACTCTTCCTGCTGGCTGTGTTTTGAACCATTCCTGTGACACTAGTTATAGATTCCGATGCTTCATTTCAGGTTTACTGTATCCCTTCGGTCCTTCTTATAGACGATGAAACACAGAATTTCATCGGAATTAAATACAAACGGCACAATGCCGACTTAAGTACAAAAAGACTGACTCTTCTTACTGTCAATGTTTAAACCATTCCTGTAACACTAGTTATAGATTCCGATGCTTCACTTCAGGTTTACTGTATCCCACTGACCTTCTTATTGACGATGAAACACAGATATTGCTTCGGAATTAAATACAAAAGGCACTATGCCGACTTAAGTATAAGAAGACTGACTCTGCTTACTGACTATGTTTTGAACCATTCCTGTGACACTAGTTATAGATTCCGATGCTTCACTTCAGGTTTACTGTATCCCTCTGACCTTCTTATTGACGATGAAACACAGAAATTGCATCGGAATAAAATAGAAAAGGCACAATGCCGACTTAAGTACAGGAACACTGACTCTTCTTACTGTCTATGTTTTGAACCATTCCTGCGACACTAGTTATAGATTCCGATGCTTGACTTCAGGTTTACTGTATCCCTTGAACCTTCTTATTGACGATGAAAAACAGAAATTGCAACGGAATTAAATACACAAGGCACAATGCCGACTTAAGTACAAGAACACTGATACTTCCTGCTGGCTATGTTTTGAACCATTCCTGTGACACTTGTTTTGGATTCCGATGCTTCACTTCAGGTTTACTATTTCCCTCTGACCTTCTTATTGACGATGAAACACAGAAATTGCATCGGAATTAAATATAAAAGGCACAATGCCGACTTAAGTACAAGAAGACTGTCTCTTCTTACTGTCTATGCTTTGAACCAATCCTGTGACACTAGTAATAGGTTCCGATGCTACACTTCAGGTTTACTGTATCTCTTGGACCTTCTTATTGACGATGAAACACAGAAATTGTATCGGAATTTAATACAAAAGGCACAATGCCGACTCAAGTACAAGAAGACTGACTCTTCTTACTGTCTATGTTTTGAACCATTCCTGTGACACTAGTTATTGATTCCGATGCTTCACCTCAGGTTTACTGTATCCCTCTGACCTTCTTATTGACGATGAAACACAGAAATTGCATTGGAATAAATACAAAAGGCACAATGCCGACTTAAGTACAGGAAGACTGTATCTTCTTACTGTCTATGTTTTCAACCATTCCTGTGACACTAGTAAGCGATTCCGATGCTTCACTTCAGGTTTACAGTATCATTTGGACCTTCTTATTGACGATGAAACACAGAGATTACAGCGGAATTAAATACAAAAGGCACAATGCCGACTTAAGTATAAAAAGACTGACTGTTCTTCCTGAATATCTTTTGAACTATTCCTGTGACACTAGTTATAGATTCCGATGCTTCACTTCAGGTTTTCTGTATCCCTCTGACTTTCTTATTGTCGATGAAACACAGAAATTGCACCGGAATTAAATAGAAAAGGCACAATACAGACTTAAGTACAAGAAGACTGACTCTTCCTACTGTCTATGTTTTGAACCATTCCTGTGACACTAGTTATAGAATCCGATGCTTCACTTCAGGTTTACTGTATCCCTTGGACCTTCCTATTGACAATGAAACACAGTAATTGCATCGGAATTTAATACAAAAGGCACAATGCCGACTCAAGTACAAGAAGACTGACTCTTCTTACTGACTATGCTTTGAACCATTCCTGTGACACTAGTTATAGATTCCGATGCTTCACTTCAGGTTTACTGTATCCCTTGGACCTTCCTATTGACGATGAAACACAGAAATTGCATCGGAATTAAATACAAAATTCACTCTGCCGACTTAAGTAAAAGAAGACTGACTCTTCTTACTGACTATGTTTTGAACCATTCATGTGACACTAGTTATAGATTTCGTTGCTTCACTTCAGGTTTACTGTATCCCTCTGACCTTCTTATTGACGTAGAAACACAGAAATTGCATCGGAATTAAATAGAAAAGGCACAATGCCGACTTAAGTACAAGAACACTGACTCCTCTTACTGTCTATGTTTTGAACCATTCCTGCGACACTCGTTATAGATTCCGATGCTTGACTTCAGTTTCACGGTATCCTTTGGACCTTCTTATTGACGATGAAACACAGAAATTGCATCGGAATTAAATATAAAAGGCACAATGCCGACTTAAGTACAGCAGACTGACTCTTCTTACTGTCTATGTTTTGAACCATTCCTGTGACACTAGTTACAGATTCCGATGCTTCACTTCAGGTTTACTGTATCCCTTGGACCTTCTTATTGACGATGAAACACAGAAATTGCAATGGAATTAAGTACACAAGGCACAATGCCGACTTAAGTACAAGAAGACTGACTCTTCCTGCTGGCTATGTTTTGAACCATTCCTGTGACACTTGTTTTGGTTTCCGATGCTTCACATCAGGTTTACTGTATCCCTCTGACCTTCTTATTGACGATGAAACACAGAAATTGCATCGGAAGTAAATAAAAAAGGCACAATGCCGACTTAAGTACAAGAAGACTGACTCTTCCTACTATCTATGTTTTGAACCATTCCTGTGACACTAGTTATAGATTCCGATGCTTCACTTCAGGTTTACTGTATCCCTTGGACCTTCCTATTGACGATGAAACACAGAAATTGCATCGGAATTTAATACAAAAGGCACAATGCCGAATTAAGTACAAGAAGACTGACTCTTCTTACTGTCTATGTTTTGAACCATTACTGTGACACTAGTTATAGAATCCGATGCTTGACTTCGGGTTTACTGTATCCCTTGGACCTTCGTATTGACGATGAAGCACAGAAATTGCATCGGAATTAAATACAAAAGGCACAATGCCGACTTAAGTACATAAAGACCGATTCTTCTTACTGTCTATGTTTTGAACCATTCTCTGTGACACTAGTTACAGATTCCGATGTTACACTCCAGGTTTACTGTATCCCTTGGACCTTCTTATTGACGATGAAACACAGAAATTGCATCTGAATTAAATAAAAAATGCACAATGCCGACTTAAGTGCAAGAAGACTGACTCTTCTTATTGGCTATGTTTATAACCTTTTCTGTGACACTAGTTATAGATTCCGATGCTTCACTTCAGGTTTACTGTATCCCTTGGACCTTCTTATTGACGATGAAACACAGAAATTGCAATGGAATTAAGTACACAAGGCACAATGCCGACTTAAGTACAAGAAGACTGACTCTTCCTGCTGGCTATGTTTTGAACCATTCCTGTGACACTAGTTATAGAATCCGATGCTTGACTTCAGGTTTACTGTATCCCTTGGACCTTCCTATTGACGATGAAACACAGAAATTGCATCGGAATTTAATACAAAAGGCACAATGCCGACTGAAGTACAAGAAGACTGACTCTTCTTACTGTCTATGTTTTGAACCATTACTGTGACACTAGTTATAGAATCCGATGCTTGACTTCAGGTTTACCGTATCCCTTGGACCTTCGTATTGACGATGAAGCACAGAAATTGCATCGGAATTAAATACAAAAGGCACAATGCCGACTTAAGTACATAAAGACCGATTCTTCTTACTGTCTATGTTTTGAACCATTCTCTGTGACACTAGTTACAGATTCCGATGTTACACTCCAGGTTTACTGTATCCCTTGGACCTTCTTATTGACGATGAAACACAGAAATTGCATCTGAATTAAATAAAAAATGCACAATGCCGACTTAAGTGCAAGAAGACTGACTCTTCTTACTGGCTATGTTTATAACCTTTTCTGTGACACTAGTTATAGATTCCGATGCTTCACTTCAGGTTTACTGTATCCCTTGGACCTTCTTATTGACGATGAAACACAGAAATTGCAATGGAATTAAGTACACAAGGCACAATGCCGACTTAAGTACAAGAAGACTGACTCTTCCTGCTGGCTATGTTTTGAACCATTCCTGTGACACTAGTTATAGATTCCGATGCTTCATTTCAGGTTTACTGTATCCCTTCGGTCCTTCTTATAGACGATGAAACACAGAATTTCATCGGAATTAAATACAAACGGCACAATGCCGACTTAAGTACAAAAAGACTGACTCTTCTTACTGTCAATGTTTAAACCATTCCTGTAACACTAGTTATAGATTCCGATGCTTCACTTCAGGTTTACTGTATCCCACTGACCTTCTTATTGACGATGAAACACAGATATTGCTTCGGAATTAAATACAAAAGGCACTATGCCGACTTAAGTATAAGAAGACTGACTCTGCTTACTGACTATGTTTTGAACCATTCCTGTGACACTAGTTATAGATTCCGATGCTTCACTTCAGGTTTACTGTATCCCTCTGACCTTCTTATTGACGATGAAACACAGAAATTGCATCGGAATAAAATAGAAAAGGCACAATGCCGACTTAAGTACAGGAACACTGACTCTTCTTACTGTCTATGTTTTGAACCATTCCTGCGACACTAGTTATAGATTCCGATGCTTGACTTCAGGTTTACTGTATCCCTTGAACCTTCTTATTGACGATGAAAAACAGAAATTGCAACGGAATTAAATACACAAGGCACAATGCCGACTTAAGTACAAGAACACTGATACTTCCTGCTGGCTATGTTTTGAACCATTCCTGTGACACTTGTTTTGGATTCCGATGCTTCACTTCAGGTTTACTATTTCCCTCTGACCTTCTTATTGACGATGAAACACAGAAATTGCATCGGAATTAAATATAAAAGGCACAATGCCGACTTAAGTACAAGAAGACTGTCTCTTCTTACTGTCTATGCTTTGAACCAATCCTGTGACACTAGTAATAGGTTCCGATGCTACACTTCAGGTTTACTGTATCTCTTGGACCTTCTTATTGACGATGAAACACAGAAATTGTATCGGAATTTAATACAAAAGGCACAATGCCGACTCAAGTACAAGAAGACTGACTCTTCTTACTGTCTATGTTTTGAACCATTCCTGTGACACTAGTTATTGATTCCGATGCTTCACCTCAGGTTTACTGTATCCCTCTGACCTTCTTATTGACGATGAAACACAGAAATTGCATTGGAATAAATACAAAAGGCACAATGCCGACTTAAGTACAGGAAGACTGTATCTTCTTACTGTCTATGTTTTCAACCATTCCTGTGACACTAGTAAGCGATTCCGATGCTTCACTTCAGGTTTACAGTATCATTTGGACCTTCTTATTGACGATGAAACACAGAAATTACAGCGGAATTAAATACAAAAGGCACAATGCCGACTTAAGTATAAAAAGACTGACTGTTCTTCCTGAATATCTTTTGAACTATTCCTGTGACACTAGTTATAGATTCCGATGCTTCACTTCAGGTTTTCTGTATCCCTCTGACTTTCTTATTGTCGATGAAACACAGAAATTGCACCGGAATTAAATAGAAAAGGCACTATACAGACTTAAGTACAAGAAGACTGACTCTTCCTACTGTCTATGTTTTGAACCATTCCTGTGACACTAGTTATAGAATCCGATGCTTCACTTCAGGTTTACTGTATCCCTTGGACCTTCCTATTGACAATGAAACACAGTAATTGCATCGGAATTTAATACAAAAGGCACAATGCCGACTCAAGTACAAGAAGACTGACTCTTCTTACTGACTATGCTTTGAACCATTCCTGTGACACTAGTTATAGATTCCGATGCTTCACTTCAGGTTTACTGTATCCCTTGGACCTTCCTATTGACGATGAAACACAGAAATTGCATCGGAATTAAATACAAAATTCACTCTGCCGACTTAAGTAAAAGAAGACTGACTCTTCTTACTGACTATGTTTTGAACCATTCATGTGACACTAGTTATAGATTTCGTTGCTTCACTTCAGGTTTACTGTATCCCTCTGACCTTCTTATTGACGTAGAAACACAGAAATTGCATCGGAATTAAATAGAAAAGGCACAATGCCGACTTAAGTACAAGAACACTGACTCCTCTTACTGTCTATGTTTTGAACCATTCCTGCGACACTCGTTATAGATTCCGATGCTTGACTTCAGTTTCACGGTATCCTTTGGACCTTCTTATTGACGATGAAACACAGAAATTGCATCGGAATTAAATATAAAAGGCACAATGCCGACTTAAGTACAGCAGACTGACTCTTCTTACTGTCTATGTTTTGAACCATTCCTGTGACACTAGTTACAGATTCCGATGCTTCACTTCAGGTTTACTGTATCCCTTGGACCTTCTTATTGACGATGAAACACAGAAATTGCAATGGAATTAAGTACACAAGGCACAATGCCGACTTAAGTACAAGAAGACTGACTCTTCCTGCTGGCTATGTTTTGAACCATTCCTGTGACACTTGTTTTGGTTTCCGATGCTTCACATCAGGTTTACTGTATCCCTCTGACCTTCTTATTGACGATGAAACACAGAAATTGCATCGGAAGTAAATAAAAAAGGCACAATGCCGACTTAAGTACAAGAAGACTGACTCTTCCTACTATCTATGTTTTGAACCATTCCTGTGACACTAGTTATAGATTCCGATGCTTCACTTCAGGTTTACTGTATCCCTTCGGTCCTTCTTATAGACGATGAAACACAGAATTTCATCGGAATTAAATACAAAAGGCACAATGCCGACTTAAGTACAAGAAGACTGACTCTTCTTACTGTCAATGTTTAAACCATTCCTGTAACACTAGTTATAGATTCCGATGCTTCACTTCAGGTTTACTGTATCCCACTGACCTTCTTATTGACGATGAAACACAGATATTGCTTCGGAATTAAATACAAAAGGCACTATGCCGACTTAAGTATAAGAAGACTGACTCTGCTTACTGACTATGTTTTGAACCATTCCTGTGACACTAGTTATAGATTCCGATGCTTCACTTCAGGTTTACTGTATCCCTCTGACCTTCTTATTGACGATGAAACACAGAAATTGCATCGGAATTAAATAGAAAAGGCACAATGCCGACTTAAGTACAGGAACACTGACTCTTCTTACTGTCTATGTTTTGAACCATTCCTGCGACACTAGTTATAGATTCCGATGCTTGACTTCAGGTTTACTGTATCCCTTGGACCTTCTTATTGACGATGAAACACAGAAATTGCAACGGAATTAAATACACAAGGCACAATGCCGACTTAAATACAAGAAGAATGACACTTCCTGCTGGCTATGTTTTGAACCATTCCTGTGACACTTGTTTTGGATTCCGATGCTTCACTTCAGGTTTACTATTTCCCTCTGACCTTCCTATTGACGATGAAACACAGAAATTGCATCGGAATTAAATATAAAAGGCACAATGCCGACTTAAGTACAAGAAGACTGTCTCTTCTTACTGTCTATGTTTTGAATCAATCCTGTGACACTAGTTATTGATTCCGATGCTTCACCTCAGGTTTACTCTATCCCTCTGACGTTCTTATTGACGATGAAACACAGAAATTGCATCGGAATAAATACAAAAGGCACAATGCCGACTTAAGTACAGGAAGACTGTATCTTCTTACTGTCTATGTTTTCAACCATTCCTGTGACACTAGTTAGCGATTCCGATGCTTCACTTCAGGTTTACAGTATCATTTGGACCTTCTTATTGACGATGAAACACAGAAATTACATCGGAATTAAATACAAAAGGCACAATGCCGACTTAAGTACAAAAAGACTGACTGTTCTTCCTGAATATCTTTTGAACTATTCCTGTGACACTAGTTATAGATTCCGATGCTTCACTTCAGGTTTACAGTATCATTTGGACCTTCTTATTGACGATGAAACACAGAAATTGTTTCGGAATTTAATACAAAAGGCACAATGCCGACTCAAGTACAAGAAGACTGACTCTTCTTACTGTCTATGTTTTGAACCATTCCTGTGACACTAGTTATTGATTCCGATGCTTCACCTCAGGTTTACTCTATCCCTCTGACGTTCTTATTGACGATGAAACACAGAAATTGTATCGGAATAAATACAAAAGGCACAATGCCGACTTAAGTACAGGAAGACTGTATCTTCTTACTGTCTATGTTTTCAACCATTCCTGTGACACTAGTTAGCGATTCCGATGCTTCACTTCAGGTTTACAGTATCATTTGGACCTTCTTATTGACGATGAAACACAGAAATTACATCGGAATTAAATACAAAAGGCACAATGCCGACTTAAGTACAAAAAGACTGACTGTTCTTCCTGAATATCTTTTGAACTATTCCTGTGACACTAGTTATAGATTCCGATGCTTCACTTCCGGTTTTCTGTATCCCTCTGACTTTCCTATTGTCGATGAAACACAGAAATTGCACCGGAATTAAATAGAAAAGGCACAATACAGACTTAAGTACAAGAAGACAGACTCTTCTTACTGTCTATGTTTTGAACCATTCTTGTGACACTAGTTATAGAATCCGATGCTTGACTTCAGGTTTACTGTATCCCTTGGACCTTCCTATTGACAATGAAACACAGTAATTGCATCGGAATTTAATACAAAAGGCACAATGCCGACTCAAGTAAAAGAAGACTGACTCTTCTTACTGACTATGCTTTGAACCATTCCTGTGACACTAGTTATAGATTCCGATGCTTCACTTCAGGTTTACTGTTCCCTCTGACCTTCTTATTGACGATGAAACACAGAAATTGCATCGGAATTTAATACAAAATGCACATTGCCGACTTAAGTACAAGAAGACTGACTCCTCTTACTGTCTATGTTTGAACCTTTCCTGTGACACTAGTTATAGATTCCGATGCTTCACTTCAGGTTTACTGTATCCCTTGTACCTTCTTATTGACGATGAAACACAGAAATTGCATAGCAAATAAATAGAAAAGGCACAATGCCGACTTAAGTACACGAAGACTGACTCTTCTTACTGACTATGTTTTGAACCATTCCTGTGACACTAGTTATAGATTCCGATGCTTCACTACAGGTTTACCGTATCCCTCTGACCTTCTTATTGACGATGAAACAGAGATATTGCTTCGGAATTAAATACAAAAGGCACTATGCCGACTTCAGTACAAAAAGACTGACTCTGCTTACTGACTATGTTTTGAACCATTCCTGTGACACTAGTTATAGATTCCGATGCTTCACTTCAGGTTTACTGTATCCCTCTGACCTTCTTATTGACGATGAAACACAGAAATTGCATCGGAATTAAATAGAAAAGGCACAATGCCGACTTAAGTACAGGAGCACTGACTCTTCTTACTGTCTATGTTTTGAACCATTCCTGCGACACTAGTTATAGATTCCGATGCTTGCTTCAGTTTTACTGTATCCCTTGGACCTTCTTATTGACGATGAAACACAGAAATTTCATCGGAATTAAATATAAAAGGCACAATGCCGACTTAAGTACAAGAGACTGACTCTTCTAACTGTCTATGTTTTGAACCTTTCCTGTGACACTAGTTATAGATTCCGATGCTTCACTTCAGTTTTACTGTATCCCTTGGACCTTCTTATTGACGATGAAACACAGAAACTGCATCGGAATTAAATACAAAATTCACTATGCCGACTTAAGTAAAAGAAGACTGACTCTTCTTACTGATTATGTTTTGAACCTTTCATGTGACACTAGTTATAGATTCCGTTGCTTCACTTCAGGTTTACTGTATCCCTCTGACCTTCTTATTGACGATGAAACACAGAAATTGCATCGGAGTTAAATAGAAAAGGCACAATGCCGACTTAAGTACAAGAACACTGACTCCTCTTACTGTCTATGTTTTGAACCATTCCTGCGACACTCGTTATAGATTCCGATGCTTGACTTCAGTTTCACGGTATCCTTTGGACCTTCTTATTAACGATGAAACACAGAAATTGCATCGGAATTAAATATAAAAGGCACAATGCCGACTTAAGTACAACAGACTGACTCTTCTTACTGTCTATGTTTTGAACCATTCCTGTGACACTAGTTATAGATTCCGATGCTGCACTTCAAGTTTACTGTATCCCTCTGAACTTCTTATTGACGATGAAACACAGAAATTCACCGGAATAAAATACAAAAGGTACAATGCCGACTTAAGTACAAGAAGACTGACTCTTCTTACTGTCTATGTTTTGAACCATTCCTGTGACACTAGTTAAAGATTCCAATGCTTCACTTCAGGTTTACTGTATGCATTGGACCCTCTTATTGACGATAAAACACAGAAATTGCATCGGAATTAAATAGAAAAGGCACAATGTTGACTTAAGTACATGAGACTGACTCTTCTTACTGTCTATGTTTTGAACCTTTCCTGTGACACTAGTTATAGATTCCGATGCTTCACTTCAGTTTTACTGTATCCCTTGGACCTTCTTATTGACGATGAAACACAGAAACTGCATCGGAATTAAATACAAAATTCACTATGCCGACTTAAGTAAAAGAAGACTGACTCTTCTTACTGATTATGTTTTGAACCATTCATGTGACACTAGTTATAGATTCCGTTGCTTCACTTCAGGTTTACTGTATCCCTCTGACCTTCTTATTGACGATGAAACACAGAAATTGCATCGGAGTTAAATAGAAAAGGCACAATGCCGACTTAAGTACAAGAACACTGACTCCTCTTACTGTCTATGCTTTGAACCATTCCTGCGACACTCGTTATAGATTCCGATGCTTGACTTCAGTTTCACGGTATCCTTTGGAACTTCTTATTAACGATGAAACACAGAAATTGCATCGGAATTAAATATAAAAGGCACAATGCCGACTTAAGTACAACAGACTGACTCTTCTTACTGTCTATGTTTTGAACCATTCCTGTGACACTAGTTATAGATTCCGATGCTGCACTTCAAGTTTGCTGTATCCCTCTGAACTTCTTATTGACGATGAAACACAGAAATTCACCGGAATAAAATACAAAAGGTACAATGCCGACTTAAGTACAAGAAGACTGACTCTTCTTACTGTCTATGTTTTGAACCATTCCTGTGACACTAGTTAAAGATTCCAATGCTTCACTTCAGGTTTACTGTATGCATTGGACCCTCTTATTGACGATGAAACACAGAAATTGCATCGGAATTAAATAGAAAAGGCACAATGTTGACTTAAGTACATGAAAACTGACACTTCTTACTGACTATGTTTTGAACCATTCCTGTGACACTAGTTATAGATTCCGATGCTGCACTTCAGGTTTACTGTATCCCTCTGACCTTCTTATTGACGATGAAACACAGAAATTCACCGGAATAAAATAGAAAAGACACAATGCCGACTTAAGTACAAGAAGATTGACTCTTCCTACTGACTATGCTTTGAACCATCCCTGTGACACTAGTTATAGACTCTGATGATTCACTTCAGGTTTACTGTATCCCTCTGACCTTCTTATTGATGATGAAACACAGAAATTGCACTGGAATTAAATACAAAAGGCACAATGCCGACTTAAGAACAAGAAGACTGACTCTTCTTACTGTCTATGATTTGAACCATTCCGTTGACACTAGTTATAGATTCCGATGCTTCACTCCAGGTTTACTGTATCCCTTGGACCTTCTTATTGACGATGAACCTCTGAAATTGCGTCGGAATCAAATAGAAAAGGCACAATGCCGACTTAAGTACATGAAGACTAACTCTTCAAACTGACCATGTTTTGAACCATTCCTGTGACACTAGTTATAGATTCCGATGCTTCACTTCAGGTTTACTGTATCTATTGGACATTCGTATTGACGATGAAACACAGAAATTGCATCGGAATTAAATACAAAAGGCATAATGCCGACTTAAGTACATGAAGACTGACTCTTCTTACTGACTATGTTTTGAACCATTCCAGTGACACTAGTTAAAGATTCCGATGCTTCACTTCAGGTTTACTGTATTCCTTGAACTTTCTTATTGACGATGAAACACAGAAATTGCATCGGAATTGAAAACAAAAGGCACAATGCCTACTTAGGTACATGAAGACTGACTCTTCTTACTGTTTATGTTTTGAACCATTCCTCTGACACTAGTTATAGATTCCGATGCTACACTCCAGGTTTACTGTATCCCTTGGACCTTCTTATTGACGATGAAACACAGAAATTGCATCGGAATTAAATACTAATGGCACAATGCCGACTTAAGGACAAGAAGCCTGACTCTTCTTACTGACTATGTTTTGAACCATACCTGTGACACTAGTCATAGATTCTGATGCTTCACTTCAGGTTTACTGTATCCCTTTTACCTTCTTATTGACGATGAAACACAGAAGTTGCATTTGAATTAAATACAAAAGGCACAATGCCGACTTAAGTACAAGAAGACTGTCTCTTCTTACTGTCTATGTTTTGAACCATTCCTGTGACACTAGTTATAGATTCCGATGCTTCACTTCAGGTTTACTGTATCCCTTGGACCCTCTTACTGACGATGAAAGACAGAAATTGCATCGGAATTAAATACAAAAGGCACAATGCCGGCTTAAGGACAAGAAGACTGACTCTTCTTACTGTCTATGTTTTGAAACATTCCATTGACACTAGTTATAGATTCCGATGCTTCACTCCAGGTTTACTGTATCCCTTGGACCTTCTTATTGACGATGAAACACAGAAATTGCATCGGAATTTAACACAAAAGGCACAATGCCGACTCAAGTACAAGAAGACCGACTCTTCTTTCTGTCTATGTTTTGAACCATTCCTGTGACACTAGTTATTGATTCCGATGCTTCACTTCAGGTTTACTCTATCCCTCTGACGTTCTTATTGACGATGAATAACAGAAATTGCATCGGAATAAATACAAAAGGCACAATGCCGACTTAAGTACAGGAAGACTGTATCTTCTTACTGTCTATGTTTTCAACCATTCCTGTGACACTAGTTAGCGATTCCGATGCTTCATTTCAGGTTTACAGTATCATGTGGACCTTCTTATTGACGATGAAACACAGAAATTACATCGGAATTAAATACAAAATTCACTATGCCGACTTAAGTAAAAGAAGACTGACTCTTCTTACTGATTATGTTTTGAACCATTCATGTGACACTAGTTATAGATTCCGTTGCTTCACTTCAGGTTTACTGTATCCCTCTGACCTTCTTATTGACGATGAAACACAGAAATTGCATCGGAATTAAATAGAAAAGGCACAATGCCGACTTAAGTACATGAACACTGACTCCTCTTACTGTCTATGTTTTGAACCATTCCTGTGACACTAGTTATTGATTCCGATGCTTCACTTCAGGTTTACTCTATCCCTCTGACGTTCTTATTGACGATGAAAGACAGAAATTGCATCGGAATAAATACAAAAGGCACAACGCCGACTTAAGTACAGGAAGACTGTATCTTGTTACTGTCTATATTTTCAACCATTCCTGTGACACTAGTTAGCGATTCCGATGCTTCACTTCAGGTTTACTGTATCCCTTGGACCTTCTTATTGTCGATGAAACACAGAAACTGCATCGGAATTAAATACAAAATTCACTATGCCGACTTAATTAAAAGAAGACTGACTCTTCTTACTGATTATGTTTTGAACCATTCATGTGACACTAGTTATAGATTCCGTTGCTTCAATTCAGGTTTACTGTATCCCTCTGACCTTCTTATTGACGATGAAACACAGAAATTGCATCGGAATTAAATAGAAAAGGCACAATGCCGACTTAAGTACAAGAACACTGACTCCTCTTACTGTCTATGTTTTGAGCCATTCCTGCGACACTCGTTATAGATTCCGATGCTTGACTTCAGTTTCACGGTATCCTTTGGACCTTCTTATTAACGATGAAACACAGAAATTGCATCGGAATTAAATATAAAAGGCACAATGCCGACTTAAGTACAACAGACTGACTCTTCTTACTGTCTATGTTTTGAACCATTCCTGTGACACTAGTTATAGATTCCAAAGCTGCACTTCAAGTTTACTGTATCCCTCTGAACTTCTTATTGACGATGAAACACAGATATTCACCGGAATAAAATACAAAAGGCACAATGCCGACTTAAGTACAAGAAGACTGACTCATCTTACTGTCTATGTTTTGAACCATTCCTGTGACACTAGTTATAGATTCCAATGCTTCACTTCAGGTTTACTGTATGCATTGGACCCTCTTATTGACTATGAAACACAGAAATTGCATCGGAATTAAATAGAAAAGGCACAATGTTGACTTAAGTACATGAAAACTGACTCTTCTTACTGACTATGTTTTGAACCATTCCTGTGACACTAGTTATAGATTCCGATGCTGCACTTCAGGTTTACTGTATCCCTCTGACCTTCTTATTGACGATGAAACACAGAAATTCGCCGGAATAAAATACAAAAGGCACAATGCCGACTTAAGTACAAGAAGATTGACTCTTCCTACTGACTATGCTTTGAACCATCCCTGTGACACTAGTTATAGACTCTGATGATTCACTTCAGGTTTACTGTATCCCTCTGACCTTCTTATTGATGATGAAACACAGAAATTGCACTGGAATTAAATACAAAAGGCACAATGCCGACTTCAGAACAAGAAGACTGACTCTTCTTACTGTCTATGATTTGAACCATTCCGTTGACACTAGTTATAGATTCCGATGCTTCACTCCAGGTTTACTGTATCCCTTGGACCTTCTTATTGACGATGAACCTCTGAAATTGCATCGGAATCAAATAGAAAAGGCACAATGCCGACTTAAGTACAAGAAGACTAATTCTTCTTACTGACCATGCTTTGAACCATTCCTGTGACACTAGTTATAGATTCCGATGCTTCACTTCAGGTTTACTGTATCTATTGGACATTCGTACTGACGATGAAACACAGAAATTGCATCGGAATTAAATACAAAAGGCACAATGCCGAGTTAAGTACATGAAGACTGACTCTTCTTACTGACTATGTTTTGAACCATTCCAGTGACACTAGTTAAAGATTCCGATGCTCCACTTCAGGTTTACTGTATCCCTTGAACCTTCTTATTGACGATGAAACACAGAAATTGCATCGGAATTGAATACAAAAGGCTTAATGCCGACTTAGGTACATGAAGACTGACTCTTCTTACTGTTTATGTTTTGAACCATTCCTCTGACACTAGTTATAGATTCCGATAATACACTCCAGGTTTACTGTATCCCTTGGACCTTCTTATTGACGATGAAACACAGAAATTGCATCGGAATTAAATACTAATGGCACAATGCCGACTTAAGGACAAGAAGCCTGACTCTTCGTACTGACTATGTTTTGAACCATACCTGTGACACTAGTCATAGATTCTGATGCTTCACTTCAGGTTTACTGTATCCCTTTTACCTTCTTATTGACGATGAAACACAGAAGTTGCATTTGAATTAAATACAAAAGGCACAATGCCGACTTAAGTACAAGAAGACTGTCTCTTCTTACTGTCTATGTTTTGAACCATTCCTGTGACACTAGTTATAGATTCCGATGCTTCACTTCAGGTTTACTGTATCCCTTGGACCCTCTTACTGACGATGAAAGACAGAAATTGCATCGGAATTAAATACAAAAGGCACAATGCCGGCTTAAGGACAAGAAGACTGACTCTTCTTACTGTCTATGTTTTGAAACATTCCATTGACACTAGTTATAGATTCCGATGCTTCACTCCAGGTTTACTGTATCCCTTGGACCTTCTTATTGACGATGAAACACAGAAATTGCATCGGAATTGAATAAAAAAAGCACAATGCCGAATTATGTGCAAGAAGACTGACGCTTCTTACTGACTATGTTTTGAACCATTCCTGTGACACTAGTTATAGATTCCGATTCTTCACTTCAGGTTTACTGTATCCCTTGGACCTTCTTATTGACGATGAAACACAGATATTGCATCGGAATTAAATAGAAAAGGCGCAATGCCGACTTAAGTACAAGAAGACTGACTCTTCATACTGACTATGTTTTGAACCATTCTTGTGACACTAGTTATAGATTCCGATGCTCCACTTCAGGTTTACTGTATCCCTTAAACCTTCTTATTGACGATGAAACACAGAAATTGCATCGGAATTAAATACAAAATGCTTAATGCCGACTTATGTAGAAGAAGACTGACTCTTCTTACTGTCTATGTTTAAAAGAATTCCTGTGACAGTAGTTATAGATTCCGATGCTTCACTCCAGGTTTACTGTATCCCTTGGACCTTCTTATTGACGATGAAACATAGAAATTGCATCGGAATTAAATACAAAAGGCACAATGCCGACTTAAGTACGAGAAGACTGACTCTTCTTACTGACTATGTTTTGAACCATTCCTGTGACACTAGTTATAGATTATGATGCTTCGCTTTAGGTTTACTGTATCCCTTGGACCTTGTTATTGACGATGAACACAGAAATTGCATCGGAAATAAATACAAAAGGCACAGTGCCGACTTAAGTACAAGAAGACTGACTCTTCATACTGACTATGTTTTGAACCATTCTTGTGACACTAGTTATAGATTCCGATGCTCCACTTCAGGTTTACTGTATCCCTTAAACCTTCTTATTGACGATGAAACACAGAAATTGCATCGGAATTAAATACAAAATGCACAATGCCGACTTATGTAGAAGAAGAGTGACTCTTCTTACTGTCTATGTTTAAAAGAATTCCTGTGACAGTAGTTATAGATTCCGATGCTTCACTCCAGGTTTACTGTATCCCTTGGACCTTCTTATTGACGATGAAACACAGAAATTGCATTGGAATTAAATAGAAAAGCATCAATGCCGACTTAAGTACAAGCAGACAGACTCTTCTTACTGTCTATGTTTTGAACCATTCCTGTGAAACTAGTTGTAGATTCCGATGCTTTACTTCAGGTTTACTGTATCCCTCGGACCTTCTTATTGACAATGAAACACAGAAATTGCATCGAAATTAAACACAAAAGGCACAATGCCGACTTAAGTACAAAAAGACTGACTCTTCTTACTAACTATGTTTTGATCCATTCCTGTGACACTAGTTATAGATTCCGATGCTTCACTTCAGGTTTCCTGTATACCTCTGACCTTCTTATTGACGATGAAAAACAGAAATTGCATCAGAATTAAACACAAAAGGCACAATGCCGACTTAAGTACAAGAAGACTGACTCTTTTTACTGACTATGTTTTGAACCATTCCTGTGACACTAGTTATAGATTCGGATGCTTCACTTCAGGTTTACTGTATCCCTCTGATCTTCTTATTGACGATGAAAAACAGAAATTGCATCGGAATTAAATAGAAACGCCACAATGCCTACTTAAGTACAAGAAGACTGACTCTTGTTACTGGCTATGTTTTGAACCATCCTGTGACACTAGTTATAGATTCCGATGCTTGACTTCAGTTTTACTGTATCCCTTGGATCTTCTTATTGACGATGAAACACAGAAATTGCATCGGAATTAAATAAAAAAAGCACAATGCCGAATTATGTGCAAGAAGACTGACTCTTCTTACTGACTATGTTTTGAACCATTCCTGTGACACTAGTTGTAGATTCCGATGCTTCACTTCAGGTTTACTGTATCCCTTGGACCTTCTTATTGACGATGAAACCCAGAAATTGCATCGGAATTAAATAGAAAAGGCACAATGCCGACTTAAGTACAAGAATACTGACTCATCTTACTGTCCCTGTTTTGGACCGCACCTGTGACACTAGTTATAGATTCCGATGCTTCACTCTAGGTTTACTGTATCCCTTGGACCTTCTTATTGACGATGAAACACAGATATTGCATCGGAATTAAATAGAAAAGGTACAATCCCGACTTAAGAACAAGAAGACTGACTCTTCTTACTGTTTATGTTTTGTACCATTCCTGTGACACTAGTTATAGATTCCGATGCTTCACTGCAGGTGTTTTGTATCCCTCTGACCCTCCTATTAACGATGAAACACAGAAATTGCATCCGAATTAAACACAAAAGGCACAATGCCGACATAAGTACAAGAAGACTGACTCTTCCTAATGTCTATGTTTTGAAATATTCCTGTGACACTAGTTATAGATTCCGATGCTTCACTTCAGGTTTACTGTATCCCTTAAACCTTCTTATTGACGATGAAACACAGAAATTGCATCGGAATTGAATACATAAGGCACAATGCCGACTTAAGTACGAGAAGACTGACTCTTCTTACTGACTATGATTTGAACCATCCCTGTGACCCTAGTTATAGATTCCGATGCTTCACTTCAGGTTACTGTATCCCTTGGACCTTCTTATTGACGATGAAACACAGAAATTGCATCGGAATTGAATACAAAAGGCACAGTGCCGACTTGAGTACAAGAAGACTGACTCTTCTTACTGTCTATGTTTTGAACCATTCCAGTGACACTAGTTATAGATTCAGATGCTTCACTTCAGGTTTACTGTATCCCTTGGACCTTCTTATAGACGATGAAACACAGAAATTGCATCGGAATTAAATACAAAATCACAATACCGACTTAAGTACAAGAAGACTGACTCTTCTTACTGACTATGTTTTGAACCATTCCTGTGACACTAGTTATAGATTCCGATGCTTCACTTCAGGTTTACTGTATCCCTCTGACCTTCTTATTGACGATGAAACACAGGAATTGCATCGGAATTAAATAGAAAAGGCACAATGCCGACTTAAGTACAAGACGACTGACATTTCTTAGTGTCTATGTTTGAACCATTCCTGTGACACTAGTTATAGATTCCGATGCTTCACTTCAGGTTTACTTTATCCCTTGGACCTTCTTATTGACGTTGAAACACAGAAATTGCATCGAAATTAAACACAAAAGGCACAATGCCGACTTAAGTACAAACAGACTGACTCTTCTTACTAACTATGTTTTGATCCATTCCTGTGACACTAGTTATAGATTCCGATGCTTCACTTCAGGTTTCCTGTATACCTCTGACCTTCTTATTGACGATGAAAAACAGAAATTGCATCAGAATTAAATACAAAAGGCACAATGCCGACTTAAGTACAAGAAGACTGACTCTTTTTACTGACTATGTTTTGAACCATTCCTGTGACACTAGTTATAGATTCGGATGCTTCACTTCAGGTTTACTGTATCCCTCTGATCTTCTTATTGACGATGAAAAACAGAAATTGCATCGGAATTAAATAGAAACGCCACAATGCCTACTTAAGTACAAGAAGACTGACTCTTGTTACTGGCTATGTTTTGAACCATCCTGTGACACTAGTTATAGATTCCGATGCTTGACTTCAGTTTTACTGTATCCCTTGGATCTTCTTATTGACGATGAAACACATAAATTGCATAGGAATTAAATAAAAAAAGCACAATGCCGAATTATGTGCAAGAAGACTGACTCTTCTTACTGACTATGTTTTGAACCACTCCTGTGACACTAGTTGTAGATTCCGATGCTTCACTTCAGGTTTACTGTATCCCTTGGACCTTCTTATTGACGATGAAACCCAGAAATTGCATCGGAATTAAATAGAAAAGACACAATGCCGACTTAAGTACAAGAATACTGACTCATCTTACTGTCCCTGTTTTGGACCGCACCTGTGACACTAGTTATAGATTCCGATGCTTCACTCCAGGTTTACTGTATCCCTTGGACCTTCTTATTGACGATGAAACACAGATATTGCATCGGAATTAAATAGAAAAGGTACAATCCCGACTTAAGTACAAGAAGACTGACTCTTCTTACTGTTTATGTTTTGTACCATTCCTGTGACACTAGTTATAGATTCCGATGCTTCACTGCAGGTGTTTTGTATCCCTCTGACCTTCCTATTAACGATGAAACACAGAAATTGCATCCGAATTAAATACAAAAGGCACAATGCCGACATAAGTACAAGAAGACTGACTCTTCCTAATGTCTATGTTTTGAACCATTCCTGTGACACTAGTTATAGATTCCGATGCTTCACTTCAGGTTTACTGTATCCCTTAAACCTTCTTATTGACGATGAAACACACAAATTGCATCGGAATTGAATACATAAGGCACAATGCCGACTTAAGTACGAGAAGACTGACTCTTCTTACTGACTGTGATTTGAACCATTCCTGTGACCCTAGTTATAGATTCCGATGCTTCACTTCAGGTTTACTGTATCCCTTGGACCTTCTTATTGACGATGAAACACAGAAATTGCATCGGAATTAAATACAAAAGGCTCAGTGCCGACTTGAGTACAAGAAGACTGACTCTTCTTACTGTCTATGTTTTGAACCATTCCAGTGACACTAGTTATAGATTCAGATGCTTCACTTCAGGTTTACTGTATCCCTTGGACCTTCTTATAGACGATGAAACACAGAAATTGCATCGGAATTAAATACAAAATCACAATACCGACTTAAGTACAAGAAGACTGACTCTTCTTACTGACTATGTTTTGAACCATTCCTGTGACACTAGTTATAGATTCCGATGCTTCACTTCAGGTTTACTGTATCCCTCTGACCTTCTTATTGACGATGAAACACAGAAATTGCATCGGAATTAAATAGAAAAGGCACAATGCCGACTTAAGTACAAGACGACTGACATTTCTTACTGTCTATGTTTGAACCATTCCTGTGACACTAGTTATAGATTCCGATGCTTCACTTCAGGTTTACTTTATCCCTTGGACCTTCTTATTGACGTTGAAACACAGAAATTGCATCGGAAATAAATACAAAAGGCACAACGACGACTTAAGTACAAGAACACTGACTCTTCTTACTGACTATGTTTTGAACCATTCCTGTGACACTAGTTATAGATCCCGATGCTTCACTTCAGGTTTACTGTATCCCTCTGACCTTCTAATTGTCGAGGAAACACAGAAAATGCATCGGAATTAAATAGAAACGCCACAAGGCCTACTTAAGTACATGAACACTGACGCTTCTTACTGGCTATGTTTTGAACCATCGTGTGACACTAGTTATAGATTCCGATGCTTGACTTCAGTTTTACTGTATCCCTTGGACCTTCTTATTGACGATGAAACACACAAATTGTATCGGAATTAAATACAAAAGGCACAATGCCGACTTAAGTGCAAGAAGACTGACTCTTCTTACTGACTATGTTTTGAACCATTCCTGTGACAATAGTTATAGATCCGATGCTTCACTTCAGGTACACTGTTTCCCTCTGACCTTCTTATTGACGATGAAACACAGAAATTGCATCGGAATTAAATACAAAAGGCACAATGCCGACATAAGTACAAGAAGACTGTCTCTTCTTACTCACTATGTTTTGAACCATTCCTGTGACACTAGTTATAGGTTCCGATGCTTCACTCTAGGTTTACTGTATACCTTGGACCTTCTTATTGACGATGAAACACCGAAATTGCAACGGAATTAAATAGAAAATGCACAATGATGACTTAAGTATAAGAAGACTGACTCTTCTTACTGACTATGGTTTGAACCATTCCTGTGACACAAGTTATAGATTCCGATGCTTCACGTCAGGTTTACTGTATCCCTTGGACCTTCTTATTGACGATGAAACACAGAAATTGCATCGGAATTAAATAGAAAATGCACAATGCCGACTTAAGCACAAGAATACTGACTCATCTTTCTGTCTATGTTTTGAACCGTCCCTGTGATACTAGTTATAGATTCCGATGCTTCACTCCAGGTTTACAGTATCCCTTGGACCTTCTTATTGACGATGAAACACAGAAATTGCATCGGAATTAAATACAAAAGGCACAATGCCGACAAGTACAAGAAGACTGACTCTTCTTAGTGACTATGTTTTGAACCATCCCTGTGACACTATTTATAGATTCCGATACTTCACTTCAGGTTTACTGTATCCCTCTGACCTTCTTATTGACGATGTAACACATAAATTGCATCGGGATTAAATACAAAAGGCACAATGCCGAATTAAGTACAAGAAGACTGACTCTTCTTTCTGTCTATGTTTTGAACCATTCCTGTGACGGTAGTTATAGACTCCGATGCTTCACTCCAGGTTTACTGTATCCCATGGACCTTTTTATTCACGATGAAACAAAGAAATTGCATCGGAATGAAATACAAAAGGCACAATGCCGACTTAAGTAAAAGAAGTCTGACTCTTCTCACTGTCTATGATTTGAACCGTTCCTGTGACACTAGTTATAGATTCCGATGTTTCACTCCTGGTTTACTATATTCCTTGGACCTTCTTATTGACGATGAAACACAGAAATTGCATCAGAATTAAATAGAAAATGCACAATTATGACTCAAGTACAAGAAGACTGACTCTTCTTACTGACTATGATTTGAACCATTCCTGTGACACTAGTAATAGATTCCGATGCTTCACTTCAGGTTTACTGTATCCCTTGGACCTTCTTATTGACGATGAAACACAGAAATTGCATCGGAATTAAATAGAAAAGGCACAATGCCGACTTAAGTACAAGAATACTGACTCTTCTTACTGACTATGTTTTGAACCATTCCTGTGACACTAGTTATAGATCCCGATGCTTCACTTCAGGTTTACTGTATCCCTCTGACGTTCTTATTGTCGATGAAACACAGAAATTGCATCGGAATTAAATAGAAACGCCACAATGCCTACTTAAGTACAAGAAGACTGACGCTTCTTACTGCCTATGTCTTGAACCATCCTGTGACACTAGTAGTAGATTCCGATGCTTGACTTCAGTTTTACTGTATCCCTTGGACCTTCTTACTGACGATGAAACACAGAAATTGCATCGGAATTAAATACAAAAGTCACAATGCCGACTTAAGTGCAAGAAGACCGACTCTTCTTACTGACTATGTTTTGAACCATTCCTGTGACACTAGTTATAGATTCCGATGCTTCACTTCAGGTTTACTGTTTATCTCTGACCTTCTTATTGACGATGAAACAAATAAATTGCATCGGAATTAAATACAAAAGGCGCAATGCCGACTTAAGTACAAGAACACTGACTCTTCTTACTGACTATGTTTTGAACCATTCTTGTGACACTAGTTATAAATTCCGATGCTTCACTTCAGGTTTACTGTATCCCTTGGACCTTCTTATTGACGATGAAACACAGAAATTGCATCGGAATTAAATACATAAGGCACAATGCCGACTTAAGTACGAGAAGACTGACTCTTCTTACTGACTATGATTTGAACCATTCCTGTGACCCTAGTTATAGATTCAGATGCTTCACTTCAGGTTTACTGTATCCCCTGGACCTTCTTATAGACGATGAAACACAGAAATTGAATCGGAATTAAATACAAAATCACAATACCGACTTAAGTACAAGAAGACTGACTCTTCTTACTGACTATGTTTTGAACCATTCCTGTGACAATAGTTATAGATTCCGATGCTTCACTTCAGGTTTACTGTATCCCTCTGACCTTGTTATTGACGATGAAACACAGAAATTGCATCGGAATTAAATAGAAAGGCACAATGCCGACTTAAGTACAAGACGACTGACTTTTCTTACTGTCTATGTTTGAACCATTCCTGTGACACTAGTTATAGATTCCGATGCTTCACTTCAGGTTTACTTTATCCCTTGGACCTTCTTATTGACGTTGAAACACACAAATTGCATCGGAAATAAATACAAAAGGCACAACGACGACTTAAGTACAAGAAGACTGACTCTTCTTACTGACTATGTTTTGAACCATTCCTGTGACACTATTTATAGATCCCGATGCTTCACTTCAGGTTTACTGTATCCCTCTGACCTTCTAATTGTCGAGGAAACACAGAAATTGCATCGGAATTAAATAGAAACGCCACAATGCCTACTTAAGTACATGAACACTGACGCTTCTTACTGGCTATGTTTTGAACCATCGTGTGACACTAGTTATAGATTCCGATGCTTGACTTCAGTTTTACTGTATCCCTTGGACCTTCTTATTGACGATGAAACAAAGAAATTGCATCGGAATTAAATACAAAAGGCACAATGCCGACTTAAGTGCAAGAAGACTGACTCTTCTTACTGTCTATGTTTTGAACCATTCCTGTGACACTAGTTATAGATTCCGATGCTTCACTTCAGGTTTACTGTTTCCCTCTGACCTTCTTATTGACGATGAAACACAGAAATTGCATCGGAATTAAATACAAAAGGCACAATGCCGACATAAGTACAAGAAGACTGTCTCCTCTTACTCACTATATTTTGAACCATTCCTGTGACACTAGTTATAGATTCCGATGCTTCACTCTAGGTTTACTGTATCCCTTGGACCTTCATTTGACGATGAAACACAGAAATTGCATCGGAATTAAATACAAAAGGCACAATGCCGACAAGTACAAGAAGACTGACTCTTCTTAGTGACTATGTTTTGAACCATCCCTGTGACACTATTTATAGATTCCGATGCTTCACGTCAGGTTTACTGTATCCCTTGGACCTTCTTATTGACGATGAAACAGAGAAATTGCATCGGAATTAAATAGAAAAGGCACAATGCCGACTTAAGCACAAGAATACTGACTCATCTTTCTGTCTATGTTTTGAACCGTCCCTGTGACACTAGTTATAGATTCCGATGCTTCACTCCAGGTTTACAGTATCCCTTGGACCTTCATTTGACGATGAAACACAGAAATTGCATCGGAATTAAATACAAAAGGCACAATGCCGACAAGTACAAGAAGACTGATTCTTCTTAGTGACTATGTTTTGAACCATCCCTGTGACACTATTTATAGATTCCGATAATTCACTTCAGGTTTACTGTATTCCTCTGACCTTCTTATTGACGATGTAACACATAAATTGCATCGGGATTAAATACAAAAGGCACAATGCCGAATTAAGTACAAGAAGAGTGACTCTTCTTTCTGTCTATGTTTTGAAATATTCCTGTGACGGTAGTTATAGACTCCGATGCTTCACTCCAGGTTTACTGTATCCCATGGACCATTTTATTGACGATGAAACACAGAAATTGCATCGGAATGAAATACAAAAGGCACAATGCCGACTTAAGTAAAAGAAGTCTGACTCTTCTCACTGTCTATGTTTTGAACCATTCCTGTGACACTAGTTATAGATTCCGATGTTTCACTCCTGGTTTACTATATTCCTCGGACCTTCTTATTGACGATGAAACACAGAAATTGCATCAGATATAAATAGAAAATGCACAATAATGACTTAAGTACAAGAAGACTGACTCTTCTTACTGACTATGATTTGAACTATTCCTGTGACACTAGTAATAGATTCCGATGCTTCACTTCAGGTTTACTGTATCCCTTGGACATTCTTATTGACGATGAAACACAGAAATTGCATCGGAATCAAATAGAAAAGGCACAATGCCGACTTAAGTACAAGAATACTGACTCTTCTTACTGACTATGTTTTGAACCATTCCTGTGACACTAGTTATTGATCCCGATGCTTCACTTCAGGTTTACTGTATCCCTCTGACGTTCTTATTGTCCAGGAAGCACAGAAATTGCATCGGAATTAAATAGAAACGCCACAATGCCTACTTAAGTACAAGAAGACTTTCGCTTCTTACTGCCTATGTCTTGAACCATCCTGTGACACTAGTTACAGATTCCGATGCTTCACTTCAGGTTTACTGTTTCCCTCTGACCTTCTTATTGACGATGAAACACTGAAATTGCAACGGAATTAAATACAAAAGGCACAATGCTGACTTAAGTAAAAGAAGTCTGACTCTTCTTACTGTCTATGTTTTGAACCATTCCTGTGACACTAGTTGTAGATACCGGTGCTTTACTCCAGGTTTACAGTATCCCTTGGACGTTCTTATTGACGATGAAACACAGAAATTGCATCGGAATTAAATACAAAAAGCACAATGCCGACTTATGTACAAGAAGACTGACTCTTCTTACTGACTATGTTTTGAACCATTCCTGTGTAACTAGTTATAGATTCCGATACTTCACTTCAGGTTTACTGTATCCCTCTGACCTTCTTATTGACGATGAAACACAGAAATTGCAACGGAATTAAATACAAAAGGCACAATGCAGAATTAAGTACAAGAAGGCTGACTCTTCTTACTGTCTATGTTTCGAACCATTCTTGTGACACTAGTTATAGATTCCGATGCTCCACTCCAGGTTTACTGTATCCCTTGGACCTTCTTATTGACGATGAAACACAGAAATTGCATCGGAATTAAATACAAAAGGCAAAATGCCGACTTAAGTACAAGAAGACTGACTCTTCTTACTGTCAATGTTTTGAACCATTCCTGTGATACTAGTAATAGATTCCGATGCATCACTTCAAATTTACTGTAACCCTCTGATCTTCTTATTGACGATGAAACACAGAAATTGCATTGGAATTAAATACAAAAGGCACAATGCCGACTTAAGTACAAGAAGACTGATTCTTCCTACTGTCTATGTTTTGAACCAATCCTGTGACACTAGTTATAGATTCCGTTGCTTCACTTCAGGTTTACTGTATCCCTCGGACCTTCTTATTGACGATGAATCACAGAAATTGCATCGAAATTAAACACAAAAGGTACAATGCCGACTTAAGTACAAAAAGACTGACTCTTCTTACTGACTATGTTTGAACCATTCCTGTGACAGTAGTTATAGATTCCGATCCTTCACTCCAAGTTTACTGTATCCCTTGGACCTTCTTATTGACGATGAAACACAGAAATTGCATCATAATTAAATAGAAAAGGCACAATGCCGACATAAGTACAAGAAGACTGACGCTCCTGACTGACTATGTTTTGAACCATTCCTGTGACACTAGTTATAGATTCCGATGCTACTCTTCAGGTTTACTCTATCCCTTGGACCTTCTTATTGACGATGTAACACAGATATTGCATCGGAAGTAAATAGAAAATGCCCAAAACCGACATAAGTACAAGAAGACTGACTCTTCTTACTGTTTATGTTTTGAACCATTCCTGTGACACTAGTTGTAGATTCCGATGCTTCACATCAGGTTTATTGTATCCCTCTGACCTTATTATTGACGATGAAACACAGAAATTGCATACGAATTAAACTAAAAGGCACAATGCCGACTTAAGTACAAGAAGACTGACTCTTCTCACTGTTTATGTTTTAAACCATTCCTGTGACTCTAGTTAAAGATTAGGATGCTTCACTTCAGGTTTATTGTATACCTCTGACCTTCCTATTGACGATGAAACACAGAAATTGCATCTGAATTAAATACAAAAGGCACAATGCCGACATAAGTACAAGACGACCGACTCTTCTTACTGTCTATGTTTTGAACCATTCCTGTGACTCTAGTAATAGATTCCGATGCTTCACTTCAGGTTTACTGTATCCCTTGGACCTTCTTATAGACGATGAAACACAGAAATTGCATCGGAATTAAATACAAAATCACAATACCGACTTAAGTACAAGAAGACTGACTCTTCTTACTGTCTATGCTTTGAACCATTCCTGTGACACTAGTTATAGATTCCGATGTTTCACTTCAGGTTTACTGTATCCCTCTGACCTTCTTATTGACGATCAAACACAGAAATTGCATCGGAATCAAATACAAAAGGCACAATGCCGACTTAAGTACAAGATGACTGACTCTTCCTACTGTCAATGTTTTGAACCATTCCTGTGACTCTAGTAATAGATTCCGATGCTTCACTTCAGTTTTACTGTATCCCTTGGACCTTCTTATTGACGATGAAACACAGAAATTGCATCGAAATTAAACACAAAAGTCACAATGCCGACTTAAGTACAAAAAGACTGACTCTTCTTACTGACTATGTTTTGAACCATTCCTGTGAGACTAGTTATAGATTCCGATGCTTCACTTCAGGTTTCCTGTATCCCTTGGACCTTCTTATTGACGATGAAACACAGAAATTACATCGGAATTAAATCCAAAAGCCACAATGCCGACTTAAGTGCAAGATGACTGACTCTTCTTACTTACTATGTTTTGAACCATTCCTGTGACACTAGTTACAGATTCCGATGCTTCACTTCAGGTTTACTGTATCCCTCTGACCCTCTTATTGACGATGAACCACAGAAATTGAATCGGAATTAAATACAAAAGGCACAATGCCGAATTAAGTACAAGAAGACTGACTCTTCTTACTGTCTATGTTTTGAACCATTCCTGTGACACTAGTTATAGATTCCGATGCTTCACTCCAGGTTTACTGTATCCCTTGGACCTCCTTATTGACGATGAAACACGGAAATTGCATCTTAAATAAATAGAAAATGCACTATGATGACTTAAGTACAAGAAGACTGACTCTTCTTACTGACTATGATTTTAACCATTCCTGTGACACAAGTTATAGATTCCGAGTCTTCACTTCAGGTTTACTGTATCCATTGGACCTTCTTATTGACGATGAAACACAGAAATTGCATCATAATTAAATAGAAAAGGCACAATGCCGACATAAGTACAAGAAGACTGACGCTCCTGACTTACTATTTTTGAACCATTCCTGTGACACTAGTTATAGATTCCGATGCTACTCTTCAGGTTTACTCTATCCCTTGGACCTTCTTATTGACGATGAAACACAGATATTGCATCGGAATTAAATAGAAAATGCCCAATACCGACTTAAGTACAAGAAGACTGACTCCTCTTACTGTTTATCTTTTGAACCATTCCTGTGACACTAGTTATAGATTCCGATGCTTCACTTCAGGTTTATTGTATCCCTCTGACCTTCCTATTGACGATGAAACACAGAAATTGCATACGAATTAAATTAAAAGGCACAATGCCGACTTAAGTACAAGAAGACTGACTCTTCTCACTGTTTATGTTTTAAACCATTCCTGTGACTCTAGTTAAAGATTAGGATGCTTCACTTCAGGTTTACTCTATCCCTTGGACCTTCTTATTGACGATGAAACACAGAAATTGCATCGGAATTAAATACAAAAGGCACAATGCCGACTTAAGTACAAGAAGACTTACTCTTCTTACTGACTATGTTTTGAACCATTCCTGTGACACTAGTTATAGATTCCGATGCTTCACTATAGGTTTACTGTATCCCTTGGTCCTTCTTAATGACGATGAAACACAGAAATTGCATCGGAATTATATAGAAAAGGCACAATGCCGACTTAAGTACAAGAAGACTGACTCTTCTTACTGTCTATGTTTTGAACCATTCCTGTGACACTAGTTATAGATTCCGATGCTTCACTTCAGGTTTACTGTATCCCTCTGACCTTCTTATTGACGATCAAACACAGAAATTGCATCGGAATAAAATACAAAAGGCACAATGCCGACTTAAGTACAAGATGACTGACTCTAGCTACTGTCAATGTTTTGAACCATTCCTGTGACACTAGTAATAGATTCCGATGCTTCACTTCAGGTTCACAGTATCCCTCTGATCTTCTTATTGACGATGAAACACAGAGATTGCATTGGAATTAAATACAAAAGGCACAATGCCAACATAAGTACAAGAAGACAGACTCTTCTTACTGTCTATGTTTTGAACCATTCCTGTGACACTAGTTATAGATTGCGATGCTTCACTTCAGTTTTACTGTATCCCTTGGGCCTTCTTATTGACGATGAAACACAGAAATTGCATCGAAATTAAACACAAAAGTCACAATGCCGACTTAAGTACAAAAAGACTGACTCTTCTTACTGACTATGTTTTGAACCATTCCTGTGAGACTAGTTATAGATTCCGATGCTTGTCTTCAGGTTTCCTGTATCCCTTGGACCTTCTTATTGACGATGAAACACAGAAATTACATCGGAATTAAATCCAAAAGGCACAATGCCGACTTAAGTGCAAGATGACTGACTCTTCTTACTTACTATGTTTTGAACCATTCCTGTGACACAAGTTATAGATTCCGAGTCTTCACTTCATGTTTACTGTATCCCTTGGACCTTCTTATTGACGATGAAACACAGAAATTGCATCGGAATTAAATAGAAAACACACAATGCCGACTTAAGTACAAGAAGACTGACTCAGCTTACTGTCTATGCTTTGAACCGTCCCTGTGACACTAGTTATAGATTCCGATGCTTCACTCCAGGTTTACAGTATCTCTCTGATCTTCTTATTGACGATGAAACACAGTAATTGCATTGGAATTAAATAAAAAATGCACACTGCCGACATAAGCACAAGAAGACTGACACTTCTTACTGTCTATGTTTTGAACCATTCTTGTGACACTAGTTATAGATTCCGACGCTTCACTTCAGGATTAATGTATCCCTTGGACCTACTTATTGACGATGAAACACAGAAATTGCATCGGAATTAAATAGAAAACACACAATGCCGACTTAAGTACAAGAAGACTGACTCATCTTACTGTCTATGTTTTGAACCGACCCTGTGACACTAGTTATAGATTCCGATGCTTTACTCCAGGTTTACTGTATCCCTTGGACCTTCTTATTGACGATGAAACACAGAAATTGCATCGGAATTATATAGAAAACACACAATGCCGACTTAAGTACAAGAAGACTGACTCATCTTACTGTCTATGTTTTGAACCGTCCCTGTGACACTAGTTATAGATTCCGATGCTTCACATCAGGTTTACTATATCCCTTGGACCTTCTTATTGACGATGAAACACAGAAATTGCATCGGAATTAAATACAAAAGGCACAATGCCGACTTAAGAACAAGAAGACTGACTCTTCTTACTGTCTATGTTTTGAACCATTCCTGTGACACTAGTTATAGATTCCGATTCTTCACTTCAGGTTTACTGTATCCCTCTGACCTTCTTATTAACGATCAAACACAGAAATTGCATCGGAATAAAATACAAATGGCACAATGCCGACTTAAGTACAAGAAGACTGACTCTTCCTACTGTCAATTATTTGAACCATTCCTGTGACACTAGTAATAGGTTCCGATGCTTCACTTCAGGTTTACTGTATCCCTCTGATCTTCTTATTGACGATGAAACACAGAAATTGCATTGGAATTATATAAAAAATACACAATGCCGACATAAGCACAAGAAGACTGACTCTTCTTACTGTCTATGTTTTGAACCATTCCTGTGACACTAGTTATAGATTCCGATGCTTCACTTCAAGTTTAATGTATCCCTTGGACCTTCTTATTGACGAAGAAACACAGATATTGCATCGAAATTAAACACAAAAGGCACAATGCCGACTTAAGTACAAAAAGACTGACTCTTCTTACTGACTATGTTTGAACCATTCCTGTGACACTAGTTATAGATTCCGATGCTTCACTTCAGTTTTCCTGTATCCCTTGGACCTTCTTATTGACGATGAAACACGGAAATTGCATCAGAATTAAATGGAAAATGCACAATGATGATTTAAGTACAAGAAGACTGACTCTTCTTACTGAATATGATTTTAACCATTCCTGTGACACAAGTAATAGATACCGATGCTTCACTTCAGGTTTACTGTATCCCTTGGACCTTCTTATTAACGATGAAACACAGAAATTGCATCGGAATTAAATAGAAAACGCACAATGGTGACTTTAGTACAAGAAGACTGACTCATCTTACTGTCTATGTTTTTAACCGTCCCTGTTACACTAGTTATAGATTCCGATGCTTCACTCCAGGTTTACTGTATCCCTTGGACATTCTTATTGACGATGAAACACAGAAATTGCATCGGAATTAAATACAAAAGGCAATATGCCGACTTAAGTACAAGAAGACTGACTCTTCTTACTGACTATGTTTTGAACCATTCCTGTGACACTAGTTATAGATTCCGATGCTTCACTTCAGGTTTAATGTATCCCTCTGACGTTCTTATTGACGATGAAACACGGAAATTGCATCAGAATTAAATAGAAAATGCACAATGATGACTTAAGTACAAGAAGACTGACTCTTCTTACTGACTATGATTTTAACCATTCCTGTGAGACAGGTTATAGATTCCGATTCTTCACTTCAGGTTTACTGTATACCTTGGACCTTCTTATTGACGGTGAAACACAGAAATTGCATCGGAATTAAATAGAAAATGCACAATGCCGACTTAAGTACAAGAAGACTGACTCACCTTACTGTCTATCTTTTGAACCGTCCCTGTGACACTAGTTATAGATTCCGATGCTTCACTCCAGGTTTACTGTATCCCTTGGACGTTCTTATTGACGATGAAACACAGAAATTGAATCGGAATTAAATACAAAAGGCACAATGCCGACTTAAGTACAAGAAGACTGACTCTTCTTACTGACTATGTTTTGAACCATTCCTGTGACACTAGTTATAGATTCCGTTACTTCACTTCAGGTTTACTGTATCCCTCTGACCTTCTTATTGACGATGAAACACAGAAATGTCATCGGGATTAAATACAAAAGGCACAATGCTGAATTAAGTACAAAAAGACTGACTCTTCTTACTGTCTATGCCTTGTACCATTTCTGTGAAACTAGTTATAGACTCCGATGCTTCACTCCATGTCTATTGAATCCCTTGGACCTTCTTATTGACGATGAAACACAGAAATTGCATCGGAATTAGGTACAAAAGGCACAATGCCAACTTAATTACAAGAAGACTGACTCTTCTTGCTGACTATGCTTTGAACCATTCCTGTGACACTAGTTATAGATTCAGGTGCTTCACTCCAGGTTTACAGTATCCCTTGGACCTTCTTATTGACGATGAAACACAGAAATTGCATCAGAATTAAATAGAAAAGGCAGAATGCCGACTTAAGTACAAGAAGACTGACGCTTCTTACTGACTATGTTTTGAACCATTCCTGCGACACTAGTTATAGATTCCTATGCTTCATTTCAGGTTTACTGTATCCCTTGAACCTTCTTATTGACGATGAAACACAGAAATTGCATCGGAATTAAATACAAAAGGCACAATGCCGACTAAAGTACCAGAAGACAGACTCTTCTTACAGTCTATGTTTTGAACTATTCCTGTGACAATAGATATAGATTCCGGTGCTTCACTCCAGGTTTACTGTATCCCTTGGACCTTCTTATTGACGATGAAACACAGAAATTGAATTAGAATTGAATAGAAAAGGCACAATTCCGACTTAAGTACAAGAAGACTGACTCTTCGTACTGTTTATCTTTTGAACCATTCCTGTGACACTAGTTATACTTTCCGATGCTTCACTTCAGGTTTATTGTATCCCTCTGACCTGCTTATTGATGATGAAACACAGAAATTGCATCGGAATTAAATACAAAAGGCAATATGCCGACTTAAGTACAAGAAGACTGACTCTTCTTACTGACTATGTTTTGAACCATTCCTGTGACACTAGTTATAGATTCCGATGCTTCACTTCAGGTTTAATGTATCCCTCTGACGTTCTTATTGACGATGAAACACGGAAATTGCACCAGAATTAAATAGAAAATGCACAATGATGACTTAAGTACAAGAAGACTGACTCTTCTTACTGACTATGATTTTAACCATTCCTGTGAGGCAGGTTATAGATTCCGATTCTTCACTTCAGGTTTACTGTATACCTTGGACCTTCTTATTGACGATGAAACACAGAAATTGCATCGGAATTAAATAGAAAATGCACAATGCCGACTTAAGTACAAGAAGACTGACTCACCTTACTGTCTATCTTTTGAACCGTCCCTGTGACACTAGTTATAGATTCCGATGCTTCACTCCAGGTTTACTGTATCCCTTGGACGTTCTTATTGACGATGAAACACAGAAATTGCATCGGAATTAAATACAAAAGTCACAATGCCGACTTAAGTACAAGAAGACTGACTCTTCTTACTGACTATGTTTTGTACCATTCCTGTGACACTAGTTATAGATTCCGATACTTCACTTCAGGTTTACTGTATCCCTCTGACCTTCTTATTGACGATGAAACACAGAAATATCATCGGGATTAAATACAAAAGGCACAATGCTGAATTAAGTACAAAAAGACTGACTCTTCTTACAGTCTATGCTTTGAACCATTTCTGTGAAACTAGTTATAGACTCCGATGCTTCACTCCATGTCTATTGAATCCCTTGGACCTTCTTATTGACGATGAAACACAGAAATTGCATCGGAATTAGATACAACAGGCACAATGCCAACTTAATTACAAGAAGACTGACTCTTCTTGCTGACTATGCTTTGAACCATTCCTGTGACACTAGTTATAGATTCAGGTGCTTCACTCCAGGTTTACAGTATCCCTTGGACCTTCTTATTGACGATGAAACACAGAAATTGCATCAGAATTAAATAGAAAAGGCAGAATGCCGACTTAAGTACAAGAAGACTGACGCTTCTTACTGACTATGTTTTGAACCATTCCTGTGACACTAGTTATAGATTCCTATGCTTCATTTCAGGTTTACTGTATCCCTTGAACCTTCTTATTGACGATGAAACACAGAAATTGCATCGGAATTAAATAGAAAACGCACAATGGTGACTTAAGTACAAGAAGACTGACTCATCTTACTGTCTATGTTTTGAACCGTCCCTGTTACACTAGTTATAGATTCCGATGCTTCACTCCAGGTTTACTGGATCCCTTGGACATTCTTATTGACGATGAAACACAGAAATTGCATCGGAATTAAATACAATAGGCAATATGCCGACTTAAGTACAAGAAGACTGACTCTTCTTACTGACTATGTTTTGAACCATTCCTGTGACACTAGTTATAGATTCCGATGCTTCACTTCAGGTTTAATGTATCCCTCTGACGTTCTTATTGACGATGAAACACGGAAATTGCATCAGAATTAAATAGAAAATGCACAATGATGACTTAAGTACAAGAAGACTGACTCTTCTTACTGACTATGATTTTAACCATTCCTGTGAGACAGGTTATAGATTCCGATTCTTCACTTCAGGTTTACTGTATACCTTGGACCTTCTTATTGACGGTGAAACACAGAAATTGCATCGGAATTAAATAGAAAATGCACAATGCCGACTTAAGTACAAGAAGACTGACTCACCTTACTGTCTATCTTTTGAACCGTCCCTGTGACACTAGTTATAGATTCCGATGCTTCACTCCAGGTTTACTGTATCCCTTGGACGTTCTTATTGACGATGAAACACAGAAATTGCATCGGAATTAAATACAAAAGGCACAATGCCGACTTAAGTACAAGAAGACTGACTCTTCTTACTGACTATGTTTTGAACCATTCCTGTGACACTAGTTATAGATTCCGTTACTTCACTTCAGGTTTACCGTATCCCTCTGACCTTCTTATTGACGATGAAACACAGAAATATCATCGGGATTAAATACAAAAGGCACAATGCTGAATTAAGTACAAAAAGACTGACTCTTCTTACTGTCTATGCCTTGAACCATTTCTGTGAAACTAGTTATAGACTCCGATGCTTCACTCCATGTCTATTGAATCCCTTGGACCTTCTTATTGACGATGAAACACAGAAATTGCATCGGAATTAGATACAAAAGGCACAATGCCAACTTAATTACAAGAAGACTGACTCTTCTTGCTGACTATGCTTTGAACCATTCCTGTGACACTAGTTATAGATTCAGGTGCTTCACTCCAGGTTTACAGTATCCCTTGGACCTTCTTATTGACGATGAAACACAGAAATTGCATCAGAATTAAATAGAAAAGGCAGAATGCCGACTTAAGTACAAGAAGACTGACGCTTCTTACTGACTATGTTTTGAACCATTCCTGTGACACTAGTTATAGATTCCTATGCTTCATTTCAGGTTTACTGTATCCCTTGAACCTTCTTATTGACGATGAAACACAGAAATTGCATCGGAATTAAATACAAAAGGCACAATGCCGACTAAAGTACCAGAAGACAGACTCTTCTTACAGTCTATGTTTTGAACTATTCCTGTGACAATAGATATAGATTCCGGTGCTTCACTCCAGGTTTACTGTATCCCTTGGACCTTCTTATTGACGATGAAAGACAGAAATTGAATTAGAATTAAATAGAAAAGGCACAATGCCGACTTAAGTACAAGAAGACTGACTCTTCGTACTGTTTATCTTTTGAACCATTCCTGTGACACTAGTTATACTTTACGATGCTTCACTTCAGGTTTATTGTATCCCTCTGACCTGCTTATTGATGATGAAACACAGAAATTGCATCGGAATTAAATACAAAAGGCAATATGCCGACTTAAGTACAAGAAGACTGACTCTTCTTACTGACTATGTTTTGAACCATTCCTGTGACACTAGTTATAGATTCCGATGCTTCACTTCAGGTTTAATGTATCCCTCTGACGTTCTTATTGACGATGAAACACGGAAATTGCATCAGAATTAAATAGAAAATGCACAATGATGACTTAAGTACAAGAAGACTGTCTCTTCTTACTGACTATGATTTTAACCATTCCTGTGAGACAGGTTATAGATTCCGATTCTTCACTTCAGGTTTACTGTATACCTTGGACCTTCTTATTGACGATGAAACACAGAAATTGCATCGGAATTAAATAGAAAATGCACAATGCCGACTTAAGTACAAGAAGACTGACTCACCTTACTGTCTATCTTTTGAACCGTCCCTGTGACACTAGTTATAGATTCCGATGCTTCACTCCAGGTTTACTGTATCCCTTGGACGTTCTTATTGACGATTAAACACATAAATTGCATCGGAATTAAATACAAAAGGCACAATGCCGACTTAAGTACAAGAAGACTGACCCTTCGTACTGTTTATCTTTTGAACCATTCCTGTGACACTAGTTATACTTTCCGATGCTTCACTTCAGGTTTATTGTATCCCTCTGACCTGCTTATTGATGATGAAACACAGAAATTGCATCGGAATTAAATACAAAAGGCGCAATGCCGACTTAAGTACAAGAAGACTGACTCTTCTTACTGACTACGTTTGAACCATTCTTGTGACACTAGTTATAGATTCCGATGCTTCACTTCAGGTTTACTGTATCCCTTAAACCTTCTTATTGACGATGAAACACAGATATTGCATCGGAATTAAATACAAAAGGCAGAATGCCGACTTAAGTACAAGAAGACTGACTCTTCTTACTGACTATGTTTTGAACCATTCCTCTGACACTAGTTATAGATCCCGATGCTTCACTTCAGGTTTACTGTATCCCTTGGACCATCTTATTAACGATGAAACACAGAAATTGCTTCGGAATTAAATACAAAAGTCACAATGCCGACTTACGTACAAGAAGACTCACCCTTCTTTCTGTCTACGTTTTGAACCATTCCTGTGACACTAGTTATTGATTCCGATGCTTCTCTTCAGGTTTACTGTATCCCTTGGACCTTCTTATTGACGATGAAACACAGAAATTGCATCGGAATTAAATAGAAAAGGCACAATCCCGACTTAAGTAGAAGAAGACTGACTCTTCTTACTGCCTTTGTTTTGATCCATTCCTGTGACACTTGTTATAGATTCCGATGCTTCTCTTCAGGTTTACTGTATCCCTTGGACCTTCTTATTGACGATGAAACACTGAAATTGCTTCGGAATTAAATACAAAAGGCACAATACCGACTAAAGTACAAGATGACTGACTCTACTTATTGTTTATGTTTAGAACCATTCCTGTGACACTAGTTCTAGATTCCGATGCTTCACTTCAGGTTTACTGTATCCCTCTGACCTTCTTATTGACGATGAAACACAGAAATCGCATCGGAATTAAATACAAAAGGCACAATGCTGACTTAAGTACAAGAAGACTGACTCTTTTTACTGACTATGTTTTGAACCATTCCTGTGACACTAGTTATAGATTCCGATGCTGCACTTTAGGTTTACTGTATCCCTTGGACCTTCATATTGACGATGAAACACAGAAATTGCATCGGAATTAAATACAAAAGGCACAATGCCGACTTAAGTACAAGTAGACTGACTCGTCTTACTCTCTATGTTATGAACCATTCCTGTGACCCTAGGTATAGATTCCGATGCTTCACTTCAGGTTTACTGTATACCTTGGACCTTCGTATTGACGATGAAACACAGAAATTGCATCGGAATTATATAGAAAACGCACAATGCCGACTTAAGTACAAGAAGACTGACTCTTCTTACTGTCTATGGTTTGAACCATTCCTGGGACTCTAGTAAAAGATTCCGATGCTTCACTTCAGGTTTACTGTATCCCTTGGACCTTGGTATAGACGATGAAACACAGAAATTGCATCGGATTTAAATACAAAATCACAATACCGACTTAAGTACAAGAAGACTGACTCTTCTTACTGTCTATGATTTGAATCATTCCTGTGACACAGGTTATAGATTCCGATTCTTCACTTCAGGTTTACTGTATACCTTGGACCTTCTTATTGACGATGAAACACAGAAATTGCGTCGGAATTAAATAGAAAATGCACAATGCCGACTTAAGTACAAGAAGACTGACTCACCTTACTGTCTATCTTTTGAACCGTCCCTGTGACACTAGTTATAGATTCCGATGCTTCACTCCAGGTTTACTGTATCCCTTGGACGATCTTATTGACGATGAAACACAGAAATTGCATCGGAATTAAATACAAAAGGCACAATGCCGACTTAAGTACAAGAAGACTGACTCTTCTTACTGACTATGTATTGAACCATTCCTGTGACACTAGTTATAGATTCCGATACTTCAATTCAGTTTTACTGTATCCCTCTGACCTTCTTATTGACGATGAAACACAGAAATTTCATCGGGATTAAATACAAAAGGCACAATGCTGAATTAAGTACAAAAAGACTGACTCTTCTTACTGTCTATGCTTTGAACCATTTCTGTGAAACTAGTTGTAGACTCCGATGCTTCACTCCATGTCTACTGAATCCCTTGGATCTTCTTATTGACGATGAAACACAGAAATTGCATCGGAATTTGATACAAAAGGCACAATGCCAACTTAATTACAAGAAGACTGACTCTTCTTGCTGACTATGCTTTGAACCATTCCTGTGCCACTAGTTATAGATTCCGGTGCATCACTCCAGGTTTACAGTATCCCTTGGACCGTCTTATTGACGATGAAACACAGAAATTGCATCAGAATTAAATAGAAAGGCAGAATGCCGACTTAAGTACAAGAAGACTGACGCTTCTTACTGACTATGTTTTGAACCATTCCTGTGACACTAGTTATAGATTCCTTTGCTTCATTTCAGGTTTACTGTATCCCTTGAACCTTCTTATTGACGATGAAACACAGATATTGCGTCGGAATTAAATTCAAAAGGCACAATGCTGACTTAAGTACAAGAAGACTGACTCTTCTTACTGACTATGTTTTGAACCATTCCTCTGACACTAGTTATAGATCCCGATGCTTCACTTCAGGTTTACTGTATCCCTTGGACCATCTTATTAACGATGAAACACAGAAATTGCTTCGGAATTAAATACAAAAGTCACAATGCCGACTTAAGTACAAGAAGACTGACCCTTCTTTCTGTCTACGTTTTGAACCATTCCTGTGACACTAGTTATAGATTCCGATGCTTCTCTTCAGGTTTACTGTATCCCTTGGACCTTCTTATTGACGATGAAACACAGAAATTGCATCGGAATTAAATAGAAAAGGCACAATCCCGACTTAAGTAGAAGAAGACTGACTCTTCTTACTGCCTTTGTTTTGATCCATTCCTGTGACACTAGTTATAGATTCCGATGCTTCTCTTCAGGTTTACTGTATCCCTTGGATCTTCTTATTGACGATGAAACACGGAAATTGCATCAAAATTAAATAGAAAATGCACAATGATGATTTAAGTACAAGAAGACTGACTCTTCTTACTGACTATGATTTTAACCATTCCTGTGACACAAGTTATAGATTCCGATGCTTCACTTCAGGTTTACTGTATACTTTGGACCTTCTTATTGACGATGAAACACAGAAATTGCATCGGAATTATATAGAAAACGCACAATGCCGACTTAAGTACAAGAAGACTGACTCTTCTTACTGTCTATGTTTTGAACCATTCCTGTGACTCTAGTAAAAGATTCCGATGCTTCACTTCAGGTTTACTGTATCCCTTGGACCTTCTTATTGACGATGAAACACAGAAATTGCTTCGGAATTAAATAGAAAACACACAATGCCGACTTAAGTACAAGAACGCTTGTTCGTCCGATTCTTGAGTATTGCTCATCAGTTTGGGACCCTTACCAGGTTGGATTAATAGAAGAGATAGACATGATCCAGCGAAAAGCAGCGCGATTCGTCATGGGGACATTTAGTCAGCGTGAGAGCGTTACGGATATGCTGAACAAGCTCCAGTGGCGGTCACTTCAAGAAAGGCGTTACGCAATACGGAGAGGTTTATTATCGAAATTACGAGAGAGCACATTCCGGGAAGCGATGGGCTACATATTACTACCGCCCACATATATCTCGCGTAATGATCACAACGAAAGGATCCGAGAAATTAGAGCAAATATGGAGACTTACAAGCAGTCGTTCTTTCCACGCACAATTCGTGAATGGAACAGGGAAGGGGGGATGAAATAGTGGTACAATAAGTAGCCTCCGCCACACACCGTAAGGTGGCTCGCGGAGTATTGATGTAGATGTAGATGTAGAAGACTGACTCATCTTACTGTCTATGCTTTGAACCGTCCCTGTGACACTAGTTATAGATTCCGATGCTTCACTCTGGGTTTACTGTATCCGTTGGAGCTTCTTATTGACGATGACACACAGAAATTGCATCGGAATTAAATACAAAGGGCACAATGCCGACTTAAGAACAAGAAGACTCACTCTTCTTACTGTCTATGTTTTGAACCATTCCTGTGACACTAGTTATAGACTCCGATGCTTCACTTCAGGTTTACTGTATCCCTCTGACCTTCTTATTGACGATCAAACACAGAAATTGCATCGGAATAAAATACAAAAGACACAATGCCGACTTAAGTACATGAAGACTGACTCTTCCTACTGTCAATGTTTTGAACCATTCCTGTGACACTAGTAATAGATTCCGATGCTTCACTTCGGGTTTACTGTATCCCTCTGATCTTCTTATTGACGATGAAACACAGAAATTGCATTGGAATTATATAAAAAATACACAATGCCGACATAAGCACAAGAAGACTGACTCTTCTTACTGTCTATGTTTTGAACCATTCCTGTGACACTAGTTATAGATTCCGATGCTTCACTTCAGGTTTAATGTATTCCTTGGACCTTCTTATTGACGATGAAACACAGATATTACATCGGAATTAAATAGAAAAGGCACAATGCCGACTTAAGTACAAAAAGATTGACTCTTCTTACTGACTATGTTTGAACCATTCTTGTGACACTAGTTATAGATTCCGATGCTTCACTTCAGTTTTCCTGTATCGCTTGGACCTTCTTATTGACGATGAAACACAGAAATTACATCGGAATTAAATCCAAAAGGCACAATGCCGACTTAAGTGCAAGAAGACTGACTCTTCTTACTGACTATGTTTGAAGCATTCCTGGGACACTAGTTAGAGATTCCGATGCTTCACTTCAGGTTTACTGTATCCCTCTGGCCTTCTTACTGACGATGAAACACAGAAATTGCATCGGAATTAAATACAAAATGCACAATGCCGAATGAAGTACAAGAAGACTGACTCTTCTTACTGTCTATGTTTTGAACCGTCCCTGTTACACTAGTTATAGATTCCGATGCTTCACTCCAGGTTTACTGTATCCCTTGGACATTCTTATTGACGATGAAACACAGAAATTGCATCGGAATCAAATACAAAAGCACAATACCGACATAAGTACAAGAAGACTGACTCTTCTTACTGTCTATGTTTTGAACCATTCCTGTGACATTAGTTATAGACTCCGATGCTTCACTCCAGGTTTACAGTATCCCTTGGACCTTCTTATTGACGATGAAACACAGAAATTGCATCGAAATTAAACACAAAAGGCACAATGCCGACTTAAGTACAAAAAGACTGACTCTTCTTACTGTCTATGTTTTGAACCATTCCTGTGACACTAGTTATAGATTTCGATGCTTCACTTCAAGTTTCCTGTATCCCTTGGACCTTCTTATTGACGATGAAACACAGAAAATACATCGTAATTAAATCCAAAACGCACAATGCCGACTTAAGTGCAAGAAGACTGACTCTTCTTACTGACTATGTTTTGAACCATTCCTGTGACACTAGTTATAGATTCCGATGCTTCACTTCAGGTTTAATGTATCCCTCTGACCTTCTTATTGACGATGAAACACGGAAATTGCATCAGAATTAAATAGAAAATGCACAATGATGACTTAAGTACAAGAAGACTGACTCTTCTTACTGACTATGATTTTAACCATTCCTGTGACACAGGTTATAGATTCCGATTCTTCACTTCAGGTTTACTGTATACCTTGGACCTTCTTATTGACGATGAAACACAGAAATTGCATCGGAATTAAATACAAAAGGCACAATGCCGACTTAAGTACAAGAAGACTGACTCTTCTTACTGACTATGCTTTGAACCATTCCTGTGACACTAGTTATAGATTCCGATGCTTCACTTCAGGTTTAATGTATCCCTCTGACCTTCTTATTGACGATGAAACACAGAAATTGCATCGGAATTAAATAGAAAATGCACAATGCCGACTTAAGTACAAGAAGACTTACTCACCTTACTGTCTATCTTTTGGACCGTCCCTGTGACACTAGTTATAGATTCCGATGTTTCACTCCAGGTTTACTGTATCCCTTGGACGTGCTTATTGACGATGAAACAAAGAAATTGCATCGGAATTAAATACAAAAGGCACATTGCCGACTTAAGTACAAGATGACTGACTCTTCTTACTGACTATGTTTTGAACCATTCCTGTGACACTAGTTATAGATTCCGATACTTCACTTCAGGTTTACTGTATCCCGATGACCTTCTTATTGACGATGAAACACAGAAATTTCATCGGAATTAAATACAAAAGGCACAATGCTGAATTAAGTACAAAAAGACTGACTCTTCTTACTGTCTATGCTTTGAACCATTTCTGTGAAACTTGTTATAGACTCCGATGCTTCACTCCATGTCTACTGAATCCCTTGGACCTTCTTATTGACGATGAAACACAGAAATAGCATCGGAATTAGATACTAAAGGCACAATGCCAACTTAATTACAAGAAGACTGACTCTTCTTGCTGACTATGCTTTGAACCATTCCTGTGACACTAGTTATAGATTCCGGTGCTTCACTCCAGGTTTACAGTATCCCTTGGACCTTCTTATTGACGATGAAACACAGAAATTGCATCTGAATTAAATAGAAAAGGCACAATGCCGACTTAAGTACAAGAAGACTGACGCTTCTTACTGACTATGTTTTGAACCATTCCTGTGACACTAGTTATAGATTACTATGCTTCATTTCAGGTTTACTGTATCCCTTGGACCTTCTTATTGACGATGAAACACAGAAATTGCATCGGAATTAAATACAAAAGGCACAATGCCGACTAAAGTACCAGAAGACAGACTCTTCTTACGGTCTATGTTTTGAACTATTCCTGTGACAATAGTTATAGATTCCGGTGCTTCACTTCAGGTTTACTGTATCCCTTAAACCTTCTTAATGACGATGAAACACAGATATTGCATCGGAATTGAATACAAAAGGCACAATGCCGACTTAAGTACAAGAAGACTGACTCTTCTTACTGTCTATGTTTTGAACCATTCCTGTGACACTAGTTATAGATTCCGATGCTTCACTTCAGGTTTTCTGTATCCCTCTGACCTTCTTATTGACGATGAAACACAGATATTGCATCGGAATTGAATTCAAAAGGCACAATGCCGACTTAAGTACAAGAAGATTGACTCTTCTTACTGACAATGTTTTGAACCATTCCTGTGATACTAGTTATAGATTCCGATGCTTCTCTTCAGGTTTACTGTATCCCTTGGACCTTCTTATTGACGATGAAACACAGAAATTGCATCGCAGTTAAATAGAAAAGGCACAATCCCGACTTAAGTAGAAGAAGACTGACTCTTCTTACTGCCTTTGTTTTGATCCATTCCTGTGACACTAGTTATAGATTCCGATGCTTCTCTTCAGGTTTACTGTATCGCTTGGACCTTCTTATTGACGATGGAACACTGAAATTGCTTCGGAATTAAATACAAAAGGCACAATACCGACTAAAGTACAAGATGACTGACTCTCCTTACTGTTTATGTTTTGAAACTTTCCTATGAATCTAGTTATAGATTCCGATGCTTCACTTCAGGTTTACTGTATCCCTTGAACCTTCTTGTTGACGATGAAACACAGAAATTGAATCGGAATTAAATACAAAAGGCACAATACCGACTTAAGAACAAGATGACTGACTCTTCTTACTGTTTATGTTTTGAAACATTCCTGTGACACTAGTTAAAGATTCCGATGCTTCTCTTCAGGTTTACTGTATCCCTTGGACCTTCTTATTGACGATGAAACACTGAAATTGCATCGGAATTAAATACAAAAGGCACAATACCGACTTAGGTACAAAAGGACTGACTCTTCTTACTGACTACGTTTTGAACCAATTCTGTGACACTAGTTATAGATTCCGATGCTTCACTTCAGGTTTACTGTATCCCTCTGACCTTCCAATTGACGATGAAACACAGAAATCGCATCGGAATTAACTACAAAAGGCACAATGCTGACTTAAGTACAAGAAGACTGACTCTTTTTACTGACTATGTTCTGAACCATTCCTGTGACATTAGTTATAGATTCCGATGCTGCACTTCAGGTTTACTGTATCCCTTGGACCTTCTTATTGACGATGAAACACAGAAATTGCATCGGAATTAAATACAAAAGGCACATTGCCGACTTAAGTACAAGTAGACTGACTCGTCTTACTCTCTATGTTTTGAACCATTCCTGTGACCCTAGGTATAGATTCCGATGCTTCACTTCAGGTTTACTGTATCCCTTGGACCTTCTTATTGACGATGAAACACAGAAATTGCATCGGAATTAAACACTAAAGGCACATTGCCGACTTACGTACAAAAAGTATGATTCTTCTTACTGACTATGTTTTGAACCATTCCTGTGACACTAGTTATAGATTCCGATGCTTCACTTCAGGTTTACTGTATCCCTCTGACCTTCTTATTGACAATGAAACACAGAAATCGCATCGGAATTAAATACAAAAGGCACAATGCTGACTAAAGTACAAGAAGACTGACTCATTTTACTGACTATGTTTTGAACCATTCCTGTGACACTAGTTATAGATTCTGATGCTGCACTTCAGTTTTACTTTATCCCTTGGACCTTCTTATTGACGATGAAACACAGAAATTGCATCGGAATTAAATAAAAAAGGCACAATTCTAACTTAAGTACAAGAAAACTGACTCTTCTTACTGACTATGTTTTGAACCATTCCTGTGACACTAGTTATAGATCCCGATGCTTCAGTTCAGGTTTACTGTATCCCTCTAACCTTCTTATTGACGAGGAAACACAGAAATTGCATCGGAATTAAATAGAAACGCCATAATGCCTACTTAAGTACAAGAGGACTGACTCTTCTTACTGGCTATTTTTTGTACCATTCCTGTTACACTAGTTATAGATTCCGATACTTGACTTCAGTTTTACTGTATCCCTTGGACCTTCTTGTTGACGATGAAACACAGAAATTGCATCGGAATTAAATAGAATATGCACAATGATGACTTAAGTGCAAGAAGACTGACTCTTCTTACTGACTATGATTTCAACCATTCCTGTGACACTAGATATAGATTCCGGAGCTTCACTATAGGTTTACTGTTTCCCCTGGACCTTCTTATTGACGATGAAACACGGAAATTGCATCAGAATTAAATAGAATATGCACAATGGTGACTTAAGTACAAGAAGACTGACTCTTCTTACTGACTATGATTTTAACCATTCCTGTGACACAGGTTATAGATTCCGATTCTTCACTTCAGGTTTACTGTATACCTTGGACCTTCTTATTGACGATGAAACACAGAAATTGCATCGGAATTAAATACAAAAGGCACAATGCCGACTTAAGTACAAGAAGACTGACTCTTCTTACTGACTAAGTTTTGAACCATTCCTGTGACACTAGTTATAGATTCCGATACTTCACTTCAGGTTTACTGTATCCCTCTGACTTTCTTATTGACGATGAAACACAGAAATATCATCGGGATTAAATACAAAAGGCACAATGCTGAATTAAGTCTAAAAAGACTGACTCTTCTTACTGTCTATGCTTTGAACCATTTCTGTGAAACTAGTTATAGACTCCGATGCTCACTCCATGTCTACTGAATCCCTTGGACCTTGTTATTGACGATGAAACACAGAAATTGCATCGGAATTAGATACAAAAGGCACAATGCCAACTTAATTACAAGAAGACTGACTCTTCTTGCTGACTATGCTTTGAACCATTCCTGTGACACTAGTTATAGATTCAGGTGCTTCACTCCAGGTTTACAGTATCCCTTGGACCTTCTTATTGACGATGAAACACAGAAATTGCATCAGAATTAAATAGAAAAGGCAGAATGCCTACTTAAGTACAAGAAGACTGACGCTTCTTACTGACTATGTTTTGAACCATTCCTGTGACACTAGTTATAGATTCCTATGCTTCATTTCAGGTTTACTGTATCTCTTGGACCTTCTTATTGACGATGAAACACAGAAATTGCATCGGAATTAAATACAAAAGGCACAATGCCGACTAAAGTACCAGAAGACAGACTCTTCTTACAGTCTATGTTTTGAACTATTCCTGTGACAATAGTTATAGATTCCGGTGCTTCACTCCAGGTTTACTGTATCCCTTGGACCTTCTTATTGACGATGAAACACAGAAATTGCATTAGAATTAAATAGAAAAGGCACAATGCCAACTTAAGTACAAGAAGACTGACTCTTCTTACTGTTTATGTTTTGAACCATTCCTGTGACACTAGTTATAGTTTCCGATGCTTCACTTCAGGTTTATTGTATCCCTCTCACCTTCCTATTGACGATGAAACACAGAAATTGCATCGGAATTAAATAGAAAAGGCACAATCCCGACTTAAGTACAAGAAGACTGACTCTTCTTACTGCCTTTGTTTTGATCCATTCCTGTGACACTAGTTATAGATTCCGATGCTTCACTTCAGGTTTACTGTATCCCTCTGACCTGCTTATTGATGATGAAACACAGAAATTACATCGGAATTAAATACAAAAGGCGCAATGCCGACTTAAGTACAAGAAGACTGACTCTTCTTACTGACTACGTTTAAACCATTCTTGTGACACTAGTTATAGATTACGATGCTTCACTTCAGGTTTACTGTATCCCTTAAACCTTCTTAATGACGATGAAACACAGATATTGCATCGGAATTGAATACAAAAGGCACAATGCCGACTTAAGTACAAGAAGACTGACTCTTCTTACTGTCTATGTTTTGAACCATTCCTGTGACACTAGTTATAGATTCCGATGCTTCACTCAGGTTTTCTGTATCCCTCTGACCTTTTTATTGACGATGAAACACAGATATTGCATCGGAATTGAATTCAAAAGGCACAATGCTGACTTAAGTACAAGAAGACTGACTCTTCTTACTGACTATGTTTTGAACCATTCCTGTGATACTAGTTATAGATTCCGATGCTTCTCTTCAGGTTTACTGTATCCCTTGGACCTTCTTATAGACGATGAAACACAGAAATTGCATCGCAGTTAAATAGAAAAGGCACAATCCCGACTTAAGTAGAAGAAGACTGACTCTTCTTACTGCCTTTGTTTTGATCCATTCCTGTGACACTAGTTATAGATTCCGATGCTTCTCTTCAGGTTTACTGTATCACTTGGACCTTCTTATTGACGATGAAACACTGAAATTGCTTCGGAATTAAATACAAAAGGCACAATACCGACTAAAGTACAAGATGACTGACTCTCCTTACTGTTTATGTTTTGAAACATTCCTATGAAACTAGTTATAGATTCCGATGCCTCACTTCAGGTTTACTGTATCCCTTGAACCTTCTTGTTGACGATGAAACACAGAAATTGAATCGGAATTAAATACAAAAGGCACAATACCGACATAAGAACAAGATGACTGACTCTTCTTACTGTTTACGTTTTGAAACATTCCTGTGACACTAGTTAAAGATTCCGATGCTTCTCTTCAGGTTTACTGTATCCCTTGGACCTTCTTATTGACGATGAAACACTGAAATTGCATCGGAATTAAATACAAAAGGCACAATACCGACTTAGGTACAAAAAGACTGACTCTTCTTACTGACTACGTTTTGAACCAATCCTGTGACACTAGTTATAGATTCCGATGCTTCACTTCAGGTTTACTGTATCCCTCTGACCTTCCAATTGACGATGAAACACAGAAATCGCATCGGAATTAAATACAAAAGGCACAATGCTGACTTAAGTACAAGAAGACTGACTCTTTTTACTGACTATGTTCTGAACCATTCCTGTGACATTAGTTATAGATTCCGATGCTGCACTTCAGGTTTACTGTATCCCTTGGACCTTCTTATTGACGATGAAACACAGAAATTGCATCGGAATTAAATACAAAAGGCACATTGCCGACTTAAGTACAAGTAGACTGACTCGTCTTACTCTCTATGTTTTGAACCATTCCTGTGACCCTAGGTATAGATTCCGATGCTTCACTTCAGGTTTACTGTATCCCTTGGACCTTCTTATTGACGATGAAACACAGAAATTGCATCGGAATTAAACACAAAAGGCACAATGCCGACTTACGTACAAAAAGTATGACTCTTCTTACTGACTATGTTTTGAACCATTCCTGTGACACTAGTTATAGATTCCGATGCTTCACTTCAGGTTTACTGTATCCCTCTGACCTTCTTATTGACAATGAAACACAGAAATCGCATCGGAATTAAATACAAAAGGCACAATGCTGACTTAAGTACAAGAAGACTGACTCATTTTACTGACTATGTTTTGAACCATTCCTGTGACACTAGTTATAGATTCTGATGCTGCACTTCAGTTTTACTTTATCCCTTGGACCTTCTTATTGACGATGAAACACAGAAATTGCATCGGAATTAAATAAAAAAGGCACAATTCCGACTTAAGTACAAGAAAACTGACTCTTCTTACTGACTATGTTTTGAACCATTCCTGTGACAATAGTTATAGATCCCGATGCTTCAGTTCAGGTTTACTGTATCCCTCTAACCTTCTTATTGACGAGGAAACACAGAAATTGCATCGGAATTAAATAGAAACGCCATAATGCCTACTTAAGTACAAGAAGACTGACTCTTCTTACTGCCTTTGTTTTGATCCATTCCTGTGACACTAGTTATAGATTCCGATGCTTCACTTCAGGTTTACTGTATCCCTCTGACCTGCTTATTGATGATGAAACACAGAAATTACATCGGAATTAAATACAAAAGGCGCAATGCCGACTTAAGTACAAGAAGACTGACTCTTCTTACTGACTACGTTTAAACCATTCTTGTGACACTAGTTATAGATTACGATGCTTCACTTCAGGTTTACTGTATCCCTTAAACCTTCTTAATGACGATGAAACACAGATATTGCATCGGAATTGAATACAAAAGGCACAATGCCGACTTAAGTACAAGAAGACTGACTCTTCTTACTGTCTATGTTTTGAACCATTCCTGTGACACTAGTTATAGATTCCGATACTTCACTTCAGGTTTTCTGTATCCCTCTGACCTTTTTATTGACGATGAAACACAGATATTGCATCGGAATTGAATTCAAAAGGCACAATGCTGACTTAAGTACAAGAAGACTGACTCTTCTTACTGACTATGTTTTGAACCATTCCTGTGATACTAGTTATAGATTCCGATGCTTCTCTTCAGGTTTACTGTATCCCTTGGACCTTTTTATAGACGATGAAACACAGAAATTGCATCGCAGTTAAATAGAAAAGGCACAATCCCGACTTAAGTAGAAGAAGACTGACTCTTCTTACTGCCTTTGTTTTGATCCTTTCCTGTGACACTAGTTATAGATTCCGATGCTTCCCTTCAGGTTTACTGTATCACTTGGACCTTCTTATTGACGATGAAACACTGAAATTGCTTCGGAATTAAATACAAAAGGCACAATACCGACTAAAGTACAAGATGACTGACTCTCCCTACTGTTTATGTTTTGAAACATTCCTATGATACTAGTTATAGATTCCGATGCCTCACTTCAGGTTTACTGTATCCCTTGAACCTTCTTGTTGACGATGAAACACAGAAATTGAATCGGAATTAAATACAAAAGGCACAATACCGACATAAGAACAAGATGACTGACTCTTCTTACTGTTTACGTTTTGAAACATTCCTGTGACACTAGTTAAAGATTCCGATGCTTCTCTTCAGGTTTACTGTATCCCTTGGACCTTCTTATTGACGATGAAACACTGAAATTGCATCGGAATTAAATACAAAAGGCACAATACCGACTTAGGTACAAAAAGACTGACTCTTCTTACTGACTACGTTTTGAACCAATCCTGTGACACTAGTTATAGATTCCGATGCTTCACTTCAGGTTTACTGTATCCCTCTGACCTTCCAATTGACGAGAAACACAGAAATCGCATCGGAATTAAATACAAAAGGCACAATGCTGACTTAAGTACAAGAAGACTGACTCTTTTTACTGACTATGTTCTGAACCATTCCTGTGACATTAGTTATAGATTCCGATGCTGCACTTCAGGTTTACTCTATCCCTTGGACCTTCTTATTGACGATGAAACACAGAAATTGCATCGGAATTAAATACAAAAGGCACATTGCCGACTTAAGTACAAGTAGACTGACTCGTCTTACTCTCTATGTTTTGAACCATTCCTGTGACCCTAGGTATAGATTCCGATGCTTCACTTCAGGTTTACTGTATCCCTTGGACCTTCTTATTGACGATGAAACACAGAAATTGCATCGGAATTAAACACAAAAGGCACAATGCCGACTTACGTACAAAAAGTATGACTCTTCTTACTGACTATGTTTTGAACCATTCCTGTGACACTAGTTATAGATTCCGATGCTTCACTTCAGGTTTACTGTATCCCTCTGACCTTCTTATTGACAATGAAACACAGAAATCGCATCGGAATTAAATACAAAAGGCACAATGCTGACTTAAGTACAAGAAGACTGACTCATTTTACTGACTATGTTTTGAACCATTCCTGTGACACTAGTTATAGATTCTGATGCTGCACTTCAGTTTTACTTTATCCCTTGGACCTTCTTATTGACGATGAAACACAGAAATTGCATCGGAATTAAATAAAAAAGGCACAATTCCGACTTAAGTACAAGAAAACTGACTCTTCTTACTGACTATGTTTTGAACCATTCCTGTGACAATAGTTATAGATCCCGATGCTTCAGTTCAGGTTTACTGTATCCCTCTAACCTTCTTATTGACGAGGAAACACAGAAATTGCATCGGAATTAAATAGAAACGCCATAATGCCTACTTAAGTACAAGAAGACTGACTCTTCTTACTGGCTATGTTTTGTACCATTCCTGTTACACTAGTTATAGATTCCGATACTTGACTTCAGTTTTACTGTATCCCTGGACCTTCTTGTTGACGATGAAACACAGAAATTGCATCGGAATTAAATAGAACATGCACAATGATGACTTAAGTACAAGAAGACGGACTCTTCTTACTGACTATGATTTCAACCATTCCTGTGACACTAGATATAGATTCCGGAGCTTCACTAAAGGTTTACTGTTTCCCTTGGACCTTCTTATTGACGATGAAACACGGAAATTGCATCAGAATTAAATAGAATATGCACAATGATTACTTAAGTACAAGAAGACTGACTCTTCTTACTGACTATGATTTTAACCATTCCTGTGACAAAGGTTATAGATTCCGATTCATCACTTCAGGTTTACTGTATACCTTGGACCTTCTTATTGACGATGAAACACAGAAATTGCATCGGAATTAAATAGAAAATGCACAATGCCGACTTAAGTACAAGAAGACTGACTCACCTTACTGTCTATCTTTTGAACTGTCCCTATGACACTAGTTATAGATTCCGATGCTTCACTCCAGGTTTACTGTATAACTTGGACGTTCTTATTGACGATGTAACACAGAAATTGCATCGGAATTAAATACAAAAGGCACAATGCCGACTTAAGTACAAGAAGACTGACTCTTTTTACTGACTATGTTCTGAACCATTCCTGTGACATTAGTTATAGATTCCGATGCTGCACTTCAGGTTTACTGTATCCCTTGGACCTTCTTATTGACGATGAAACACAGAAATTGCATCGGAATTAAATACAAAAGGCACATTGCCGACTTAAGTACAAGTAGACTGACTCGTCTTACTCTCTATCTTTTGAACCATTCCTGTGACCCTAGGTATAGATTCCGATGCTTCACTTCAGGTTTACTGTATCCCTTGGACCTTCTTATTGACGATGAAACACAGAAATTGCATCGGAATTAAACACAAAAGGCACAATGCCGACTTACGTACAAAAAGTATGACTCTTCTTACTGACTATGTTTTGAACCATTCCTGTGACACTAGTTATTGATTCCGATGCTTCACTTCAGGTTTACTGTATCCCTCTGACCTTCTTATTGACAATGAAACACAGAAATCGCATCGGAATTAAATACAAAAGGCACAATGCTGACTTAAGTACAAGAAGACTGACTCATTTTACTGACTATGTTTTGAACCATTCCTGTGACACTAGTTATAGATTCTGATGCTGCACTTCAGTTTTACTTTATCCCTTGGACCTTCTTATTGACGATGAAACACAGAAATTGCATCGGAATTAAATAAAAAAGGCACAATTCCGACTTAAGTACAAGAAAACTGACTCTTCTTACTGACTATGTTTTGAACCATTCCTGTGACAATAGTTATAGATCCCGATGCTTCAGTTCAGGTTTACTGTATCCCTCTAACCTTCTTATTGACGAGGAAACACAGAAATTGCATCGGAATTAAATAGAAACGCCATAATGCCTACTTAAGTACAAGAAGACTGACTCTTCTTACTGGCTATGTTTTGTACCATTCCTGTTACACTAGTTATAGATTCCGATACTTGACTTCAGTTTTACTGTATCCCTGGACCTTCTTGTTGACGATGAAACACAGAAATTGCATCGGAATTAAATAGAACATGCACAATGATGACTTAAGTACAAGAAGACGGACTCTTCTTACTGACTATGATTTCAACCATTCCTGTGACACTAGATATAGATTCCGGAGCTTCACTAAAGGTTTACTGTTTCCCTTGGACCTTCTTATTGACGATGAAACACGGAAATTGCATCAGAATTAAATAGAATATGCACAATGATGACTTAAGTACAAGAAGACTGACTCTTCTTACTGACTATGATTTTAACCATTCCTGTGACAAAGGTTATAGATTCCGATTCTTCACTTCAGGTTTACTGTATACCTTGGACCTTCTTATTGACGATGAAACACTGAAATTGCATCGGAATGAAATAGAAAATGCACAATGCCGACTTAAGTACAAGAAGACTGACTCACCTTACTGTCTATCTTTTGAACTGTCCCTGTGACACTAGTTATAGATTCCGATGCTTCACTCCAGGTTTACTGTAAAACTTGGACGTTCTTATTGACGATGTAACACAGAAATTGCATCGGAATTAAATACAAAAGGCACAATGCCGACTTAAGTACAAGAAGACTGACTCCTCTTACTGACTATGTTTTGAACCATTCCTGTGACACTAGTTATAGATTCCGATACTTCACTTCAGGTTTACTGTATCCCTCTGACCTTCTTATTGACGATGAAACACAGAAATATCATCGGGATTAAATACAAAAGGCACAATGCTGAATTAAGTCTAAAAAGACTGACTCTTCTTACTGTCTATGCTTTGAACCATTTCTGTGAAACTAGTTATAGACTCCGATGCTCACTCCATGTCTACTGAATCCCTTGGACCTTGTTATTGACGATGAAACACAGAAATTGCATCGGAATTAGATACAAAAGGCACAATGCCAACTTAATTACAAAAAGACTGACTCTTCTTGCTGACTATGCTTTGAACCATTCCTGTGACACTAGTTATAGATTCAGGTGCTTCACTCCAGGTTTACAGTATCCCTTGGACCTTCTTATTGACGATGAAACACAAAAATTGCATCAGAATTAAATAGAAAAGGCAGAATGCCTACTTATGTACAAGAAGACTGACGCTTCTTACTGACTATGTTTTGAACCATCCCTGTGACACTAGTCATAGATTCCTATGCTTCATTTCAGGTTTACTGTATCCCTTGAACCTTCTTATTGACGATGAAACACAGAAATTGCATCGGAATTAAATACAAAAGGCACAATGCCGACTAAAGTACCAGAAGACCGACTCTTCTTACAGTCTATGTTTTGAACTATTCCTGTGACAATAGTTATAGATTCCGGTGCTTCACTCCAGGTTTACTGTATCCCTTGGATCTTCTTATTGACGATGAAACACAGAAATTGCATTAGAATTAAATAGAAAAGGCACATTGGCCGACTTAAGTACAAGAAGACTGACTCTTCGTACTGTTTATGTTTTGAACCATTCCTGTGACACTAGTTATAGTTTCCGATGCTTCACTTCAGGTTTATTGTATCCCTCTCACCTTCCTATTGACGATGAAACACAGAAAATGCATCGGAATTAAATAGAAAAGGCACAATCCCGACTTAAGTACAAGAAGACTGACTCTTCTTACTGCCTTTGTTTTGATCCATTCCTGTGACACTAGTTATAGATTCCGATGCTTCACTTCAGGTTTACTGTATCCCTCTGACCTGCTTATTGATGATGAAACACAGAAATTGCATCGGAATTAAATACAAAAGGCGCAATGCCGACTTAAGTAAAAGAAGACTGACTCTTCTTACTGACTACGTTTGAACCATTCTTGTGACACTAGTTATAGATTTCGATGCTTCACTTCAGGTTTACTGTATCCCTTAAACCTTCTCATTGACGATGAAACACAGATATTGCATCGGAATTAAATACAAAAGGCACAATGCCGACTTAAGTACAAGAAGACTGACTCTTCTTACTGTCTATGTTTTGAACCATTGCTGTGACATTAGTTATAGATTCCGATGCTTCACTTCAGGTTTTCTGTATCCCTCTGACCTTCTTATTGACGATGAAACACAGATATTGCATCGGAATTAAATACAAAAGGCACATTGCCGACTTAAGTACAAGTAGACTGACTCGTCTTACTCTCTATGTTTTGAACCATTCCTGTGACCCTAGGTATAGATTCCGATGCTTCACTTCAGGTTTACTGTATCCCTTGGACCTTCTTATTGACGATGAAACACAGAAATTGCATCGGAATTAAACACAAAAGGCACAATGCCGACTTACGTACAAAAAGTATGATTCTTGTTACTGACTATGCTTTGAACCATTCCTGTGACACTAGTTATAGATTCCGATGCTTCACTTCAGGTTTTCTGTATCCCTCTGTCCTTCTTATTGACAATGAAACACAGATATCGCATCGGAATTAAATACAAAAGGCACAATGCTGAATTAAGTACAAGAAGACTGACTCATTTTACTGACTTTGTTTTGAACCATTCCTGTGACACTAGTTATAGATTCTGATGCTGCACTTCAGTTTTACTTTATCCCTTGGACCTTCTTATTGACGATGAAACACAGAAATTGCATCGGAATTAAATAAAAAAGGCACAATTCCGACTTAAGTACAAGAAAACTGACTCTTCTTACTGACTATGTTTTGAACCATTCCTGTGACACTAGTTATAGATCCCGATGCTTCAGTTCAGGTTTACTGTATCGCTCTAACCTTCTTATTGACGAGGAAACACAGAAATTGCATCGTAAAATTAAATAGAAACGCCATAATGCCTACTTAAGTACAAGAAGACTGACTCTTCTTACTGGCTATGTTTTGTACCATTCCTGTGACACTAGATATAGATTCCGGAGCTTCACTATAGGTTTACTGTTTCCCTTGGACCTTCTTATTGACGATGAAACACGGAAATTGCATCAGAATTAAATAGAATATGCACAATGATGACTTAAGTACAAGAAGACTGACTCTTCTTACTGACTATGATTTTAACCATTCCTGTGACACAGGTTATAGATTCCGATTCTTCACTTCTGGTTTACTGTATACCTTTTACCTTCTTATTGACGATGAAACACAGAAATTGCATCGGAATTAAATAGAAAATGCACAATGCCGACTTAAGTACAAGAAGACTGACTCACCTTACTGTCTATCTTTTGAACCGTCCCTGTGACACTAGTTATAGATTCCGATGCTTCACTCCAGGTTTACTGTATCCCTTGGACGTTCTTATTGACGATGAAACACAGAAATATCATCGGGATTAAATACAAAAGGCACAATGCTGAATTAAGTACATGAAGACCGACTCTTCTTATTGACAATGATTTGAACGATTCCTGTGATACTAGTTATAGATTCCGATGCTTCACTTCAGGTTTACTGTATCCCTTGAACCTTCTTATTGACGATGAAACACAGAAATTGCATCGGAATTAAATACAAAAGGCACAATGCCGACTAAAGTACCAGAAGACAGACTCTTCTTACAGTCTATGTTTTGAACTATTCCTGTGACAATAGTTATAGATTCCGGTGCTCACTCCAGGTTTACTGTATCCCTTGGACCTTCTTATTGACGATGAAACACAGAAATTGCATTACAATTAAATAGAAAAGGCACAATGCCGACTTAAGTACAAGAAGACTGACTCTTCGTACTGTTTATGTTTTGAACCATTCCTGTGACACTAGTTATAGTTTCCGATGCTTCACTTCGGGTTTATTGTATCCCTCTGACCTTCTTATTGACGATGAAACACAGAAATATCATCGGGATTAAATACAAAAGGCACAATGCCGACTAAAGTACCAGAAGACCGACTCTTCTTACAGTCTATGTTTTGAACTATTCCTGTGACAATAGTTATAGATTCCGGTGCTCACTCCAGGTTTACTGTATCCCTTGGACCTTCTTATTGACGATGAAACACAGAAATTGCATTAGAATTAAATACAAAAGGCACAATGCCGACTTAAGTACAAGAAGACTGACTCTTCTTACTGACTATGTTTTGAACCATTCCTGTGACACTAGTTATAGATTCCGATACTTCACTTCAGGTTTACTGTATCCCTCTGACCTTCTTATTGACGATGAAACACAGAAATATCATCGGGATTAAATACAAAAGGCACAATGCTGAATTAAGTATAAAAAACTGACTCTTCTTACTGTCTATGCTTTGAACCATTTCTGTGAAACTAGTTATAGACTCCGATGCTCACTCCATGTCTACTGAATCCCTTGGACCTTCTTATTGACGATGAAACACAGAAATTGCATCGGAATTAGATACAAAGGGCACAATGCCAACTTAATTACAAGAAGACTGACTCTTCTTGCTGACTATGCTTTGAACCATTCCTGTGACACTAGTTATAGATTCAGGTGCTTCACTCCAGGTTTACAGTATCCCTTGGACCTTCTTATTGACGATGAAACACAGAAATTGCATCAGAATTAAATAGAAAAGGCAGAATGCCTACTTAAGTACAAGAAGACTGACGCTTCTTACTGACTATGTTTTGAACCATTCCTGTGACACTAGTTATAGATTCCTATGCTTCATTTCAGGTTTACTGTATCCCTTGAACCTTCTTATTGACGATGAAACACAGAAATTGCATCGGAATTAAATACAAAAGGCACAATGCCGACTAAAGTACCAGAAGACAGACTCTTCTTACAGTCTATGTTTTGAACTATTCCTGTGACAATAGTTATAGATTCCGGTGCTCACTCCAGGTTTACTGTATCCCTTGGACCTTCTTATTGACGATGAAACACAGAAATTGCATTAGAATTAAATAGAAAAGGCACAATGCCGACTTAAGTACAAGAAGACTGACTCTTCGTACTGTTTATGTTTTGAACCATTCCTGTGACACTAGTTATAGTTTCCGATGCTTCACTTCGGGTTTATTGTATCCCTCTCACCTTCCTATTGACGACGAAACACAGAAATTGCATCGGAATTAAATAGAAAAGGCACAATGCCGACTTAAGTACAAGAAGACTTAATCGTCCAACTCTCTAAGTTTTGAACCATTCTTGTGACACTCGTTATAGATTCCGATGCTTCACTTCAGGTTTACTGTATCCCTTAAACCTTCTTATTGACGATGAAACACAGATATTGCATCGGAATTAAATACAAAAGGCACAATGCCGACTTAAGTACAAGAAGACTGACTCTTCTTACTGTCTATGTTTTGAACCATTGCTGTGACACTAGTTATAGATTCCGATGCTTCACTTCAGGTTTTCTGTATCCCTCTGACCTTCTTATTGACGATGAAACACAGATATTGCATCGGAATTAAATTCAAAAGGCACAATGCTGACTTAAGTATAAGAAGACTGACTCTTCTTACTGACTATGTTTTGAACCATTCCTCTGACACTAGTTATAGATCTCGATGCTTCACTTCAGGTTTACTGTATCCCTTGGACCATCTTATTAACGATGAAACACAGAAATTGCTTCGGAATTAAATACAAAAGTCACAATGCCGACTTACGTACAAGAAGACTGACCCTTCTTTCTGTCTACGTTTTGAACCATTCCTGTGACACTAGTTATAGATTCCGATGCTTCTCTTCAGGTTTACTGTATCCCTTGGACCTTCTTATTGACGATGAAACACAGAAATTGCATCGGAATTAAATAGAAAAGGCACAATCCCGACTTAAGTAGAAGAAGACTGATTCTTCTTACTGCCTTTGTTTTGATCCATTCCTGTGACACTTGTTATAGATTCCGATGCTTCTCTTCAGGTTTACTGTATCCCTTGGACCTTCGTATTAAAGATGAAACACTGAAATTGCTTCGGAATTAAATACAAAAGGCACAATACCGACTAAAGTACAAGATGACTGACTCTCCTTATTGTTTATGTTTTGAAACATTCCTGTGACACTACTTATAGATTCCGATGCTTCACTTCAGGTTTACTGTATCCCTTGGACCTTCGTATTGACGATGAAACACAGAAATTGAATCGGAATTAAATACAAAAGGCACAATACCGACTTAAGTACAAGATGACTGACTCTTCTTACAGTTTATGTTTTGAAACATTGAAGTGACACTAGTTATAGATTCCGATGCTTCTCTTCAGGTTTTACTGTATCCCTTGGACCTTCTTATTGACGATGAAACACTGAAATTGCATCGGAATTAAATACAAAAGGCACAATACCGACTTAGGTACAAAAAGACTGACTCTTCTTACTGACTATGTTTAGAACCATTCCTGTGACACTAGTTATAGATTCCGATGCTTCACTTCAGGTTTACTGTATCCCTCTGACCTTCTTATTGACGATGAAACACAGAAATCGCATCGGAATTAAATACAAAAGGCACAATGCTGACTTAAGTACAAGAAGACTGACTCTTTTTACTGACTATGTTTTGAACCATTCGTGTGACACTAGTTATAGATTCCGATCCTGCACTTTAGGTTTACTGTATCCCTTGGACCTTCATATTGACGATGAAACACAGAAATTGCATCGGAATTAAATACAAAAGGCACAATGCCGACTTAAGTACAAGTAGACTGACTCGTCTTACTCTCTATGTTATGAACCATTCCTGTGACCCTAGGTATAGATTCCGATGCTTCACTTCAGGTTTACTGTATCCCTTGGACCTTCGTATTGACGATGAAACACAGAAATTGCATCGGAATTATATAGAAAACGCACAATGCCGACTTAAGTACAAGAAGACTGACTCTTCTTACTGTCTATGGATTGAACCATTCCTGGGACTCTAGTAAAAGATTCCGATGCTTCACGTCAGGTTTACTGTATCCCTTGGACCTTCGTATAGACGATGAAACACAAAAATTGCATCGGAATTAAATACAAAATCACAATACCGACTTAAGTACAAGAAGACTGACTCTTCTTACTGACTATGTATTGAACCATTCCTGTGACACTAGTTATAGATTCCGATACTTCACTTCAGGTTTACTGTATCCCTCTGACCTTCTTATTGACGATGAAACACAGAAATTTCATCGGGATTAAATACAAAAGGCACAATGCTGAATTAAGTACAAAAAGACTGACTCTTCTTATTGTCTATGCTTTGAACCATTTCTGTGAAACTAGTTATAGACTCCTATGCTTCACTCCATGACTACTGAATCCCTTGGACCTTCTTATTGACGATGAAACACAGAAATTGCATCGGAATTAGATACAAAAGGCACAAAGCCAACTTAATTACAAGAAGACTGACTCTTCTTGCTGACTATGCTTTGAACCATTCCTGTGACACTAGTTATAGATTCCGGTGCTTCACTCCAGGTTTACAGTATCCCTTGGACCGTCTTATTGACGATGAAACACAGAAATTGCATCAGAATTAAATAGAAAAGGCAGAATGCCGGCTTAAGTACAAGAAGACTGACGCTTCTTACTGACTATGTATTGAACCATTCCTGTGACACTAGTTATAGATTCCTATGCTTCATTTCAGGTTTACTGTATCCCTTGAACATTCTTATTGACGATGAAACACAGAAATTGCATCGGAATTAAATACAAAAGGCACAATGCCGACTAAAGTACCAGAGGACAGACTCTTCTTACAGTCTTTGTTTTGAACTATTCCTGTGACAATAGTTATAGATTCCGGTGCTTCACTCCAGGTTTACTGTATCCCTCTGACCTGCTTATTGATGATGAAACATAGAAATTGCATCGGAATTAAATACAAAAGGCGCAATGCCGACTTAAGTACAAGAAGACTGACTCTTCTTACTGACTACGTTTGAACCATTCTTGTGACACTAGTTATAGATTCCGATGCTTCACTTCAGGTTTACTGTATCCCTTAAACCTTCTTATTGACGATGAAACACAGATATTGCATCGGAATTAAATACAAAAGGCACAATGCCGACTTAAGTACAAGAAGACTGACTCTTCTTACTGTCTATGTTTTGAACCATTCCTCTGACACTAGTTATAGATCCCGATGCTTCACTTCAGGTTTCCTGTATCCCTTGGACCATCTTATTAACGATGAAACACAGAAATTGCTTCGTAATTAAATACAAAAGTCACAATGCCGACTTAAGTACAAGAAGACTGACCCTTCTTTCTGTCTACGTTTTGAACCATTCCTGTGACACTAGTTATAGATTCCGATGCTTCTCATCAGGTTTACTGTATCTCTTGGACCTTCTTATTGACGATGAAACACAGAAATTGCATCGGAATTAAACAGAAAAGGCACAATCCCGACTTAAGTAGAAGAAGACTGACTCTTCTTACTGCCTTTGTTTTGATCCATTCGTGTGACACTAGTTATAGATTCCGATGCTTCTCTTCAGGTTTACTGTATCCCTTGGACCTTCTTATTGACGCTGAAACACGGAAATTGCATCAGAATTAAATAGAAAATGCACAATGATGATTTAAGTACAAGAAGACTGACTCTTCTTACTGACTATGATTTTAACCATTCCTGTGACACAAGTTATAGATTCCGATGCTTCACTTCAGGTTTACTGTATACTTTGGACCTTCTTATTGACGATGAAACACAGAAATTGCATCGGAATTAAATAGAAAACACACAATGCCGACTTAAGTACAAGAAGACTGACTCATCTTACCATCTATGTTTTGAACCGTCCCTGTGACACTAGTTATAGATTCCGATGCTTCACTCCAGGTTTACTGTATCCCTTGGACCTTCTTATTGACGATGTAACACAGAAATTGCATCGGTATTAAATACAAAAGGCACAATGCCGACTTAAGAACAAGAAGACTGACTCTTCTTACTGACTATGTTTTGAACCATTCCTGTGACACTAGTTATTGACTCAGATGCTTCACTTCAGGTTTACTATATCCCTTGGACCTTCTTATTGACGATGAAACACAGAAATTGCATCGGAATTATATAGAAAACGCACAATGCCGACTTAAGTACAAGAAGACTGACTCTTCTTACTGTCTATGTTTTGAACCATTCCTGTGACTCTAGTAAAAGATTCCGATGCTTCACTTCAGGTTTACTGTATCCCTTGGACCTTCTTATTGACGAAGAAACACAGAAATTGCATCGGAATTAAATAGAAAACACACAATGCCGACTTAAGTACAAGAACGCTTGTTCGTCCGATTCTTGAGTATTGCTCATCAGTATGGGACCCTTACCAGGTTGGATTAATAGAAGAGATAGACATGATCCAGCGAAAAGCAGCGCGATTCGTCATGGGGACATTCAGTCAGCGCAAGAGCGTTACGGGGATGTTGAACAAGCTCCAGTGGCGGACACTTCAAGAAAGGCGTTACGCAATACGGAGAGGTTTATTATCGAAATTACGAGAGAGCACATTCCGGGAAGCGATGGGCTACATATTACTACCGCCCACATATATCTCGCGTAATGATCACAACGAAAAGATCCGAGAAATTAGAGCAAATACGGAGACTTACAAGCAGTCGTTCTTTCCACGCACAATTCGTGAATGGAACAGGGAAGGGGGGATGAGATAGTGGTACAATAAGTACCCTCCGCCACACACCGTAAGGTGGCTCACGGAGTATTGATGTAGATGTAGATGTAGAAGACTGACTCATCTTACTGTCTATGTTTTGAACCGTCCCTGTGACACTAGTTATAGATTCCGATGCTTCACTTCAGGTTTACTGTATCCCTCTGCCCTTCTTATTTACGATCAAACACAGAAATTGCATCGGAATAAAATACAAAAGACACAATGCCGACTTAAGTACAAGAAGACTGACTCTTCCTACTGTCAATGTTTTGAACCGTCCCTGTGACACTAGTTATAGATTCCGATGCTTCACTTCAGGTTTACTGTATCCCTCTGCCCTTCTTATTTACGATCAAACACAGAAATTGCATCGGAATAAAATACAAAAGACACAATGCCGACTTAAGTACAAGAAGACTGACTCTTCTTACTGTCTATGTTTTGAACCGTCCCTGTAACACTAGTTATAGATTCCGATGCTTCACTCCAGGTTTACTGTATCCCTTGGACCTTCTTATTGACGATGAAACACAGAAATTGCATCGGAATCAAATACAAAATCAAAATACCGACATAAGTACAAGAAGACTGACTCTTCTTACTGTCTATTTTTGAACCATTCCTGTGACACTAGTTATAGATTTCGATGCTTCACTTCAAGTTTCCTGTATCCCTTGGACCTTCTTATTGACGATGAAACACAGAAATTACATCGTAATTAAATCCAAAACGCACAATGCCGACTTAAGTGCAAGAAGACTGACTCTTCTTACTGACTATGTTTTGAACCATTCCTGTGACACTAGTTATAGATTCCGATGCTTCACTTCAGGTTTAATGTATCCCTCTGACCTTCTTATTGACGATGAAACACGGAAATTGCATCAGAATTAAATAGAAAATGCACAATGATGACTTAAGTACAAGAAGACTGACTCTTCTTACTGACTATGATTTTAACCATTCCTGTGACACAGATTATAGATTCCGATTCTTCACTTCAGGTTTACTGTATACCTTGGACCTTCTTATTGACGATGAAACACAGAAATTGCATCGGAATTAAATACAAAAGGCACAATGCCGACTTAAGTACAAGAAGACTGACTCTTCTTACTGACTATGTTTTGAACCATTCCTGTGACACTAGTTATAGATTCCGATGGTTCACTTCAGGTTTAATGTATCCCTCTGACCTTCTTAATGACGATGAAACACAGAAATTGCATCGGAATTAAATAGAAAATGCACAATGCCGACTTAAGTACAAGAAGACTGACTCACCTTACTGACTATCTTTTGAACCGTCCCTGTGACACTAGTTATAGATTCCGATGTTTCACTCCAGGTTTACTGTATCCCTTGGACGTTCTTATTGACGATGAAACAAAGAAATTGCATCGGAATTAAATACAATAGGCACATTGCCGACTTAAGTACAAGATGACTGACTCTTCTTACTGACTATGTTTTGAACCATTCCTGTGACACTAGTTATAGATTCCGATACTTCACTTCAGGTTTACTGTATCCCTCTGACCTTCTTATTGACGATGAATCACAGAAATTTCATCGGGATTAAATACAAAAGGCACAATGCTGAATTAAGTACAAAAAGACTGACTCTTCTTACTGTCTATGCTTTGAACCATTTCCGTGAAACTTGTTATAGACTCCGATGCTTCACTCCATGTCTACTGAATCCCTTGGACCTTCTTATTGACGATGAAACATAGAAATTGCATCGGAATTAGATACAAAAGGCACAATGCCAACTTAATTACAAGAAGACTGACTCTTCTTGCTGACTATGCTTTGAACCATTCCTGTGACACTAGTTATAGATTCCGGTGCTTCACTCCAGGTTTACAGTATCCCTTGGACCTTCTTATTGACGATGAAACACAGAAATTGCATCAGAATTAAATAGAAAAGGCACAATGCCGACTAAAGTACCAGAAGACAGACTCTTCTTACAGTCTATGCTTTGAACTATTCCTGTGACAATAGTTATAGATTCCGGTGCTTCACTCCAAGTTTACTGTATCCCTTGGACCTTCTTATTGACGATGAAACACAGAAAATGCATTAGAATTAAATAGAAAAGGCACAATGCCAACTTAAGTACAAGATGACTGACTCTTCTCACTGTTTATGTTTTGAACCATTCCTGTGACACTAGTTATAGTTTCCGATGCTTCACTTCAGGTTTATTGTATCTCTCTCACCTCCCTATTGACGATGAAACACAGAAATTGCATCGGAACTAAATAGAAAAGGCACAATCCCGACTTAAGTACAAGAAGACTGACTCTTCTTACTGCCTTTGTTTTGATCCATTCCTGTGACACTAGTTATAGATTCCGATGCTTCTCTTCAGGTTTACTGTATCCCTTGGACCTTCTTATTGACGATGAAACACTGAAATTGCTTCGGAATTAAATACAAAAGGCACAAAACCGACTAAAGTACAAGATGACTGACTCTCCTTACTGTTTATGTTTTGAAACATTCGTATGAATCTAGTTATAGATTCCGATGCTTCACTTCAGGTTTACTGTATCCCTTGGACCTTCTTGTTGCCGATGAAACACAGAAATTGAATCAGAATTAAATACAAAAGGCACAATACCGACTTAAGAACAAGATGACTGACTCTTCTTCCTGTTTATGTTTTGAAACATTCCTGTGACACTAGTTATAGATTCCGATGCTTCTCTTCAGGTTTACTGTATCCCTTGGACCTTCTTATTGACGATGAAACACTGAAATTGCATCGGAATTAAATACAAAATGCACAATACCGACTTAGGTACAATAAGACTGACTCTTCTTACTGACTACATTTTGAACCAATCCTGTGACACCAGTTATAGATTCCGATGCTTCACTTCAGGTTTACTGTATCCCTCTGACCTTCCAATTGACGATGTAACACAGAAATCGCATCGGAATTAAATACAAAAGGCACAATGCTGACTTAAGTACAAGAAGAGTGACTCTTTTTACTGACTATGCTTTTGAACCACTCCTGTGACACTAGTTATAGATTCCGATGCTGCACTTCAGGTTTACTGTATCCCTTGGACCTTCTTATTGACGATGAAACACAGAAATTGCATCGGAATTAAATACAAAAGGCACAATGCCGACTTAAGTACAAGTAGACTGACTCGTCTTACTCTCTATGTTTTGAACCATTCCTGTGACCCTAGGTATAGATTCCGATGCTTCACTTCAGGTTTACTGTATCCCTTGGACCTTCTTATTGACGATGAAACACAGAAATTGCATCGGAATTAAATAAAAAAGGCACAATGCCGACTTAAGTACAAGAAAACTGACTCTTATTACTGACTATGTTTTGAACCATTCCTGTGACACTAGTTATAGATCCCGAGTCTTCAGTTCAGGTTTACTGTATCCCTCTAACCTTCTTATTGACGAGGAAACACAGAAATTGCATCGGAATTAAATAGAAACGCCATAATGCCTACTTAAGTACCAGAAGACTGACTCTTCTTACTGGCTATGTTTTGAACCATTCCTGTTACACTAGTTATAGATTCCGATACTTGACTTCAGTTTTACTGTATCCCTTGGACCTTCTTGTTGACGATGAAACACAGAAATTGCATCGGAATTAAATAGAACATGCACAATGATGACTTAAGTACAAGAAGACTGACTCTTCTTACTAACTATGATTTCAACCATTCCTGTGACACTAGATATAGATTCCGATGCTTCACTCCAGGTTTACTGTATACCTTGGATCTTCGTATTGACGATGAAACACAGATATTGCATCAGAATTAAATAGAACATGCACAATGATGACTTAAGTACAAGAAGACTGACTCTTCTTACTGACTATGATTTCAACCATTCCTGTGACACTAGATATAGATTCTAATGCTTCACTTCAGGTTTACTGTATCCCTTGGACCTTCTTAATGACGATGAAACACAGAAATTTAATCGGAATTAAATAGAAATGGCACAATGCCGACTTAAGTACAAGAATACTGACTCATCTTACTGTCTATGTTTTGAACCATCCCTGTGACACTAGTTATAGATTCCGAAGCTTCACTCCTGGTTTACTGTATCCCATGGACCTTCTTATTGACGATGAAACACAGAAATTGCATCGGAATTAAATACAAAAGGCACAATGCCGACTAAAGTACCAGAAGACAGACTCTTCTTACAGCCTATGTTTTGAACTATTCCTGTGACAATAGTTATAGATTCCCGTGCTTCACTCCAGGTTTACTGTATCCCTTGGACCTTCTTATTGACGATGAAACACAGAAATTGCATTAGAATGAAATAGAAAAGGCACAATGCCGACTTAAGTACAAGAAAACTGACTCTTCTTACTGTTTATGTTTTGAACCATTTCTGTGACACTAGTTATAGATTCCGATGCTTCACTTCAGGTTAATTGTATCCCTCTCACCTTCCTATTGACGATGAAACACAGTAATTGCATCGGAATTAAATAGAAAAGGCACAATCCCGACATAAGTACAAGAAGACTGACTCTTCTTACTGCCTTTGTTTTGATCCATTCCTGTGACACTAGTTATAGATTCCGATGCTTCACTTCAGGTTTACTGTATCCCTCTGACCTGCTTATTGATGATGAAACACAGAAATTGCATCGGAATTAAAAACAAAAGGCGCAATGCCGACTTAAGTACAAGAAGACTGACCTATTCTTACTGACTACGTTTGAACCATTCTTGTGACATTAGTTATAGATTCCGATGCTTCACTTCAGGTTTACTGTATCCCTTAAACCTTCTTATTGACGATGAAACACAGATATTGCATCGGAATTGAATACAAAAGGCACAATGCCGACTTAAGTACAAGAAGACTGACTCTTCTTACTGTCTATGTTTTGAACCATTCCTGTGACACTAGTTATAGATTCCGATGCTTCACTTCAGGTTTTCTGTATCCCTCTGACCTTCTTATTGACGATGAAACACAGATATTGCATCGGAATTGAATACAAAAGGCACAATGCTGACTTAAGTACAAGAAGACTGACTCTTCTTACTGACTATGTTTTGAACCATTCCTGTGACACTAGTTATAGATTCCGATGCTTCTCTTCAGGTTTACTGTATCCCTTGGACCTTCTTATTGACAATGAAACACAGTAATTGCATCGCAATTAAATAGAAAAGGCACAATCCCGACTTAAGTAGAAGAAGACTGACTCTTCTTACTGCCTTTGCTTTGATCCATTCCTGTGACACTAGTTATAGATTCCGATGCTTCTCTTCAGGTTTACTGTATCCCTTGGACCTTCTTATTGACGATGAAACACTGAAATTGCTTGGGAATTAAATACAAAAGGCACAATTCCGACTAAAGTACAAGATGACTGACCCTCCTTACTGTTTATGTTTTGAAACATTCCTATGAAACTAGTTATAGATTCCGATGCTTCACTTCAGGTTTACTGTATCCCTTGGACCTTTTTGTTGACGATGAAACACAGAAATTGAATCGGAATTAAATACAAAAGGCACAATACCGACTTAAGAACAAGATGACTGACTCTTCTTACTGTTTATGTTTTGAAACATTCCTGTGACACTAGTTATGGATTCCGATGCTTCTCTTCAGGTTTACTGTATCCCTTGGACCTTCTTATTGACGATGAAACAATGAAATTGCATCGGAATTAAATACAAAAGGCACAATACCGACTTAGGTACAAAAAGACTGACTCTTCTTACTGACTACGTTTTGAACCAATCCTGTGACACTAGTTATAGATTCCGATGCTTCACTTCAGGTTTACTGTATCCCTCTGACCTTCCAATTGACGATGAAACACAGAAATCGCATCGGAATTAAATACAAAAGGCACAATGCTGACTTAAGTACAAGAAGACTGACTCTTTTTACTGACTATGTTTTGAACCATTCCTGTGACTCTAGTTATAGAGGTTTACTGTATCCCTTGGACCTTCTTATTGACGATGAAACACAGAAATTGCATCGGAATTAAATACAAAAGGCACAATGCCGACTTAAGTACAAGTAGACTGACTCGTCTTACACTCTATGTTTTGAACCATTCCTGTGACCCTAGGTATAGATTCCGATGCTTCACTTCAGGTTTACTGTATCCCACTGACCTTCTTATTGACAATGAAACACAGAAATCGCATCGGAATTAAATACAAAAGCAAAATGCTGACTTAAGTACAAGAAGTTTAACTCATTTTACTGACTATGTTTTGAACCATTCCTGTGACACTAGTTATAGATCCCGAGTCTTCAGTTCAGGTTTACTGTATCCCTCTGCCCTTCTTATTTACGATCAAACACAGAAATTGCATCGGAATAAAATACAAAAGACACAATGCCGACTTAAGTACAAGAAGACTGACTCTTCTTACTGTCTATGTTTTGAACCGTCCCTGTAACACTAGTTATAGATTCCGATGCTTCACTCCAGGTTTACTGTATCCCTTGGACCTTCTTATTGACGATGAAACACAGAAATTGCATCGGAATCAAATACAAAATCAAAATACCGACATAAGTACAAGAAGACTGACTCTTCTTACTGTCTATTTTTGAACCATTCCTGTGACACTAGTTATAGATTTCGATGCTTCACTTCAAGTTTCCTGTATCCCTTGGACCTTCTTATTGACGATGAAACACAGAAATTACATCGTAATTAAATCCAAAACGCACAATGCCGACTTAAGTGCAAGAAGACTGACTCTTCTTACTGACTATGTTTTGAACCATTCCTGTGACACTAGTTATAGATTCCGATGCTTCACTTCAGGTTTAATGTATCCCTCTGACCTTCTTATTGACGATGAAACACGGAAATTGCATCAGAATTAAATAGAAAATGCACAATGATGACTTAAGTACAAGAAGACTGACTCTTCTTACTGACTATGATTTTAACCATTCCTGTGACACAGATTATAGATTCCGATTCTTCACTTCAGGTTTACTGTATACCTTGGACCTTCTTATTGACGATGAAACACAGAAATTGCATCGGAATTAAATACAAAAGGCACAATGCCGACTTAAGTACAAGAAGACTGACTCTTCTTACTGACTATGTTTTGAACCATTCCTGTGACACTAGTTATAGATTCCGATGGTTCACTTCAGGTTTAATGTATCCCTCTGACCTTCTTAATGACGATGAAACACAGAAATTGCATCGGAATTAAATAGAAAATGCACAATGCCGACTTAAGTACAAGAAGACTGACTCACCTTACTGACTATCTTTTGAACCGTCCCTGTGACACTAGTTATAGATTCCGATGTTTCACTCCAGGTTTACTGTATCCCTTGGACGTTCTTATTGACGATGAAACAAAGAAATTGCATCGGAATTAAATACAATAGGCACATTGCCGACTTAAGTACAAGATGACTGACTCTTCTTACTGACTATGTTTTGAACCATTCCTGTGACACTAGTTATAGATTCCGATACTTCACTTCAGGTTTACTGTATCCCTCTGACCTTCTTATTGACGATGAATCACAGAAATTTCATCGGGATTAAATACAAAAGGCACAATGCTGAATTAAGTACAAAAAGACTGACTCTTCTTACTGTCTATGCTTTGAACCATTTCCGTGAAACTTGTTATAGACTCCGATGCTTCACTCCATGTCTACTGAATCCCTTGGACCTTCTTATTGACGATGAAACATAGAAATTGCATCGGAATTAGATACAAAAGGCACAATGCCAACTTAATTACAAGAAGACTGACTCTTCTTGCTGACTATGCTTTGAACCATTCCTGTGACACTAGTTATAGATTCCGGTGCTTCACTCCAGGTTTACAGTATCCCTTGGACCTTCTTATTGACGATGAAACACAGAAATTGCATCAGAATTAAATAGAAAAGGCACAATGCCGACTTAAGTACAAGAAGACTGACGCTTCTTACTGACTATGTTTTGAACCATTCCTGTGACACTAGTTATAAATTCCTATGCTTAATTTCAGGTTTACTGTATCCCTTGGACCTTCTTATTGAGGATGAAACACAGAAATTGCATCGGAATTTAATACAAAAGGCACAATGCCGACTAAAGTACCAGAAGACAGACTCTTCTTACAGTCTATGCTTTGAACTATTCCTGTGACAATAGTTATAGATTCCGGTGCTTCACTCCAAGTTTACTGTATCCCTTGGACCTTCTTATTGACGATGAAACACAGAAAATGCATTAGAATTAAATAGAAAAGGCACAATGCCAACTTAAGTACAAGATGACTGACTCTTCTCACTGTTTATGTTTTGAACCATTCCTGTGACACTAGTTATAGAGGTTTACTGTATCCCTTGGACCTTCTTATTGACGATGAAACACAGAAATTGCATCGGAATTAAATACAAAAGGCACAATGCCGACTTAAGTACAAGTAGACTGACTCGTCTTACACTCTATGTTTTGAACCATTCCTGTGACCCTAGGTATAGATTCCGATGCTTCACTTCAGGTTTACTGTATCCCACTGACCTTCTTATTGACAATGAAACACAGAAATCGCATCGGAATTAAATACAAAAGCAAAATGCTGACTTAAGTACAAGAAGTTTAACTCATTTTACTGACTATGTTTTGAACCATTCCTGTGACACTAGTTATAGATCCCGAGTCTTCAGTTCAGGTTTACTGTATCCCTCTGCCCTTCTTATTTACGATCAAACACAGAAATTGCATCGGAATAAAATACAAAAGACACAATGCCGACTTAAGTACAAGAAGACTGACTCTTCTTACTGTCTATGTTTTGAACCGTCCCTGTAACACTAGTTATAGATTCCGATGCTTCACTCCAGGTTTACTGTATCCCTTGGACCTTCTTATTGACGATGAAACACAGAAATTGCATCGGAATCAAATACAAAATCAAAATACCGACATAAGTACAAGAAGACTGACTCTTCTTACTGTCTATTTTTGAACCATTCCTGTGACACTAGTTATAGATTTCGATGCTTCACTTCAAGTTTCCTGTATCCCTTGGACCTTCTTATTGACGATGAAACACAGAAATTACATCGTAATTAAATCCAAAACGCACAATGCCGACTTAAGTGCAAGAAGACTGACTCTTCTTACTGACTATGTTTTGAACCATTCCTGTGACACTAGTTATAGATTCCGATGCTTCACTTCAGGTTTAATGTATCCCTCTGACCTTCTTATTGACGATGAAACACGGAAATTGCATCAGAATTAAATAGAAAATGCACAATGATGACTTAAGTACAAGAAGACTGACTCTTCTTACTGACTATGATTTTAACCATTCCTGTGACACAGATTATAGATTCCGATTCTTCACTTCAGGTTTACTGTATACCTTGGACCTTCTTATTGACGATGAAACACAGAAATTGCATCGGAATTAAATACAAAAGGCACAATGCCGACTTAAGTACAAGAAGACTGACTCTTCTTACTGACTATGTTTTGAACCATTCCTGTGACACTAGTTATAGATTCCGATGGTTCACTTCAGGTTTAATGTATCCCTCTGACCTTCTTAATGACGATGAAACACAGAAATTGCATCGGAATTAAATAGAAAATGCACAATGCCGACTTAAGTACAAGAAGACTGACTCACCTTACTGACTATCTTTTGAACCGTCCCTGTGACACTAGTTATAGATTCCGATGTTTCACTCCAGGTTTACTGTATCCCTTGGACGTTCTTATTGACGATGAAACAAAGAAATTGCATCGGAATTAAATACAATAGGCACATTGCCGACTTAAGTACAAGATGACTGACTCTTCTTACTGACTATGTTTTGAACCATTCCTGTGACACTAGTTATAGATTCCGATACTTCACTTCAGGTTTACTGTATCCCTCTGACCTTCTTATTGACGATGAATCACAGAAATTTCATCGGGATTAAATACAAAAGGCACAATGCTGAATTAAGTACAAAAAGACTGACTCTTCTTACTGTCTATGCTTTGAACCATTTCCGTGAAACTTGTTATAGACTCCGATGCTTCACTCCATGTCTACTGAATCCCTTGGACCTTCTTATTGACGATGAAACATAGAAATTGCATCGGAATTAGATACAAAAGGCACAATGCCAACTTAATTACAAGAAGACTGACTCTTCTTGCTGACTATGCTTTGAACCATTCCTGTGACACTAGTTATAGATTCCGGTGCTTCACTCCAGGTTTACAGTATCCCTTGGACCTTCTTATTGACGATGAAACACAGAAATTGCATCAGAATTAAATAGAAAAGGCACAATGCCGACTTAAGTACAAGAAGACTGACGCTTCTTACTGACTATGTTTTGAACCATTCCTGTGACACTAGTTATAAATTCCTATGCTTAATTTCAGGTTTACTGTATCCCTTGGACCTTCTTATTGAGGATGAAACACAGAAATTGCATCGGAATTTAATACAAAAGGCACAATGCCGACTAAAGTACCAGAAGACAGACTCTTCTTACAGTCTATGCTTTGAACTATTCCTGTGACAATAGTTATAGATTCCGGTGCTTCACTCCAAGTTTACTGTATCCCTTGGACCTTCTTATTGACGATGAAACACAGAAAATGCATTAGAATTAAATAGAAAAGGCACAATGCCAACTTAAGTACAAGATGACTGACTCTTCTCACTGTTTATGTTTTGAACCATTCCTGTGACACTAGTTATAGTTTCCGATGCTTCACTTCAGGTTTATTGTATCTCTCTCACCTCCCTATTGACGATGAAACACAGAAATTGCATCGGAACTAAATAGAAAAGGCACAATCCCGACTTAAGTACAAGAAGACTGACTCTTCTTACTGCCTTTGTTTTGATCCATTCCTGTGACACTAGTTATAGATTCCGATGCTTCTCTTCAGGTTTACTGTATCCCTTGGACCTTCTTATTGACGATGAAACACTGAAATTGCTTCGGAATTAAATACAAAAGGCACAAAACCGACTAAAGTACAAGATGACTGACTCTCCTTACTGTTTATGTTTTGAAACATTCGTATGAATCTAGTTATAGATTCCGATGCTTCACTTCAGGTTTACTGTATCCCTTGGACCTTCTTGTTGCCGATGAAACACAGAAATTGAATCAGAATTAAATACAAAAGGCACAATACCGACTTAAGAACAAGATGACTGACTCTTCTTCCTGTTTATGTTTTGAAACATTCCTGTGACACTAGTTATAGATTCCGATGCTTCTCTTCAGGTTTACTGTATCCCTTGGACCTTCTTATTGACGATGAAACACTGAAATTGCATCGGAATTAAATACAAAATGCACAATACCGACTTAGGTACAATAAGACTGACTCTTCTTACTGACTACATTTTGAACCAATCCTGTGACACCAGTTATAGATTCCGATGCTTCACTTCAGGTTTACTGTATCCCTCTGACCTTCCAATTGACGATGTAACACAGAAATCGCATCGGAATTAAATACAAAAGGCACAATGCTGACTTAAGTACAAGAAGAGTGACTCTTTTTACTGACTATGCTTTTGAACCACTCCTGTGACACTAGTTATAGATTCCGATGCTGCACTTCAGGTTTACTGTATCCCTTGGACCTTCTTATTGACGATGAAACACAGAAATTGCATCGGAATTAAATACAAAAGGCACAATGCCGACTTAAGTACAAGTAGACTGACTCGTCTTACTCTCTATGTTTTGAACCATTCCTGTGACCCTAGGTATAGATTCCGATGCTTCACTTCAGGTTTACTGTATCCCTTGGACCTTCTTATTGACGATGAAACACAGAAATTGCATCGGAATTAAATAAAAAAGGCACAATGCCGACTTAAGTACAAGAAAACTGACTCTTATTACTGACTATGTTTTGAACCATTCCTGTGACACTAGTTATAGATCCCGAGTCTTCAGTTCAGGTTTACTGTATCCCTCTAACCTTCTTATTGACGAGGAAACACAGAAATTGCATCGGAATTAAATAGAAACGCCATAATGCCTACTTAAGTACCAGAAGACTGACTCTTCTTACTGGCTATGTTTTGAACCATTCCTGTTACACTAGTTATAGATTCCGATACTTGACTTCAGTTTTACTGTATCCCTTGGACCTTCTTGTTGACGATGAAACACAGAAATTGCATCGGAATTAAATAGAACATGCACAATGATGACTTAAGTACAAGAAGACTGACTCTTCTTACTAACTATGATTTCAACCATTCCTGTGACACTAGATATAGATTCCGATGCTTCACTCCAGGTTTACTGTATACCTTGGATCTTCGTATTGACGATGAAACACAGATATTGCATCAGAATTAAATAGAACATGCACAATGATGACTTAAGTACAAGAAGACTGACTCTTCTTACTGACTATGATTTCAACCATTCCTGTGACACTAGATATAGATTCTAATGCTTCACTTCAGGTTTACTGTATCCCTTGGACCTTCTTAATGACGATGAAACACAGAAATTTAATCGGAATTAAATAGAAATGGCACAATGCCGACTTAAGTACAAGAATACTGACTCATCTTACTGTCTATGTTTTGAACCATCCCTGTGACACTAGTTATAGATTCCGAAGCTTCACTCCTGGTTTACTGTATCCCATGGACCTTCTTATTGACGATGAAACACAGAAATTGCATCGGAATTAAATACAAAAGGCACAATGCCGACTAAAGTACCAGAAGACAGACTCTTCTTACAGCCTATGTTTTGAACTATTCCTGTGACAATAGTTATAGATTCCCGTGCTTCACTCCAGGTTTACTGTATCCCTTGGACCTTCTTATTGACGATGAAACACAGAAATTGCATTAGAATGAAATAGAAAAGGCACAATGCCGACTTAAGTACAAGAAAACTGACTCTTCTTACTGTTTATGTTTTGAACCATTTCTGTGACACTAGTTATAGATTCCGATGCTTCACTTCAGGTTAATTGTATCCCTCTCACCTTCCTATTGACGATGAAACACAGTAATTGCATCGGAATTAAATAGAAAAGGCACAATCCCGACATAAGTACAAGAAGACTGACTCTTCTTACTGCCTTTGTTTTGATCCATTCCTGTGACACTAGTTATAGATTCCGATGCTTCACTTCAGGTTTACTGTATCCCTCTGACCTGCTTATTGATGATGAAACACAGAAATTGCATCGGAATTAAAAACAAAAGGCGCAATGCCGACTTAAGTACAAGAAGACTGACCTATTCTTACTGACTACGTTTGAACCATTCTTGTGACATTAGTTATAGATTCCGATGCTTCACTTCAGGTTTACTGTATCCCTTAAACCTTCTTATTGACGATGAAACACAGATATTGCATCGGAATTGAATACAAAAGGCACAATGCCGACTTAAGTACAAGAAGACTGACTCTTCTTACTGTCTATGTTTTGAACCATTCCTGTGACACTAGTTATAGATTCCGATGCTTCACTTCAGGTTTTCTGTATCCCTCTGACCTTCTTATTGACGATGAAACACAGATATTGCATCGGAATTGAATACAAAAGGCACAATGCTGACTTAAGTACAAGAAGACTGACTCTTCTTACTGACTATATTTTGAACCATTCCTGTGACACTAGTTATAGATTCCGATGCTTCTCTTCAGGTTTACTGTATCCCTTGGACCTTCTTATTGACAATGAAACACAGTAATTGCATCGCAATTAAATAGAAAAGGCACAATCCCGACTTAAGTAGAAGAAGACTGACTCTTCTTACTGCCTTTGCTTTGATCCATTCCTGTGACACTAGTTATAGATTCCGATGCTTCTCTTCAGGTTTACTGTATCCCTTGGACCTTCTTATTGACGATGAAACACTGAAATTGCTTGGGAATTAAATACAAAAGGCACAATTCCGACTAAAGTACAAGATGACTGACCCTCCTTACTGTTTATGTTTTGAAACATTCCTATGAAACTAGTTATAGATTCCGATGCTTCACTTCAGGTTTACTGTATCCCTTGGACCTTTTTGTTGACGATGAAACACAGAAATTGAATCGGAATTAAATACAAAAGGCACAATACCGACTTAAGAACAAGATGACTGACTCTTCTTACTGTTTATGTTTTGAAACATTCCTGTGACACTAGTTATGGATTCCGATGCTTCTCTTCAGGTTTACTGTATCCCTTGGACCTTCTTATTGACGATGAAACACTGAAATTGCATCGGAATTAAATACAAAAGGCACAATACCGACTTAGGTACAAAAAGACTGACTCTTCTTACTGACTACGTTTTGAACCAATCCTGTGACACTAGTTATAGATTCCGTTGCTTCACTTCAGGTTTACTGTATCCCTCTGACCTTCCAATTGACGATGAAACACAGAAATCGCATCGGAATTAAATACAAAAGGCACAATGCTGACTTAAGTACAAGAAGACTGACTCTTTTTACTGACTATGTTTTGAACCATTCCTGTGACTCTAGTTATAGAGGTTTACTGTATCCCTTGGACCTTCTTATTGACGATGAAACACAGAAATTGCATCGGAATTAAATACAAAAGGCACAATGCCGACTTAAGTACAAGTAGACTGACTCGTCTTACACTCTATGTTTTGAACCATTCCTGTGACCCTAGGTATAGATTCCGATGCTTCACTTCAGGTTTACTGTATCCCTCTGACCTTCTTATTGACAATGAAACACAGAAATCGCATCGGAATTAAATACAAAAGCAAAATGCTGACTTAAGTACAAGAAGTTTAACTCATTTTACTGACTATGTTTTGAACCATTCCTGTGACACTGGTTATAGATTCCGATGCTGCACTTCAGTTTTACTGTATCCCTTGGACCTTCTTATTGACGATGAAACACAGGAATTGCATCGGAATTAAATAAAAAAGGCACAATGCCGACTTAAGTACAAGAAAACTGACTCTTATTACTGACTATGTTTGAACCATTCCTGTGACACTAGTTATAGATCCCGATGCTTCAGTTCAGGTTTACTGTATCCCTCTAACCTTCTTATTGACGAGAAAACACAGAAATTGCGTCGGAATTAAGTAGAAACGCCATAATGCCTACTTAAGTACAAGAAGACTGACTCTTCTTACTGGCTATGTTTTGCACCATTCCTGTTACACTAGTTATAGATTCCAATACTTGACTTCAGTTTTACTGTATCCCTTGGACCTTCTTGTTGACGATGAAACACAGAAATTGCATCGGAATTAAATAGAACATGCACAATGATGACTTAAGTACAAGAAGACTGACTCTTCTTACTGACTATGATTTCAACCATTCCTGTGACACTAGATATAGATTCCGATGCTTCACTCCAGGTTTACTGTATCCCTTGGACCTTCGTATTGACGATGAAACACAGATATTGCATCAGAATTACATAGAACATGCACAATGATGACTTAAGTACAAGAAGACTGACTCTTCTTACTGACTATGATTTCAACCATTCCTGTGACACTAGATATATATTCTAATGCTTCACTTCAGGTTTACTGTATCCCTTGGACCTTCTTATTGACGATGAAACACAGAAATTTTATCGGAATTAAATAGAAATGGCACAATGCCGACTTAAGTACAAGAATACTGACTCATCTTACTGTCTATGTTTTGAACCATCCCTGTGACACTAGTTATAGATTCCGATGCTTCACTTCTGGTTTACTGTATCCCATGGACCTTCTTATTGACGATGAAACACAGAAATTGCATCGGAATTAAATACAAAAGGCACAATGCCGACTAAAGTACCAGAAGACAGACTCTTCTTACTGCCTATGTTTTGAACTGTTCCTGTGACAATAGTTATAGATTCCGGTGCTTCACTCCAGGTTTACTGTATCCCTTGGACCTTCTTATTGACGATGAAACACAGAAATTGCATTAGAATTAAATAGAAAAGGCACAATGCCGACTTAAGTACAAGAAGACTGACTCTTCTTACTGTTTATGTTTTGAAACATTCCTGTGACACTAGTTATAGATTCCGTTGCTTCACTTCAGGTTAATTGTATCCCTCTCACCTTCCTATTGACGATGAAACACAGAAATTGCATCGGAATTAAATAGAAAAGGCACATTCCCGACTTAAGTACAAGAAGACTGACTCTTCTTACTGCCTTTGTTTTGATCCATTCCTGTGACACTAGTTATAGATTCCGATGCTTCACTTCAGGTTTACTGTATCCCTCTGACCTGCTTATTGATGATGAAACACAGAAATTGCATCGGAATTAAAAACAAAAGGCGCAATGCCGACTTAAGTACAAGAAGACTGACCTATTCTTACTGACTACGTTTGAACCATTCTTGTGACATTAGTTATAGATTCCGATGCTTCACTTCAGGTTTACTGTATCCCTTAAACCTTCTTATTGACGATGAAACTCAGATATTGCAACGGAATTAAATACAAAAGGCACAATGCCGACTTAAGTGCAAGAAGACTGACTCTTCTTACTGTCTATGCTTTGAACCATTCCTGTGACACTAGTTATAGATTCCGATGCTTCACTTCAGGTTTCCTGTATCCCTCTGACCTTCTTATTGACGATGAAACACAGATATTGCATCGGAATTAAATACAAAAGGCACAATGCTGACTTAAGTACAAGTAGACTGACTCTTCTTACTGACTATGTTTTGAACCATTCCTGTGACACTAGTTATAGATCCCGATGCTTCACTTCAGGTTTACTATATACCTTGGACTTTCTTATTGACGGTGAAACACAGAAATTGCTTCGGAATTAAATACAAAAGTCACAATGCCGACTTAAGTACAAGAAAACTGACCATTCTTTCTGTCTACGTTTTGAACCATTCCTGTGACACTAGTTATATATTCCGATGCTTCACTTCAGGTTTCCTGTATCCCTCTGACCTTCTTGTTGACGATGAAACACAGATATTGCATCAGAATTAAATACAAAAGGCACAATGCCGACTTAAGTACAAAAAGACTGACTCTTCTTACTGACTATGTTTTGAACCATTCCTGTGACACTAGTTATAGATTTCGATGCTTCACTTCAGGTTCCTGTATCCCTTGGACCTTCTTATTGACGATGTAACACAGAAATTACATCGGAATTAAATCCAAAACGCACAATGCCGCCTTAAGTACAAGAAGACTGACTCACCTTACTGTCTATCTTTTGAACCGTCCCTGTGACACTACTTATAGATTCCGATGCTTCACTCCAGGTTTACTGTATCCCTTGGACGTTCTTATTGACGATGAAACACAGAAATTGCATCGGAGTTAAATACAAAAAGCACAATGCCGACTTAAGTACAAGAAGACTGACTCTTCTTACTGACTATGTTTTACAACAATCCTGTTACACTAGTTATAGATTGCGATACTACACTTCAGGTTTACTGTATCCCTCTGACCTCTTTATTGACGATCAAACACAGAAATTTCATCGGGATTAAATACAAAAGGCACAATGCTGAATTAAGTACAAAAGACTGACTCTTCTTACTGTCTATGCTTTGAACCATTTCTGTGAAACTAGTTATAGACTCCGATGCTTCACTCCATGTCTACTGAATCCCTTGGACCTTCTTATTGACGATGAAACACAGAAATTGCATCGGAATTAGATACAAAAGGCACAATGCCAACTTAATTACAAGAAGACTTACTCTTCTTGCTGACTATGCTTTGAACCATTCCTGTGACACTAGTTATAGATTCCGGTGCATCACTCCAGGTTTACAGTATCCCTTGGACCTTCTTGTTGACGATGAAACACAGAAATTGCATCAGAATTAAATAGAAAAGGCACAATGCCGACTTAAGTACAAGAAGACTGACGCTTCTTACTGACTATGTTTTGAACGATTCCTGTGACACTAGTTATAGATTCCTATGCTTCATTTCAGGTTTACTGTATCCCTTGGACCTTCTTATTGACGATGAAACACACATATTGCATCGGTATTAAATAGAAAAGGCACAATGCCGACTTAAGTATAAGAGGACTGACTCTTCTTACTGTTTATGTTTTGAACCATTCCTGTGACACTAGTTATAGATTCCGATGCTTCACTCCAGGTCTACTGTATCCCATGGACCTTCTTATTGACGATAAAACACAGCAATTGCATCGGAATTATATACAAAAGGCACAATGCCGACTAAAGTCCCAGAAGACAGACTCTTCTTACACTCTATGTTTTGAACTATTCCTGTGACAATAGTTATAGATTCCGGTGCTTCACTCCAGGTTTACTGTATCCCTTGGACCTTCTTATTGACGATGAAACACACATATTGCATCGGTATTAAATAGAAAAGGCACAATGCCGACTTAAGTATAAGAGGACTGACTCTTCTTACTGTTTATGTTTTGAACCATTCCTGTGACACTAGTTATAGTTTCCGATGCTTCACTTCAGGTTTACTGTATCCCTCTGACCTGCTTATTGATGATGAAACACAGTAATTGCATCGGAATTAAATACAAAAGGCGCAATGCTGACTTAAGTACAAGAAGACTGACTCTTCTTACTGACTACGTTTGAACCATTCTTGTGACACTAGTTATAGATTGCGATGCTTCACTTCAGGTTTACTGTATCCCTTTAACCTTCTTATTGACGATGAAACACAGATATTGCATCGGAATTAAATACAAAAGGCACAATGCCGACTTAAGTTCAAGAAGACTGACTCTTCTTACTGTTTATGTTTTGAACCATTCCTGTGACACTAGTTATAGATTCCGGTGCTGCACTTCAGGTTTACTGTATCCCTTGGAACTTCTTATTGACGATGAAACACAGAAATTGCATCGGAATTAAATACAAAAGGCACAATGCCGACTTAAGTACAAGTAGACTGACTCGTCTTACTCTCTATGTTTGAACCATTCCTGTGACCCTAGGGATAGATTCCGATGCTTCACTTCAGGTTTACTGTATCCCTTGGACCTTCTTATTGACGATGAAACACAGAAATTGCATCGGAATTAAACACAAAAGGCACAATGCCGACTTAGGTACAAAAAGTATGACTCTTCTTACTGACTGTGTTTTGAACCATTCCTGTGACACCAGTTATAGATTCCGATGCTTCACTTCAGGTTTACTGTATCCCTCTGACCTTCTTATTGACGATGAAACACAGAAATCGCATCGGAATTAAATACAAAAGGCACAATGCCGACTTAAGTTCAAGAAAACTGACTCTTCTTACTGACTATGTTTTGAACCTTTCCTGTGACACTAGTTATAGATCCCGATGCTTCAGTTCAGGTTTACTGTATCCCTCTGACCTTCTTATTGACGAGGATACAGAGAAATTGCATCGGAATTAAATAGAAACGCCATAATGCCTACTTAAGTACAAGAAGACTGACTCTTCTTACTGGCTATGTTTTGAACCATTCCTGTTACACTAGTTATAGATTCCGATACTTGACTTCAGTTTTACTGTATCCCTTGGACCTTCTTATTGACAATGAAACACCGAAATTGCATCGGAATTAAATAGAACATGCACTATGATGACTTAAGTACAAGAAGACTGACTCTTCTTACTGACTATGATTTCAACCATTCCTGTGACACTAGATATAGATTCCGATGCTTCACTTAAAGTTAACTGTATCCCTTGGACCTTCTTATTGACGATGAAACACAGAAACTGCATCGGAATTAAATAGAAAAGGCGCAGTGCCGACTTAAGTACAAGAAGACTGACTCTTCTAACTGTCTATCCTTTGAACCATTCCTGTGACACTAGTTATAGATTCCGATACTTGACTTCAGTTTTAATGTATCCCTTGGACCTTCTTATTGACGATGAAACACAGAAATTGCATCGGAATTAAATACAAAAGGCACAATGCCGACTTAAATACAAGAAGACTGACTCTTCTTACTGTCTATGTTTTGAACCATTCCTGTGACACTAGTTATAGACTCCGATACTTCACTCCCGGTTTACTGTATCCCTTGGACCATCTTATTGACGATGACACACAGAAATTGCATCGGAATTAAATACAAAAGGCACAATGCCGACTTAAGTAAAGGAAGTCTGGCTTTTCTTACTGTCTATGTTTTGAACCATTCCTGTGACACTAGTTATAGATTCCGATGCTTCACTCCAGGTTTACTGTATCCCTTGGACCTTCGTATTGACGATGAAACACAGATATTGCATCAGAATTAAATAGAACATGCACAATGATGACTTAAGTACAAGAAGACTGACTCTTCTTACTGACTATGATTTCAACCATTCCTGTGGCACTAGATATAGATTCCGATGCTTCACTTCAGGTTTACTGTATCCCTTGGACCTTCTTGTTCACGATGAAACACAGATATTTAATCGGAATTAAATAGAAATGGCACAATGCCGACTTAAGTACAAGAATACTGACTCATCTTACTGTCTATGTTTTGCACCATCCCTGTAACACTAGTTATAGATTCCGATGCTTCACTCCTGGTTTACTGTCTCCCATGGACCTTCTTATTGACGATGAAACACAGAAATTGCATCGGAATTAAATAGAAAAGGAACAATCCCGACTTAAGTACAAGAAGACTGACTCTTCTTACTGCCTTTGTTTTGATCCATTCCTGTGACACTAGTTATAGATTCCGATGCTTCCCTTCAGGTTTACTGTATCCCTCTGACCTGCTTATTGATGATGAAACACAGAAATTGCATCGGAATTAAAAACAAAAGGCGCAATGCCGACTTAAGTACAAGAAGACTGACTCTTCTTACTGACTACGTTTGAACCATTCTTGTGACACTAGTTATAGATTCCGATGCTTCACTTCAGGTTTACTGTATCCCTTAAACCTTCTTATTGACGATGAAACACAGATATTGCATCGGAATTAAATACAAAAGGCACAATGCCGACTTAAGTGCAAGAAGTCTGACTCTTCTTACTGTCTATGTTTTGAACCATTCCTGTGACACTAGTTATAGATTCCGATGCTTCACTTCAGGTTTCCTGTATCCCTCTGACCTTCGTATTGACGATGAAACACAGATATTGCATCGGAATTAAATACAAAAGGCACAATGCTGACTTAAGTACAAGAAGACTGACTCTTCTTACTGCCTTTGTTTTGATCCATTCCTGTGACACTAGTTATAGATTCGAATGCTTCTCTTCAGGTTTGCTGTATCCCTTTGATCTTCTTATTGACGATGAAACACAGAAATTGCATCGGAATTAAATTGAAAAGGTACAATCCCGACTTAAGTACAAGAAGACTGACTCTTCTTACTGCCTTTGTTTTGATCCATTCCTGTGACACTAGTTATAGATTCCGATGCTTCTCTTCAGTTTTACTGTATCCCTTGGACCTTCTTATTGACGATGAAACACTGAAATTGCATCGGAATTAAATACAAAAGGCACAATACCGACTTAAGTACAAGAAGACTGACTCTTCTTACTGGCTATGTTTTGAACCATTCCTGTTACACTAGTTATAGATTCCGATACTTGACTTCAGTTTTACTGTATCCCTTGGACCTTCTTATTGACGATGAAACACAGAAATTGCATCGGAATTAAATAGAACATGCACAATGATGACTTAAGTACAAGAAGACTGACTCTTCATACTGACTATGATTTCAACCATTCCTGTGACACTAGATATAGATTCCGATGATTCACTTCAGGTTAACTGTATCCCTTGGACCTTCTTATTGACGATGAAACACAGAAACTGCATCGGAATTAAATAGAAAAGGCACAGTGCCGACTTAAGGACAAGAAGACTGACTCTTCTTACTGTCTATGCTTTGAACCATTCCTGTGACACTAGTTATAGATTCCGATACTAGACTTCAGTTTTACTGTATCCCTTGGACCTTCTTATTGACGATGATACACAGAAATTGCATCGGAATTAAATACAAAAGGCACAATGCCAACTTAAGTACAAGAAGACTGACTCTTCTTACTGACTATGATTTCAACCATTCCTGTGACACTAGATATAGATTCCGATGCTTCACTTCAGGTTTACTGTATCCCTTGGACCTTCTTATTCACGATGAAACACAGAAATTTAATCGGAATTAAATAGAAATGGCACAATGCCGACTTAAGTACAAGAATACTGACTCATCTTACTGTCTATGTTTTGCACCATCCCTGTGACACTACTTATAGATTCCGATGCTTCACTCCTGGTTTACTGTATCCCATGGACCTTCTTATTGACGATGAAACACAGAAACTGCATCGGAAGTAAATACAAAATGCACAATGCCGACTAAAGTACCAGAAGACAGACTCTTCTTACAGTCTATGTTTTGAACTATTCCTGTGACAATAGTTATAGATTCCTGTGCTTCACTCCAGGTTTACTGTATCCCTTGGACCTTCTTATTGACGATGAAACACAGAAATTGCATTAGATTAAATGGAAAAGGCCCAATGCCGACTTTAGTACAAGAAGACTGACTCTTTTTCTGTTTATGTTTTGAACCATTCCTGTGACACTAGTTATAGATTCCGATGATTCACTTCAGATTTATTGTATCCCTCTCACCTTCCTATTGACGATGAAACACAGAAATTGCATCGGAATTAAATAGAAAAGGCACAATCCCGACTTAAGAACAAGAAGACTGACTCTTCTTACTGCCTTTGTTTTGATCCATTCCTATGACATTACTTATAGATTCCAATGCTTCACTTCAGGTTTACTGTATCCCTCTGACCTTCTTATTGACGATGAAACACAGATATTGGATCGGAATTAAATACAATAGCCACAATGCCACTTAAGTGCAAGAAGACTGACTCTTCTTACTGTCTATGTTTTGAACCGTTCCTGTGACACTACTTATAGATTCCGATGCTTCACTTCAGGTTTCCTGTATCCCTTTGACCTTCTTATTGACGATGAAACACAGATATTGCATCGGAATTAAATACAAAAGGCACAATGCTGACTTACGTACAAGATGACTGACTCTTCTTACTGACTATGTTTTGAACCATTTCTGTGACACTAGTTATAGATTCCGATGCTTCACTTCAGGTTTACTGTATCCCTTGGACCTTCTTATTGACGATGAAACACAGAAATTGCATCGGAAATAAATAGAAAAGGCACAGTGCCGACATAAGGACGAGAAGACTGACTCTTCTTACTGTCTATGCTTTGAACCATTCCTCTGACACTAGTTATAGATTCCGATACTTGACTTCAGGTTAACTGTATTCCTTGGACCATCTTGTTAACGATGAAACACAGAAATTGCATCGGAATTAAATACAAAAGGCACAATGCCGAATTAAGTACAAGAAGACTGTCTCTTCTTACTGTCTATGTTTTGAACCATTCCTGTTACACTAGTTATAGATTCCATTGCTTCACTCCAGGTTTACAGTATCCCTTGGACCTTCTTATTGACGATGAAACACAGTAATTGCATCAGAATTAATTAGAAAAGGCACAATGCCGACTTAAGTACAAGAAGACTGACTCTTCTTACTGTCTATGTTTTGAACCTTCCCTGTGACACTAGTTATAGATTCCGATGCTTCACTTCAGGTTTACTGTATCCCTTGGACCTTCTTATTGACAATGAAACACCGAAATTGCATCGGAATTAAATAGAACATGCACTATGATGACTTAAGTACAAGAAGACTGACTCTTCTTACTGACTATGATTTCAACCATTCCTGTGACACTAGATATAGATTCCGATGCTTCACTTAAAGTTAACTGTATCCCTTGGACCTTCTTATTGACGATGAAACACAGAAACTGCATCGGAATTAAATAGAAAAGGCGCAGTGCCGACTTAAGTACAAGAAGACTGACTCTTCTAACTGTCTATCCTTTGAACCATTCCTGTGACACTAGTTATAGATTCCGATACTTGACTTCAGTTTTAATGTATCCCTTGGACCTTCTTATTGACGATGAAACACAGAAATTGCATCGGAATTAAATACAAAAGGCACAATGCCGACTTAAATACAAGAAGACTGACTCTTCTTACTGTCTATGTTTTGAACCATTCCTGTGACACTAGTTATAGACTCCGATACTTCACTCCCGGTTTACTGTATCCCTTGGACCATCTTATTGACGATGACACACAGAAATTGCATCGGAATTAAATACAAAAGGCACAATGCCGACTTAAGTAAAGGAAGTCTGGCTTTTCTTACTGTCTATGTTTTGAACCATTCCTGTGACACTAGTTATAGATTCCGATGCTTCACTCCAGGTTTACTGTATCCCTTGGACCTTCGTATTGACGATGAAACACAGATATTGCATCAGAATTAAATAGAACATGCACAATGATGACTTAAGTACAAGAAGACTGACTCTTCTTACTGACTATGATTTCAACCATTCCTGTGGCACTAGATATAGATTCCGATGCTTCACTTCAGGTTTACTGTATCCCTTGGACCTTCTTGTTCACGATGAAACACAGATATTTAATCGGAATTAAATAGAAATGGCACAATGCCGACTTAAGTACAAGAATACTGACTCATCTTACTGTCTATGTTTTGCACCATCCCTGTAACACTAGTTATAGATTCCGATGCTTCACTCCTGGTTTACTGTCTCCCATGGACCTTCTTATTGACGATGAAACACAGAAATTGCATCGGAATTAAATAGAAAAGGAACAATCCCGACTTAAGTACAAGAAGACTGACTCTTCTTACTGCCTTTGTTTTGATCCATTCCTGTGACACTAGTTATAGATTCCGATGCTTCCCTTCAGGTTTACTGTATCCCTCTGACCTGCTTATTGATGATGAAACACAGAAATTGCATCGGAATTAAAAACAAAAGGCGCAATGCCGACTTAAGTACAAGAAGACTGACTCTTCTTACTGACTACGTTTGAACCATTCTTGTGACACTAGTTATAGATTCCGATGCTTCACTTCAGGTTTACTGTATCCCTTAAACCTTCTTATTGACGATGAAACACAGATATTGCATCGGAATTAAATACAAAAGGCACAATGCCGACTTAAGTGCAAGAAGTCTGACTCTTCTTACTGTCTATGTTTTGAACCATTCCTGTGACACTAGTTATAGATTCCGATGCTTCACTTCAGGTTTCCTGTATCCCTCTGACCTTCGTATTGACGATGAAACACAGATATTGCATCGAAATTAAATACAAAAGGCACAATGCTGACTTAAGTACAAGAAGACTGACTCTTCTTACTGCCTTTGTTTTGATCCATTCCTGTGACACTAGTTATAGATTCGAATGCTTCTCTTCAGGTTTGCTGTATCCCTTTGATCTTCTTATTGACGATGAAACACAGAAATTGCATCGGAATTAAATTGAAAAGGTACAATCCCGACTTAAGTACAAGAAGACTGACTCTTCTTACTGCCTTTGTTTTGATCCATTCCTGTGACACTAGTTATAGATTCCGATGGTTCTCTTCAGTTTTACTGTATCCCTTGGACCTTCTTATTGACGATGAAACACTGAAATTGCATCGGAATTAAATACAAAAGGCACAATACCGACTTAAGTACAAGAAGACTGACTCTTCTTACTGGCTATGTTTTGAACCATTCCTGTTACACTAGTTATAGATTCCGATACTTGACTTCAGTTTTACTGTATCCCTTGGACCTTCTTATTGACGATGAAACACAGAAATTGCATCGGAATTAAATAGAACATGCACAATGATGACTTAAGTACAAGAAGACTGACTCTTCATACTGACTATGATTTCAACCATTCCTGTGACACTAGATATAGATTCCGATGATTCACTTCAGGTTAACTGTATCCCTTGGACCTTCTTATTGACGATGAAACACAGAAACTGCATCGGAATTAAATAGAAAAGGCACAGTGCCGACTTAAGGACAAGAAGACTGACTCTTCTTACTGTCTATGCTTTGAACCATTCCTGTGACACTAGTTATAGATTCCGATACTAGACTTCAGTTTTACTGTATCCCTTGGACCTTCTTATTGACGATGATACACAGAAATTGCATCGGAATTAAATACAAAAGGCACAATGCCGACTTAAGTACAAGAAGACTGACTCTTCTTACTGACTATGATTTCAACCATTCCTGTGACACTAGATATAGATTCCGATGCTTCACTTCAGGTTTACTGTATCCCTTGGACCTTCTTATTCACGATGAAACACAGAAATTTAATCGGAATTAAATAGAAATGGCACAATGCCGACTTAAGTACAAGAATACTGACTCATCTTACTGTCTATGTTTTGCACCATCCCTGTGACACTACTTATAGATTCCGATGCTTCACTCCTGGTTTACTGTATCCCATGGACCTTCTTATTGACGATGAAACACAGAAACTGCATCGGAAGTAAATACAAAATGCACAATGCCGACTAAAGTACCAGAAGACAGACTCTTCTTACAGTCTATGTTTTGAACTATTCCTGTGACAATAGTTATAGATTCCTGTGCTTCACTCCAGGTTTACTGTATCCCTTGGACCTTCTTATTGACGATGAAACACAGAAATTGCATTAGATTAAATGGAAAAGGCCCAATGCCGACTTTAGTACAAGAAGACTGACTCTTTTTCTGTTTATGTTTTGAACCATTCCTGTGACACTAGTTATAGATTCCGATGATTCACTTCAGATTTATTGTATCCCTCTCACCTTCCTATTGACGATGAAACACAGAAATTGCATCGGAATTAAATAGAAAAGGCACAATCCCGACTTAAGAACAAGAAGACTGACTCTTCTTACTGCCTTTGTTTTGATCCATTCCTATGACATTACTTATAGATTCCAATGCTTCACTTCAGGTTTACTGTATCCCTCTGACCTTCTTATTGACGATGAAACACAGATATTGGATCGGAATTAAATACAATAGCCACAATGCCACTTAAGTGCAAGAAGACTGACTCTTCTTACTGTCTATGTTTTGAACCGTTCCTGTGACACTACTTATAGATTCCGATGCTTCACTTCAGGTTTCCTGTATCCCTTTGACCTTCTTATTGACGATGAAACACAGATATTGCATCGGAATTAAATACAAAAGGCACAATGCTGACTTACGTACAAGATGACTGACTCTTCTTACTGACTATGTTTTGAACCATTTCTGTGACACTAGTTATAGATTCCGATGCTTCACTTCAGGTTTACTGTATCCCTTGGACCTTCTTATTGACGATGAAACACAGAAATTGCATCGGAAATAAATAGAAAAGGCACAGTGCCGACATAAGGACGAGAAGACTGACTCTTCTTACTGTCTATGCTTTGAACCATTCCTCTGACACTAGTTATAGATTCCGATACTTGACTTCAGGTTAACTGTATTCCTTGGACCATCTTGTTAACGATGAAACACAGAAATTGCATCGGAATTAAATACAAAAGGCACAATGCCGAATTAAGTACAAGAAGACTGTCTCTTCTTACTGTCTATGTTTTGAACCATTCCTGTTACACTAGTTATAGATTCCATTGCTTCACTCCAGGTTTACAGTATCCCTTGGACCTTCTTATTGACGATGAAACACAGTAATTGCATCAGAATTAATTAGAAAAGGCACAATGCCGACTTAAGTACAAGAAGACTGACTCTTCTTACTGTCTATGTTTTGAACCTTCCCTGTGACACTAGTTATAGATTCCGATGCTTCACTTCAGGTTTACTGTATCCCTTGGACCTTCTTATTGACGATGAAACACACAAATCGCATCGGAATTAAATACTAAACCATAACACCGACTTAAGTACAAGAAGACTGACTCTTCTTACTGTCTATGCCTTGAACCATTCCTGTGTCACTAGTTATAGATTCCGATGCTTCACTTCAGGTTTACTGTATCCCTTGGACCTTCTTATTGACGATCAAACACAGAAATTGCATCGGAATTAAATTCAAAAGACACAATGCCGACTTAAGTACAAGAAGACTGACTCTTTTTACTGACTATGTTTTGAACCATTCCTGTGACACTAGTTATAGATTCGGGTGCTTCACTTCAGATTTACTGTATCCCTCTGACCTTCATATTGACGATGAAACACAGAAATTGCATCGGAATTAAATAGAAAAGGCACAATGCCGACTTAAGTACAAGACGACTGACTTTTCTTACTGTCTATGTTTTGAACCATTCCTGTGACACTAGTTATAGATTCCGATGCTTCACTTCAGGTTTACTGTATCCCTTGGACCTTCTTATTGACGATGAAACACAGAAATTGCATCGGAAATAAATAGAAAAGGCACAGTGCCGACATAAGGACGAGAAGACTGATTCTTCTTACTGTCTATGCTTTGAACCATTCCTCTGACACTAGTTATAGATTCCGATACTTGACTTCAGTTTTACTGTATCCCTTGGACCTTCTTATTGACGATGAAACACAGAAATTGCATCAGAATTAAATACAACAGGCACAATGCCGACTTAAGTACAAGAAGACTGACTCTTCTTACTGTCTATGTTTTGAACCATTCCTGTGACACTAGTTATAGACTCCGATAAATCACTCCCGGTTTAGTGTATCCGTTGGACCATCTTATTGACGATGACACACAGAAATTGCATCGGAATTAAATACAAAAGGAACAATGCCGACTTAAGTACAAGAAGACTGACTCTTCTTACTGTCTATGTTTTGAACCTTTCCTGTGACACTAGTTATAGATTCCGATGCTTCACTTCAGGTTTACTGTATCCCTTTCTACCTTCTTATTGACGATGAAACACACAAATTGCATCGGAATTAAATACTAAACCACAATACCGACTTAAGTACACGAAGACTGACTCTTCTTACTGTCTATGCCTTGAACCATTCCTGTGTCACTAGTTATAGATTCCGATGCTTCACTTCAGGTTTACTGTATCCCTTGGACCTTCTTATTGACGATCAAACACAGAAATTGCATCGGAATTAAATTCCAAAGACACAATGCCGACTTAAGTACAAGAAGACTGACTCTTTTTACTGACTATGTTTTGAACCATTCCTGTGACACTAGTTATAGATTCGGGTGCTTCACTTCAGATTTACTGTATCCCTCTGACCTTCATATTGACGATGAAACACAGATATTGCATCGGAATTAAATAGAAAAGGCACAATGCCGACTTAAGTACAAGACGACTGACTTTTCTTACTGTCTATGTTTTGAACCATTCCTGTGACACTAGTTATAGATTCCGATGCTTCACTTCAGGTTTACTGTATCCCTTGGACCTTCTTATTGACGATGAAACACAGAAATTGAATCGGAAATAAATAGAAAAGGCACAGTGCCAACATAAGGACGAGAAGACTGACTCTTCTTACTGTCTATGCTTTGAACCATTCCTCTGACACTAGTTATAGATTCCGATACTTGACTTCAGTTTTACTGTATCCCTTGGACCTTCTTATTGACGATGAAACACAGAAATTGCATCAGAATTAAATACAACAGGCACAATGCCGACTTAAGTACAAGAAGACTGACTCTTCTTACTGTCTATGTTTTGAACCATTCCTGTGACACTAGTTATAGACTCCGATAAATCACTCCCGGTTTAGTGTATCCGTTGGACCATCTTATTGACGATGACACACAGAAATTGCATCGGAATTAAATACAAAAGGCACAATGCCGACTTAAGTAAAAGAAGTCTGACTTTTCTTACTGTCTATGTTTTGAACCATTCCTGTGACACTAGTTATAGATTCCAATGCGTCACTCCAGGTTTTACTGTATCCCTTGGACCTTCGTATTGACGATGAAACACAGAAATTGCATCAGAATTAAATAGAACATGCACAATGATGACTTAAGTACAAGAATACTGACTCATCTTACTGTCTATGATTTGAACCATCCCTGTGACACTAGTTATAGATTCCGATGCTTCACTCCTGGTTTACTGTATCCCTTTGACCTTCTTATTGACCATGAAACATAGAAATTGCTTCGGAATTAAATACAAAAGGCACAGTGCCGACTTAAGTACAAGAAGGCTTACTCTTCTTACTGACTATGTTTTGAACCATTCCTGTGACACTAGTTATAGATTCCGATACTTCACTTTAGGTTTACTGTATCCCTCTGACCTTCTTATTGACGATGATACACAGAAATTGCATCGGAATTAAATACAAAAGGCACAATGCCGAGTTCAGTACAAGAAGTCTGACTCTTCTTACTGTCTATGTTTTGAACCATTCCTGTGACACTAGTTATAGACTCCGATGCATCACTCCAGGTTTACTGTATCCCTTGGACCATCTTATTGACGATGACACACAGAAATTGCATCGGAACTAAATACAAAAGGCACAACGCCGACGTAAGTACAAGAAGCCTGACTCTTCTTACTGTCTATGTTTTGAACCATCCCTGTGACACTAGTTATAGATTCCGATATTTCACTCCAGGTTTACTGTATCCCTTGGTCCTTCGTATTGACGATGAAACACAGAAATTGCATCAGAATTAAATAGAACATGCACAATGATGACTTAAGTACAAGAAGACTGACTCTCCTTACTGACTATGATTTCAACTATTCGTGTGACACTAGATATAGATTCGGATGCTTCACTTCAGGTTTACTGTATTCCTTGGACCATCTTGTTAACGATGAAACACAGAAATTGCATCGGAATTAAATACAAAAGGCACAATGCCGAATTAAGTACAAGAAGACTGTCTCTTCTTACTGTCTATGTTTTGAACCATTCCTGTTACACTAGTTATAGATTTCATTGCTTCACTCCAGGTTTACAGTATCCCTTGGACCTTCTTATTGACGATGAAACACAGAAATTGCATCAGAATTAATTAGAAAAGGCACAATGCCGACTTAAGTACAAGAAGACTGACTCTTCTTACTGTCTATGTTTTGAACCTTTCCTGTGACACTAGTTATAGATTCCGATGCTTCACTTCAGGTTTACTGTATCCCTTGGACCTTCTTATTGACGATGAAACACACAAATTGCATCGGAATTAAATACTAAACCACAATACCGACTTAAGTACAAGAAGACTGACTCTTCTTACTGTCTATGCCTTGAACCATTCCTGTGTCACTAGTTATAGATTCCGATGCTTCACTTCAGGTTTACTGTATCCCTTGGACCTTCTTATTGACGATCAAACACAGAAATTGCATCGGAATTAAATTCAAAAGACACAATGCCGACTTAAGTACAAGAAGACTGACTCTTTTTACTGACTATGCTTTGAACCTTTCCTGTGACACTAGTTATAGATCCCGATGCTTCACTTCAGGTTTACTGTATCCCTCAGACCGTCTTATTGACGAGCAAACACAGAAATTACATCGGAATTTACTAGAAACGCCACAATGCCTACTTAAGTACAAGAAGACTGACTCTACTTACTGGCTAGGTTTTGAACCATCCTGTGACACTAGTTATAGATTCCAATGCTTGACTTCAGTTTTACTGTATCCCTTGGAAATTGTTATTGACGATGAAACACAGAAAATGCATCGGAATCAAATAGAAAAGGCACAGTGCCGACTTAAGTACAAGAAGACTGACTCTTCTTACTGTCTATGTTTTGAACCATTCCTGTGCCACTAGTTATAGATTCCGATGCTTAACTTCAGGTTTACTGTATCCCTTGGACCTTCTTATTGACGATGAAACACAGAAATTGCATCGGAATTAAATACAAGAGGCACAATACCGACTTAAGTACAAGAAGACTGACTCTTCTTACTGTCTATGATTTGAACCATTCCTGTGACACTAGTTATAGATTCCGATGCTTCACTTCAGGTTTATTGTATCCCTTGGACCTTCTTATTGACGATGAAACACAGAAATAGCATCGGAATTAAATACAAAAGGCATAATGCCGACTTAAGTACAAGAAGACTGACTCTACCTACTGTTAATGTTTTGAGCCATTCCTGTGACACTAGTTATAGATTCCGACGCTTCACTTCAGGTTTACTGTATCCCTCTGATCTTCTTATTGACAATGAAACACAGAAATTGCATCGAAATATAATACAAAAGGCACAATGCTGACTTAAGTACAAGAAGACTGACTCATCTTACTGTATATGTTTTAAACCATTCCTGTGACACTAGTTATAGATTCTGATGCTTCACTTCAGGTTTACTGTATCCCTCTGAACTTCTTATTGACGATGAAACAGAGAAATTGCATCGGAATTATATACAAAGGCACAATGCCGACTTAAGTACAAGAAGACTGACTCTTCTTACTGTCTATTTTTAACCAGTCCTGTGACACTAGTTATAGATTCCGGAGCTTCACTATAGGTTTACTGTTTCCCTTGGACCTTCTTATTGACGATGAAACGCAGGTATTGCATCAGAATTAAATAGAAAAGGCACAATGCCGACTTAAGTACAAGAAGACTGACGCTTCTTACTGACTATGTTTTGAACCATTCCTGTGACACTAGTTAAAGATTCCGATGCTTCACGTGAGGTTTACTGTATCCCTTGGACCTTCTTATTGACTATGAAACACAGAAATTGCATCAGAATTAAATACAAAAGGCACAATGCCGACTTAAGTACAAGAAGACTGACTCTTCTTACTGTCTACGTTTTGACCCATTCCTGTGACACTAGTTATAGATTCCGATGATTCACTTGAGGTTTACTATATGTCTTGGACCTTCTTATTGACGATGAAACAAAGAAATTGCATCGGAATTAAATACAAAAGTCACAATGCCTGCCTAAGTACAAGAAGACTGAGTCTTCTTACTGTCGATGACATGAACCATTCCACTGACAATAGTTATAGATTCCGATGCTTCACTCCAGGTTTACTGTATCCCTTGGACATTGTTATTGACGATGAAACACAGAAATTGCATCGGAATTAAATACAAAAGGCACAATACCGACTTAAGTACAAGAAGACTGACTCTTCTTACTGTCTATGCTTTGAACCTTTCCTGTGGCACTAGTTATAGATTCCGTTGCTTCCCTTCAGGTTTACTGTATCCCTTGGACCTTCTTATTGACGATGAAACACAGAAATTGCATCGGAATTAAAGACAAATTCACAATGCCGACTTATGTACAAGCAGACTGACTCTTCCTACTGTCAATGTTTGAACCATTGCTGTGACACTAGTTATAGATTCCGATGTTTCACTTCAGGTTTACTGTATCCCTCTGATCTTCTTATTGACGATGAAACACAGAAATTGCATCGGAATTGAACACAAAGGGGCCCAATGCCGACTTAAGTACAAAAAGACTGACTCTTCTTACTGACTATGTTTGAACCATTCCTGTGACACTAGTTATTGATTCAGATGCTTCACTTCAACTTTACTGTATCCCTCTGACCTTCTTATTGACGATGAAACACAGAAATTGCATCGGAATTAAATACAAAAGTTACAATGCCGACTAAAGTACAGGAAGACTGACTCTTTTTACTGACTATGTTTTGAACCATTCATGTGACACAAGTTATAGATTCCGATGCTTCACTTCAGGTTTACTGTATCCCTTGGACCTTCGTATTGCCGGTGAAACACAGAAATTGCATCGGAATTAAATACGAAAGGCACAATGCCAACTGAAGTACAAGAAGACTGACTCTTCTTACTCACTATGATTTGAACCATTCCTGTGACACTAGTTATGGATTCCGATGCTTCACTTCAGGTTTACTGTATCCCTCTGACCTTCTTATTGACGATGAATCACAGAAATTGCATGGGAATTAAATACAAATGGCACAATGCCGAATTAAGTACAAGAAGACTGACTCTTCTTACTGTCTATTTTTAACCAGTCCTGTGACACTAGTTATAGACTCCGATGCTTCACTCCAGGTTTACTGTATCCCATGGACCTTCTCATTGACGATGAAACACAGAAATTGCATCGGAATCAAATACAAAAGGCACAACGCCGACTGAAGTAAAAGAAGTCTGACTTTTCTTACTGTCTATGTTTTGAACCATTCCTGTGACACTAGTTATAGATTCCGATGCTTCACTCCAGGTTTACTGTATCCCTTGGACCTTCGTATTGACGATGAAACACAGATATTGCATCAGAATTAAATAGAACATGCACAATGATGACTTAAGTACAAGAAGACTGACTCTTCTTACTGACTATGATTTCAACCATTCCTGTGGCACTAGATATAGATTCCGATGCTTCACTTCAGGTTTACTGTATCCCTTGGACCTTCTTGTTCACGATGAAACACAGAAATTTAATCGGAATTAAATAGAAATGGCACAATGCCGACTTAAGTACAAGAATACTGACTCATCTTACTGTCTATGTTTTGCACCATCCCTGTAACACTAGTTATAGATTCCGATGCTTCACTCCTGGTTTACTGTCTCCCATGGACCTTCTTATTGACGATGAAACACAGAAATTGCATCGGAATTAAATAGAAAAGGAACAATCCCGACTTAAGTACAAGAAGACTGACTCTTCTTACTGCCTTTGTTTTGATCCATTCCTGTGACACTAGTTATAGATTCCGATGCTTCCCTTCAGGTTTACTGTATCCCTCTGACCTGCTTATTGATGATGAAACACAGAAATTGCATCGGAATTAAAAACAAAAGGCGCAATGCCGACTTAAGTACAAGAAGACTGACTCTTCTTACTGACTACGTTTGAACCATTCTTGTGACACTAGTTATAGATTCCGATGCTTCACTTCAGGTTTACTGTATCCCTTAAACCTTCTTATTGACGATGAAACACAGATATTGCATCGGAATTAAATACAAAAGGCACAATGCCGACTTAAGTGCAAGAAGTCTGACTCTTCTTACTGTCTATGTTTTGAACCATTCCTGTGACACTAGTTATAGATTCCGATGCTTCACTTCAGGTTTCCTGTATCCCTCTGACCTTCGTATTGACGATGAAACACAGATATTGCATCGGAATTAAATACAAAAGGCACAATGCTGACTTAAGTACAAGAAGACTGACTCTTCTTACTGCCTTTGTTTTGATCCATTCCTGTGACACTAGTTATAGATTCGAATGCTTCTCTTCAGGTTTACTGTATCCCTTTGATCTTCTTATTGACGATGAAACACAGAAATTGCATCGGAATTAAATTGAAAAGGTACAATCCCGACTTAAGTACAAGAAGACTGACTCTTCTTACTGCCTTTGTTTTGATCCATTCCTGTGACACTAGTTATAGATTCCGATGCTTCTCTTCAGTTTTACTGTATCCCTTGGACCTTCTTATTGACGATGAAACACTGAAATTGCATCGGAATTAAATACAAAAGGCACAATACCGACTTAAGTACAAGAAGACTGACTCTTCTTACTGGCTATGTTTTGAACCATTCCTGTTACACTAGTTATAGATTGCGATACTTGACTTCAGTTTTACTGTATCCCTTGGACCTTCTTATTGACGATGAAACACAGAAATTACATCGGAATTAAATAGAACATGCACAATGATGACTTAAGTACAAGAAGACTGACTCTTCATACTGACTATGATTTCAACCATTCCTGTGACACTAGATATAGATTCCGATGATTCACTTCAGGTTAACTGTATCCCTTGGACCTTCTTATTGACGATGAAACACAGATATTGCATCGGAGGTAAATACAAAAGGCACAATGCTGACTTAAGTACAAGATGACTGACTCTTCTTACTGACTATGTTTTGAACCATTTCTGTGACACTAGTTATAGATTCCGATGCTTCACTTCAGGTTTACTGTATGCCTTGGACCTTCTTATTCACGATGAAACACAGAAATTTAATCGGAATTAAATAGAAATGGCACAATGCCGACTTAAGTACAAGAATACTGACTCATCTTACTGTCTATGTTTTGCACCATCCCTGTGACACTAGTTATAGATTCCGATGCTTCACTCCTGGTTTACTGTATCCCATGGACCTTCTTATTGACGATGAAACACAGAAATTGCATCGGAATTAAATACAAAATGCACAATGCCGACTAAAGTACCAGAAGACAGACTCTTCTTACAGTCTATGTATTGTACTATTCCTGTGACAATAGTTATAGATTCCTGTGCTTCACTCCAGGTTTACTGTATCCCTTGGACCTTCTTATTGACGATGAAACACAGAAATTGCATTAGAATAAAATAGAAAAGGCCCAATGCCGACTTTAGTACAAGAAGACTGACTCTTTTTCTGTTTATGTTTTGAACCATTCCTGTGACACTAGTTATAGATTCCGATGATTCACTTCAGATTTATTGTATCCCTCTCACCTTCCTATTGACGATGAAACACAGAAATTGCATCGGAATTAAATAGAAAAGGCACAATCCCGACTTAAGAACAAGAAGACTGACTCTTCTTACTGCCTTTGTTTTGATCCATTCCTATGACATTACTTATAGATTCCAATGCTTCACTTCAGGTTTACTGTATCCCTCTGACCTTCTTATTGACGATGAAACACAGATATTGGATCGGAATTAAATACAATAGGCACAATGCCACTTAAGTGCAAGAAGACTGACTCTTCTTACTGTCTATGTTTTGAACCATTCCTGTGACACTACTTATAGATTCCGATGCTTCACTTCAGGTTTCCTGTATCCCTTTGACCTTCTTATTGACGATGAAACACAGATATTGCATCGGAATTAAATACAAAAGGCACAATGCTGACTTAAGTACAAGATGACTGACTCTTCTTACTGAATATGTTTTGAACCATTTCTGTGACACTAGTTATAGATTCCGATGCTTCACTTCAGGTTTACTGTATCCCTTGGACCTTCTTATTGACGATGAAACACAGAAATTGCATCGGAAATAAATAGAAAAGGCACAGTGCCGACATAAGGACGAGAAGACTGACTCTTCTTACTGTCTATGCTTTGAAGCATTCCTCTGACACTAGTTATAGATTCCGATACTTGACTTCAGTTTTACTGTATCCCTTGGACCTTCTTATTGACGATGAAACACAGAAATTGCATCAGAATTAAATACAACAGGCACAATGCCGACTTAAGTACAAAAAGACTGACTCTTCTTACTGTCTATGTTTTGAACCATTCCTGTTACACTAGTTATAGATTCCATTGCTTCACTCCAGGTTTACAGTATCCCTTGGACCTTCTTATTGACGATGAAACACAGAAATTGCATCAGAATTAATTAGAAAAGGCACAATGCCGACTTAAGTACAAGAAGACTGACTCTTCTTACTGTCTATGTTTTGAACCTTTCCTGTGACACTAGTTATAGATTCCGATGCTTCACTTCAGGTTTACTGTATCCCTTGGACCTTCTTATTGACGATGAAACACACAAATCGCATCGGAATTAAATACTAAACCACAACACCTACTTAAGTACAAGTCAGTCTTCTTGTACTTCTTACTGTCTATGCCTTGAACCATTCCTGTGTCACTAGTTATAGATTCCGATGCTTCACTTCAGGTTTACTGTATCCCTTGGACCTTCTTATTGACGATCAATCACAGAAATTGCATCGGAATTAAATTCAAAAGACACAATGCCGACTTAAGTACAAGAAGACTGACTCTTTTTACTGACTATGTTTTGAACCATTCCTGTGACACTAGTTATAGATTCGGGTGCTTCACTTCAGATTTACTGTATCCCTCTGACCTTCATATTGACGATGAAACACAGAAATTGCATCGGAATTAAATAGAAAAGGCACAATGCCGACTTAAGTACAAGACGACTGACTTTTCTTACTGTCTATGTTTTGAACCATTCCTGTGACACTAGTTATAGATTCCGATGCTTCACTTCAGGTTTACTGTATCCCTTGGACCTTCTTATTGACGATGAAACACAGAAATTGCATCGGAAATAAATAGAAAAGGCACAGTGCCGACATAAGGACGAGAAGACTGACTCTTCTTACTGTCTATGCTTTGAACCATTCCTCTGACACTAGTTATAGATTCAGATACTTGACTTCAGTTTTACTGTATCCCTTGGACCTTCTCATTGACGATGAAACACAGAAATTGCATCAGAATTAAATACAACAGGCACAATGCCGACTTAAGTACAAGAAGACTGACTCTTCTTACTGTCTATGTTTTGAACCATTCCTGTGACACTAGTTATAGACTCCGATAAATCACTCCCGGTTTAGTGTATCCGTTGGACCATCTTATTGACGATGACACACAGAAATTGCATCGGAATTAAATACAAAAGGAACAATGCCGACTTAAGTACAAGAAGACTGACTCTTCTTACTGTCTATGTTTTGAACCTTTCCTGTGATACTAGTTATAGATTCCGATGCTTCACTTCAGGTTTACTGTATCCCTTGGACCTTCTTATTGACGATGAAACACACAAATTGCATCGGAATTAAATACTAAACCACAATACCGACTTAAGTACACGAAGACTGACTCTTCTTACTGTCTATGCCTTGAACCATTCCTGTGTCACTAGTTATAGATTCCGATGCTTCACTTCAGGTTTACTGTATCCCTTGGACCTTCTTATTGACGATCAAACACAGAAATTGCATCGGAATTAAATTCCAAAGACACAATGCCGACTTAAGTACAAGAAGACTGACTCTTTTTACTGACTATGTTTTGAACCATTCCTGTGACACTAGTTATAGATTCGGGTGCTTCACTTCAGATTTACTGTATCCCTCTGACCTTCATATTGACGATGAAACACAGAAATTGCATCGGAATTAAATAGAAAAGGCACAATGCCGACTTAAGTACAAGACGACTGACTTTTCTTACTGTCTATGTTTTGAACCATTCCTGTGACACTAGTTATAGATTCCGATGCTTCACTTCAGGTTTACTGTATCCCTTGGACCTTCTTATTGACGATGAAACACAGAAATTGCATCGGAAATAAATAGAAAAGGCACAGTGCCAACATAAGGACGAGAAGACTGACTCTTCTTACTGTCTATGCTTTGAACCATTCCTTTGACACTAGTTATAGATTCCGATACTTGACTTCAGTTTTACTGTATCCCTTGGACCTTCTTATTGACGATGAAACACAGAAATTGCATCAGAATTAAATACAACAGGCACAATGCCGACTTAAGTACAAGAAGACTGACTCTTCTTACTGTCTATGTTTTGAACCATTCCTGTGACACTAGTTATAGACTCCGATAAATCACTCCCGGTTTAGTGTATCCGTTGGACCATCTTATTGACGATGACACACAGAAATTGCATCGGAATTAAATACAAAAGGCACAATGCCGACTTAAGTAAAAGAAGTCTGACTTTTCTTACTGTCTATGTTTTGAACCATTCCTGTGACACTAGTTATAGATTCCAATGCGTCACTCCAGGTTTTACTGTATCCCTTGGACCTTCGTATTGACGATGAAACACAGAAATTGCATCAGAATTAAAAAGAACATGCACAATGATGACTTAAGTACAAGAATACTGACTCATCTTACTGTCTATGATTTGAACCATCCCTGTGACACTAGTTATAGATTCCGATGCTTCACTCCTGGTTTACTGTATCCCTTTGACCTTCTTATTGACCATGAAACATAGAAATTGCTTCGGAATTAAATACAAAAGGCACAGTGCCGACTTAAGTACAAGAAGGCTTACTCTTCTTACTGTCTATGTTTTGAACCATTCCTGTTACACTAGTTATAGATTCCATTGCTTCACTCCAGGTTTACAGTATCCCTTGGACCTTCTTATTGACGATGAAACACAGAAATTGCATCAGAATTAATTAGAAAAGGCACAATGCCGACTTAAGTACAAGAAGACTGACTCTTCTTACTGTCTATGTTTTGAACCTTTCCTGTGACACTAGTTATAGATTCCGATGCTTCACTTCAGGTTTACTGTATCCCTTGGACCTTCTTATTGACGATGAAACACACAAATCGCATCGGAATTAAATACTAAACCACAACACCTACTTAAGTACAAGTCAGTCTTCTTGTACTTCTTACTGTCTATGCCTTGAACCATTCCTGTGTCACTAGTTATAGATTCCGATGCTTCACTTCAGGTTTACTGTATCCCTTGGACCTTCTTATTGACGATCAAACACAGAAATTGCATCGGAATTAAATTCAAAAGACACAATGCCGACTTAAGTACAAGAAGACTGACTCTTTTTACTGACTATGTTTTGAACCATTCCTGTGACACTAGTTATAGATTCGGGTGCTTCACTTCAGATTTACTGTATCCCTCTGACCTTCATATTGACGATGAAACACAGAAATTGCATCGGAATTAAATAGAAAAGGCACAATGCCGACTTAAGTACAAGACGACTGACTTTTCTTACTGTCTATGTTTTGAACCATTCCTGTGACACTAGTTATAGATTCCGATGCTTCACTTCAGGTTTACTGTATCCCTTGGACCTTCTTATTGACGATGAAACACAGAAATTGCATCGGAAATAAATAGAAAAGGCACAGTGCCGACATAAGGACGAGAAAACTGACTCTTCTTACTGTCTATGCTTTGAACCATTCCTCTGACACTAGTTATAGATTCCGATACTTGACTTCAGTTTTACTGTATCCCTTGGACCTTCTCATTGACGATGAAACACAGAAATTGCATCAGAATTAAATACAACAGGCACAATGCCGACTTAAGTACAAGAAGACTGACTCTTCTTACTGTCTATGTTTTGAACCATTCCTGTGACACTAGTTATAGACTCCGATAAATCACTCCCGGTTTAGTGTATCCGTTGGACCATCTTATTGACGATGACACACAGAAATTGCATCGGAATTAAATACAAAAGGAACAATGCCGACTTAAGTACAAGAAGACTGACTCTTCTTACTGTCTATGTTTTGAACCTTTCCTGTGACACTAGTTATAGATTCCGATGCTTCACTTCAGATTTACTGTATCCCTTGGACCTTCTTATTGACGATGAAACACACAAATTGCATCGGAATTAAATACTAAACCACAATACCGACTTAAGTACACGAAGACTGACTCTTCTTACTGTCTATGCCTTGAACCATTCCTGTGTCACTAGTTATAGATTCCGATGCTTCACTTCAGGTTTACTGTATCCCTTGGACCTTCTTATTGACGATCAAACACAGAAATTGCATCGGAATTAAATTCCAAAGACACAATGCCGACTTAAGTACAAGAAGACTGACTCTTTTTACTGACTATGTTTTGAACCATTCCTGTGACACTAGTTATAGATTCGGGTGCTTCACTTCAGATTTACTGTATCCCTCTGACCTTCATATTGACGATGAAACACAGAAATTGCATCGGAATTAAATAGAAAAGGCACAATGCCGACTTAAGTACAAGACGACTGACTTTTCTTACTGTCTATGTTTTGAACCATTCCTGTGACACTAGTTATAGATTCCGATGCTTCACTTCAGGTTTACTGTATCCCTTGGACCTTCTTATTGACGATGAAACACAGAAATTGCATCGGAAATAAATAGAAAAGGCACAGTGCCAACATAAGGACGAGAAGACTGACTCTTCTTACTGTCTATGCTTTGAACCATTCCTTTGACACTAGTTATAGATTCCGATACTTGACTTCAGTTTTACTGTATCCCTTGGACCTTCTTATTGACGATGAAACACAGAAATTGCATCAGAATTAAATACAACAGGCACAATGCCGACTTAAGTACAAGAAGACTGACTCTTCTTACTGTCTATGTTTTGAACCATTCCTGTGACACTAGTTATAGACTCCGATAAATCACTCCCGGTTTAGTGTATCCGTTGGACCATCTTATTGACGATGACACACAGAAATTGCATCGGAATTAAATACAAAAGGCACAATGCCGACTTAAGTAAAAGAAGTCTGACTTTTCTTACTGTCTATGTTTTGAACCATTCCTGTGACACTAGTTATAGATTCCAATGCGTCACTCCAGGTTTTACTGTATCCCTTGGACCTTCGTATTGACGATGAAACACAGAAATTGCATCAGAATTAAAAAGAACATGCACAATGATAACTTAAGTACAAGAATACTGACTCATCTTACTGTCTATGATTTGAACCATCCCTGTGACACTAGTTATAGATTCCGATGCTTCACTCCTGGTTTACTGTATCCCTTTGACCTTCTTATTGACCATGAAACATAGAAATTGCTTCGGAATTAAATACAAAAGGCACAGTGCCGACTTAAGTACAAGAAGGCTTACTCTTCTTACTGACTATGCTTTGAACCATTCCTGTGACACTAGTTATAGATTCCGATACTTCACTTTAGGTTTACTGTATCCCTCTGACCTTCTTATTGACGATGATACACAGAAATTGCATCGGAATTAAATACAAAAGGCACAATGCCGAGTTAAGTACAAGAAGACTGACTCTTCTTACTGTCTATGTTTTGAACCATTCCTGTGACACTAGTTATAGACTCCGATGCTTCACTCCAGGTTTACTGTATCCCTTGGACCATCTTATTGACGATGACACACAGAAATTGCATCGGAACTAAATACAAAAGGCACAACGCCGACGTAAGTACAAGAAGCCTGACTCTTCTTACTGTCTATGTTTTGAACCATCCCTGTGACACTAGTTATAGATTCCGATATTTCACTCCAGGTTTACTGTATCCCTTGGTCCTTCGTATTGACGATGAAACACAGAAATTGCATCAGAATTAAATAGAACATGCACAATGATGACATAAGTACAAGAAGACTGACTCTCCTTACTGACTATGATTTCAACTATTCGTGTGACACTAGATATAGATTCGGATGCTTCACTTCAGGTTTACTGTATTCCTTGGACCATCTTGTTAACGATGAAACACAGAAATTGCATCGGAATTAAATGCAAAAGGCACAATGCCGAATTAAGTACAAGAAGACTGTCTCTTCTTACTGTCTATGTTTTGAACCATTCCTGTTACACTAGTTATAGATTTCATTGCTTCACTCCAGGTTTACAGTATCCCTTGGACCTTCTTATTGACGATGAAACACAGAAATTGCATCAGAATTAATTAGAAAAGGCACAATGCCGACTTAAGTACAAGAAGACTGACTCTTCTTACTGTCTATGTTTTGAACCTTTCCTGTGACACTAGTTATAGATTCCGATGCTTCACTTCAGGTTTACTGTATCCCTTGGACCTTCTTATTGACGATGAAACACACAAATTGCATCGGAATTAAATACTAAACCACAATACCGACTTAAGTACAAGAAGACTGACTCTTCTTACTGTCTATGCCTTGAACCATTCCTGTGTCACTAGTTATAGATTCCGATGCTTCACTTCAGGTTTACTGTATCCCTTGGACCTTCTTATTGACGATCAAACACAGAAATTGCATCGGAATTAAATTCAAAAGACACAATGCCGACTTAAGTACAAGAAGACTGACTCTTTTTACTGACTATGTTTTGAACCATTCCTGTGGCACTAGTTATAGATTCGGGTGCTTCACTTCAGATTTACTGTATCCCTCTGACCTTCATATTGACGATGAAACACAGAAATTGCATCGGAATTAAATAGAAAAGGCACAATGCCGACTTAAGTACAAGACGACTGACTTTTCTTACTGTCTATGTTTTGAAACATTCCTGTGACACTAGTTATAGGTTCCGATGCTTCACTTCAGGTTTACTGTATCCCTTGGACCTTCGTATTGACGATGAAACACAGAAATTGCATCGGAATTAAATACCAAAGGCACAATGCCGACTTAAATACAAGAAGACTGACTCTTCTTACTGACTATGTTTTGAACCATTCCTGTGACACTAGTTATAGATCCCGATGCTTCACTTCAGGTTTACTGTATCCCTCTGACCGTCTTATTGACGAGAAAACACAGAAAATACATCGGAATTTACTAGGAACGCCACAATGCCTACTTAAGTACAAGAAGACTGACTCTACTTACTGGCTAGGTTTTGAACCATCCTGTGACACTAGTTATAGATTCCAATGCTTGACTTCAGTTTTACTGTATCCCTTGGAAATTGTTATTGACGATGAAACACAGAAAATGCATCGGAATCAAATAGAAAAGGCACAGTGCCGACTTAAGTACAAGAAGACTGACTCTTCTTACTGTCTATGTTTTGAACCATTCCTGTGCCACTAGTTATAGATTCCGATGCTTAACTTCAGGTTTACTGTATCCCTTGGACCTTCTTATTGACGATGAAACACAGAAATTGCATCGGAATTAAATACAAGAGGCACAATACCGACTTAAGTACAAGAAGACTGACTCTTCTTACTGTCTATGATTTGAACCATTCCTGTGACACTAGTTATAGATTCCGATGCTTCACTTCAGGTTTATTGTATCCCTTGGACCTTCTTATTGACGATGAAACACAGAAATAGCATCGGAATTAAATACAAAAGGCATAATGCCGACTTAAGTACAAGAAGACTGACTCTACCTACTGTTAATGTTTTGAACCATTCCTGTGACACTAGTTATAGATTCCGACGCTTCACTTCAGGTTTACTGTATCCCTCTGAACTTCTTATTGACAATGAAACACAGAAATTGCATCGGAATATAATACAAAAGGCACAATGCTGACTTAAGTACAAGAAGACTGACTCATCTTACTGTATATGTTTTAAACCATTCCTGTGACACTAGTTATAGATTCTGATGCTTCACTTCAGGTTTACTGTATCCCTCTGAACTTCTTATTGACGATGAAACAGAGAAATTGCATCGGAATTATATACAAAGGCACAATGCCGACTTAAGTACAAGAAGACTGACTCTTCTTACTGTCTATTTTTAACCAGTCCTGTGACACTAGTTATAGATTCCGGAGCTTCACTATAGGTTTACTGTTTCCCTTGGACCTTCTTATTGACGATGAAACGCAGGTATTGCATCAGAATTAAATAGAAAAGGCACAATGCCGACTTAAGTACAAGAAGACTGACGCTTCTTACTGACTATGTTTTGAACCATTCCTGTGACACTAGTTAAAGATTCCGATGCTTCACGTGAGGTTTACTGTATCCCTTGGACCTTCTTATTGACTACGAAACACAGAAATTGCATCAGAATTAAATACAAAAGGCACAATGCCGACTTAAGTACAAGAAGACTGACTCTTCTTACTGTCTACGTTTTGACCCATTCCTGTGACACTAGTTATAGATTCCGATGCTTCACTTGAGGTTTACTATATGTCTTGGACCTTCTTATTGACGATGAAACAAAGAAATTGCATCGGAATTAAATTCAAAAGGCACAATGCCTGCCTAAGTACAAGAAGACTGAGTCTTCTTACTGTCGATGACATGAACCATTCCATTGACAATAGTTATAGATTCCGATGCTTCACTCCAGGTTTACTGTATCCCTTGGACATTGTTATTGACGATGAAACACAGAAATTGCATCGGAATTAAATACAAAAGGCACAATACCGACTTAAGTACAAGAAGACTGACTCTTCTTACTGTCTATGCTTTGAACCTTTCCTGTGGCACTAGTTATAGATTCCGTTGCTTCCCTTCAGGTTTACTGTATCCCTTGGACCTTCTTATTGACGATGAAACACAGAAAATGCATCGGAATTAAAGACAAATTCACAATGCCGACTTATGTACAAGCAGACTGACTCTTCCTACTGTCAATGTTTGAACCATTCCTGTGACACTAGTTATAGATTCCGATGTTTCACTTCAGGTTTACTGTATCCCTCTGATCTTCTTATTGACGATGAAACACAGAAATTGCATCGGAATTGAACACAAAGGGGCCCAATGCCGACTTAAGTACAAAAAGACTGACTCTTCTTACTGACTATGTTTGAACCATTCCTGTGACACTAGTTATTGATTCAGATGCTTCACTTCAACTTTACTGTATCCCTCTGACCTTCTTATTGACGATGAAACACAGAAATTGCATCGGAATTAAATACAAAAGGCACAATGCCGACTAAAGTACAGGAAGACTGACTCTTTTTACTGACTATGTTTTGAACCATTCATGTGACACAAGTTATAGATTCCGATGCTTCACTTCAGGTTTACTGTATCCCTTGGACCTTCGTATTGCAAATACGAAAGGCACAATGCCAACTGAAGTACAAGAAGACTGACTCTTCTTACTCACTATGATTTGAACCATTCCTGTGACACTAGTTATGGATTCAGATGCTTCACTTCATGTTTACTGTATCCCTCTGACCTTCTTATTGACGATGAATCACAGAAATTGCATGGGAATTAAATACAAATGGCACAATGCCGAATTAAGTACAAGAAGACTGACTCTTCTTACTGTCTATTTTTAACCAGTCCTGTGACACTAGTTATAGACTCCGATGCTTCACTCCAGGTTTACTGTATCCCATGGACCTTCTCATTGACGATGAAACACAGAAATTGCATCGGAATCAAATACAAAAGGCACAACGCCGACTAAAGTACAAGAAGACTGACTCTTCTTACAGTCTATGTTTTGAACCATTCCTGTGACTCTAGTCATAGATTCCGGTGCTTCACTATAGGTTTACTGTTTCCCTTGGACCTTCTTATTGACGATGAAACACAGGTATTGCATCAGAATTAAATAGAAAAGGCACAATGCCGACTTAAGTACAAGAAGACTGACTCTTCTTACTGACTATGTTTTGAACCATTCCTGTGACACTAGTTAAAGATTCCGATGCTTCACTCCAGGTTTACTTTATCCCTTGGACCTTCTTATAATCGATGAAACACAGAAATTGCATCGAAATTAAATACAAAAGGCACAATGCCGACTTAAGTACAAGAAGACTGACTCTTCTTACTGACTATGTTTTGAACCATTCCTGTGACACTAGTTACGGATTCCGATGCTTCACTTCAGGTTTACTGTATCCCTCTGACCTTCTTATTGACGATGAAACACAGAAATTGCATGGGAATTAAATACAAAAGGCACAATGCCGAATTAAGTACAAGAAGAGTGACTCTTCTTACTGTCTATTTTTAACCAGTCCTGTGACACTAGTTACAGACTCCGATGCTTCACTCCAGGTTTACTGTATCCCTTGGACCTTCTTATTGACGATGAAACACAGAAATTGCATCGGAATTAAATACAAAAGACACAATGCCGACGTAAGTAAAAGAAGTCTGACTCATCTTACTGTCTATGATTTGAACCACTCCTGTGACAGTAGTTATAGATTACGGTGCTTCACTTCAGGTTCAGTGTATCCCTTGGACCTTTTTATTGACGATGAAACACAGAAAATGCATCGGAATCCAATACAAAAGGCACAATGCCGACTTAACTACAAGAAGACTGACTCTTCTTACTGACTATGCTTTGAACCATTCCTGTGACACTAGTTATGGATTCCGATGCATAACTTCAGGATTACTGTATCCCTCTGACCTTCTTATTGACGATGAAACACAGAAATTGCATCGGAATTAAATACAAAAAGCACAATGCCGACTTAAGTACAAGAAGACTGACTCTTCTTACTGACAATGTTTTGAACCATTAGTGTGACACTAGTTATGGATTCCGATGCTTCACTTCAGGTTTACTGTATCTTTCTGACTTTCTTATTGACGATGAAACACAGAAATTGCATGGGAATTAAATACAAAAGGCACAATGCCGAATTAAGTACAAGAAGAGTGACTCTTCTTACTGTCTACTTTTAACCAGTCCTGTGACACTAGTTATAGGCTCCGATGCTTAACTCCAGGTTTACTGTATACCTTGGACCTTCTTATTGACGATGAAACACAGAAATTGCATCGGAATTAAATACAAAGACACAATGCCGACGTAAGTAAAAGAAGTCTGACTCTTCTTACTGTCTATGATTTGAACCACTCCTGTGACACTAGTTATAGATTCCGAAGCTTCACTTCAGGTTTACTGTATCCCTTGGACCTTCTTATTGACGATGAAACCCAGAAATTGCATCGGAATTAAATACAAAAGATACAACGCCGACACAAGTAAAAGAAGACTGACTCTTCTTACTGTCTATGTTTTGAACCATTCCTGTGACACTAGTTATTAATTCCGATGATTCACCTCAGGTTCACTGTATCCCTCTGACCGTCTTATTGAGGATGAAACACAGAAATTGCATCGGAATTAAATAAAAAAGGCACAATGCCAACTTAAGTACCAGAATACTGACTCTTCCTACTGTGTATGTTTTGAACCATTCCTGTGACACTAGTTTTAGAACCCGGTGCTTCACTTCAGGTTTACTGTATCCCTTGTACCATTTTATTGACGATGAAACACAGAAAATGCATCGGAATTCAATACAAAAGGCACAATGCCGACTTAACTACAAGAAGACTGACTCTTCTTACTGACTATGCTTTGAACCAGTCCTGTTAGACTAGTTATGGATTCCGATGCTTAACTTCAGGATTACTGTATCCCTCTGACCATCTTTGTGTCGATGAAATACAGAAATTGCATCGGAATTAGATACAAAAAGCACAATGCCGACTTAAGTAAAAGAATACTGATTCATCTTACTGTCTATGTTTGAACCGTCCCTGTGACACTAGTTATAGATTCCGATGCTTCACTCCAGGTTTACTGTATCCCTTGGACATTCTTATAAACGATGAAACACAGAAATTGCATCGGAATTAAATACAAAAGGCACAATGCCGACTTAAGTACAAGAAGACTGACTCTTCTTACTGACTATGTTTTGAACCATTCCTGTGACACTAGTTACGGATTCCGATGCTTCACTTCAGGTTTACTGTATCCCTCTGACCTTTTTATTGACGATGAAACACAGAAATTGCATGGGAATTAAATACAAAAGGCACAATGCCGAATTAAGTACAAGAAGAGTGACTCTTCTAACTGTCTATTTTTAACCAGTCCTGTGACACTAGTTATAGACTCCGATGCTTCACTCCAGGTTTACTGTATCCCTTGGACCTTCTTATTGACGATGAAACACAGAAATTGCATCGGAATTAAATACAAAAGGCACAATGCCGACTTAAGTAAAAGAAGTCTGACTTTTCTTACTGTCTATGTTTTGAACCATTCCTGTGACACTAGTTATAGATTCCAAAGCGTCACTCCAGGTTTTACTGTATCCCTTGGACCTTCGTATTGACGATGAAACACAGAAATTGCATCAGAATTAAATAGAACATGCACAATGATGACTTAAGTACAAGAAGACTGACTCTTCTTACTGACTTTGATTTCAACCATTCCTGTGACACTAGATACAGATTCCGATGCTTCACTTCAGGTTTACTGTGTCCCTTGGACCTTCTTATTGACGATGAAACACAGAAATTACATCGGAATTAAATAGAAATGGCACAATGCCGACTTAAGTACAAGAATACTGACTCATCTTACTGTCTATGTTTTGAACCATCCCTGTGACACTAGTTATAGATTCCGATGCTTCACTCCTGGTTTACTGTATCCCTTTGACCTTCTTATTGACCATGAAACATAGAAATTGCTTCGGAATTAAATACAAAAGGCACAGTGCCGACTTAAGTACAAGAAGGCTTACCCTTCTTACTGACTATGTTTTGAACCATTCCTGTGACACTAGTTATAGATTCCGATACTTCACTTCAGGTTTACTGTATCCCTCTGACCTTCTTATTGACGATGATACACAGAAATTGCATCGGAAATAAATACAAAAGGCACAATGCCGAGTTAAGTACAAGAAGACTGACTCTTCTTACTGTCTATGTTTTGAACCATTCCTGTGACACTAGTTATAGACTCCGATGCTTCACTCCAGGTTTACTGTATCCCTTGGACCATCTTATTGACGATGACACACAGAAATTGCATCGGAACTAAATACAAAAGGCACAACGCCGACGTAAGTACAAGAAGCCTGACTCTTCTTACTGTCTATGTTTTGAACCATCCCTGTGACACTAGTTATAGATTCCGATATTTCACTCCAGGTTTACTGTATCCCTTGGTCCTTCGTATTGACGATGAAACACAGAAATTGCATCAGAATTAAATAGAACATGCACAATGATGACTTAAGTACAAGAAGACTGACTCTTCTTACTGTCTATGTTTTGAACCTTTCCTGTGACACTAGTTATAGATTCCGATGCTTCACTTCAGGTTTACTGTATCCCTTGGACCTTCTTATTGACGATGAAACACACAAATTGCATCGGAATTAAATACTAAACCGCAATACCGACTTAAGTACAAGAAGACTGACTCTTCTTACTGTCTATGACTTGAACCATTCCTGTGTCACTAGTTATAGATTCCGATGCTTCACTTCAGGTTTACTGTATCCCTTGGACCTTCTTATTGACGATCAAACACAGAAATTGCATCGGAATTAAATTCAAAAGACACAATGCCGACTTAAGTACAAGAAGACTGACTCTTTTTACTAACTATGTTTTGAACCATTCCTGTGACACTAGTTATAGATTTGGATGCTACACTTCAGATTTACTGTATCCCTCTGACCTTCATATTGACGATGAAACACAGAAATTGCATCGGAATTAAATAGAAAAGGCACTATGCCGACTTAAGTACAAGACGACTGACTTTTCTTACTGTCTATGTTTTGAACCATTCCTGTGACACTAGTTATAGATTCCGATGCTTCACTTCAGGTTTACTGTATCCCTTGGACCTTCGTATTGACGATGAAACACAGAAATTGCATCGGAATTAAATACCAAAGGCACAATGCCGACTTAAATACAAGAAGACTGACTCTTCTTACTGACTATGTTTTGAACCATTCCTGTGACACTAGTTATAGATTCTGATGCTTCACTTCAGGTTTACTGTATCCCTCTGAACTTCTTATTGACGATGAAACACAGAAATTGCATCGGAATTATATACAAAGGCACAATGCCGACTTAAGTACAAGAAGACTGACTCTTCTTACTGTCTATTTTTAATCAGTCCTGGGACACTAGTTATAGATTCCGGAGCTTCACTATAGGTTTACTGTTTCCCTTGGACCGTCTTATTGACGATGAAACGCAGGTATTGCATCAGAATTAAATAGAAAAGGCACAATGCCGACTTAAGTACAAGAAGACTGACGCTTCTTACTGACTATGTTTTGAACCATTCCTGTGACACTAGTTAAAGATTCCGATGCTTCACGTGAGGTTTACTGTATCCCTTGGACCTTCTTATTGACGATGAAACACAGAAATTGCATCGGAATTAAATACAAAAGGCACAATGCCGACTTAAGTACAAGAAGACTGACTCTTCTTACTGTCTACGTTTTGACCTATTCCTGTGACACTAGTTATAGATTCCGATGCTTCACTTGAGGTTTACTATATGTCTTGGACCTTCTTATTGACGATGAAACAGAGAAATTGCATCGGAATTAAATACAAAAGGCACAATGCCTGCCTAAGTACAAGAAGACTGAGTCTTCTTACTGTCGATGACATGAACCATTCCTTTGACAATAGTTATAGATTCCGACGCTTCACTCCAGGTTTACTGTATCCCTTGGACATTGTTATTGACGATGAAACACAGAAATTGCATCGGAATTAAATACAAAAGGCACAATACCGACTTAAGTACAAGAAGACTGACCCTTCTTACTGTCTATGTTTTGAACCTTTCCTGTGGCACTAGTTATAGATTCCGTTGCTTCCCTTCAGGTTTACTGTATCCCTTGGACCTTCTTATTGACGAAACACAGAAATTGCATCGGAATTAAAGACAAATTCACAATGCCGACTTATGTACAAGCAGACTGACTCTTCATACTGTCAATGTTTGAACCATTCCTGTGACACTAGTTATAGATTCCGATGTTTCACTTCAGGTTTACTGTATCCCTCTGATCTTCTTATTGACGATGAAACACAGAAATTGCATCGGAATTAAATACTAAAGGCACAATGCCGACTAAAGTACAGGAAGACTGACTCTTTTTACTGACTATGTTTTGAACCATTCATGTGACACAAGTTATAGATTCCGATGCTTCACTTCAGGTTTACTGTATCCCTTGGACCTTCGTATTGCCGGTGAAACACAGAAATTGCATCCGAATTAAATACGAAAGGCACAATGCCAACTGAAGTACAAGAAGACTGACTCTTCTTACTGACTATGATTTGAACCATTCCTGTGACACTAGTTATGGATTCCGATGCTTCACTTCAGGTTTACTGTATCCCTCTGACCTTCTTATTGACGATGAATCACAGAAATTGCATGGGAATTAAATACAAATGGCACAATGCCGAATTAAGTACAAGAAGACTGAATCTTCTTACTGTCTATTTTTAACCAGTCCTGTGACACTAGTTATAGACTCCGATGCTTCACTCCAGGTTTACTGTATCCCATGGACCTTCTCATTGACGATGAAACACAGAAATTGCATCGGAATCAAATACAAAAGGCACAACGCCGACTAAAGTACAAGAAGACTGACTCTTCTTACAGTCTATGTTTTGAACCATTCCTGTGACTCTAGTTATAGATTCCGGTGCTTCACTATAGGTTTACTGTTTCCCTTGGACCTTCTTATTGACGATGAAACACAGGTATTGCATCAGAATTAAATAGAAAAGGCACAATGCCGACTTAAGTACAAGAAGACTGACGCTTCTTACTGACTATGGTTTGAACCATTCCTGTGACACTAGTTAAAGATTCCGATGCTTCACTTGAGGTTTACTGTATCCCTTGGACCTTCTTATTGACGATGAAACACAGAAATTGCATCGGAATTAAATACAAAAGGCACAATGCCGACTTAAGTACAAGAAGACTGACTCTTCTTACTGTCTACGTTTTGAACCATTCCTGTGACACTAGTTATAGTTTCCGATGCTTCACTTGAGGTTTACTATATGTCTTGGACCTTCTTATTGACGATGAAACACAGAAATTGCATCGGAATTAAATACAAAAGACACAACGCCGACTTAAGTAAAAGAAGACTGACTCTTCTTACTGCCTATGTTTTGAACCATTCCTGTGACACTAGTTATAGATTCCGATGATTCACTTCAGGTTCACTGTATCCCTCTGTCCGTCTTATTGAGGATGAAACACAGAAATTACATCGGAATTAAATAAAAAAGGCACAATGCCAACTTAAGTACCAGAAGACTGACTCTCCCTACTGTCTATGTTTTAACCATTCCTGTGACACTAGTTTTAGAATCCGGTGCTTCACTTCAGGTTTACTGTATCCCTTGGACCATTTTATTGACGATGACACACAGAAAATGCATCGGAATTCAATACAAAAGGCACAATGCCGACTTAACTACAAGAAGACTGACTCTTCTTACTGACTATGCTTTGAACCATTCCTGTGACACTAGTTGAGGATTCCGACGCTTAACTTCAGGATTACTGTGTCCCTCTGACCTTCTTTGTGACGATGAAATACAGAAATTGCATCGGAATTAGATACAAAAAGCACAATGCCGACTTAAGTAAAATAATACTGACTCATCTTACTGTCTATGTTTGAACCGTCCCTGTGACACTAGTTATAGATTCCGATGCTTCACTCCAGGTTTACTTTATCCCTTGGAACTTCTTATAAACGATGAAGCACAGAAATTGCATCGGAATTAAATACAAAAGGCACAATGCCGACTTAAGTACAAGAAGACTGACTCTTCTTACTGACTATGTTTTGAACCATTCCTGTGACACTAGTTACGGATTCCGATGCTTCACTTCAGGTTTACTGTATCCCTCTGACCTTCTTATTGACGATGAAACACAGAAAATGCATGGGAATTAAATACAAAAGGCACAATGCCGAATTAAGTACAAGAAGAGTGACTCTTCTTACTGTCTATTTTTAACCAGTCCTGTGACACTAGTTACAGACTCCGATGCTTCACTCCAGGTTTACTGTATCCGTTGGACCTTCTTATTGACGATGAAACACAGAAATTGCATCGGAATTAAATACAAAAGACACAATGCCGACGTAAGTAAAAGAATTCTGACTCATCTTACTGTCTATGATTTGAACCACTCCTGTGACACTAGTTATAGATTACGGTGCTTCACTTCAGGTTTAGTGTATCCCTTGGACCTTTTTATTGACGATGAAACACAGAAAATGCATCGGAATTCAATACAAAAGGCACAATGCCGACTTAACTACAAGAAGACTGACTCTTCTTACTGACTATGCTTTGAACCATTCCTGTGACACTAGTTATGGATTCCGATGCATAACTTCAGGATTACTGTATCCCACTGACCTTCTTAGTGACGATGAAATACAGAAATTGCATCGGAATTAGATACAAAAAGCACAATGCCGACTTATGTAAAAGAATACTGACTCATCTTACTGTCTCTGTTTTGAACCGTCACTGTGACACTGGTTATAGATTCCGATTCTTCTCTCCAGGTTTACTGTATCCCTTGGACCTTCTTATAAACGATGAAACACAGAAATTGCATCGGAATTAAGTACAAAAGGCACAATGCCGACTTAAGTACAAGAAGACTGACTCTTCTTACTGAGAATGTTTTGAACCATTAGTGTGACACTAGTTATGGATTCCGATGCTTAACTCCCGGTTTACTGTATACCTTGAACCTTCTTATTGACGATGAAACACAGAAATTGCATCGGAATTAAATACAAAGACACAATGCCGACGTAAGTAAAAGAAGTCTGACTCTTCTTACTGTCTATGATTTGAACCACTCCTGTGACACTAGTTATAGATTCCGGAGCTTCACTTCAGGTTTACTGTATCCCTTGGAATTTCTTATTGACGATGAAACACAGAAATTGCATCGGAATTAAATACAAAAGATACAACGCCGACTTAAGTAAAAGAAGACTGACTCTTCTTACTGTCAATGTTTTGAACCATTCCTGTGACACTAGTTATATATTCCGATGATTCACTTCAGGTTCACTGTATCCCTCTGACCGTCTTATTGAGGATGAAACACAGAAATTGCATCGGAATTAAATAAAAAAGGCACAATGCCAACTTAAGTACCAGAAGACTGACTCTTCCTACTGTCTATGATTTGAACCACTCCTGTGACACTAGTTATAGATTCCGGTGCTTCCCTTCAGGTTTACTGTATCCCTTGGACCTTTTTATTGACGATGAAACACAGAAAATGCATCGGAATTCAATACAAAAGGCAGAATGCCGACTTAACTACAAGAAGACTGACTTTTCTTACTGACTATGCTTTGAACCATTCCTGTGACACTAGTTATGGATTCCGATGCATAACTTCAGGATTACTGTATCCCTCTGACCTTCTTAGTGACGATGAAATACAGAAATTGCATCGGAATTAGATACAAAAAGCACAATGCCGACTTAAGTAAAAGAATACTGACTCATCTTACTGTCTATGTTTTGAACCGTCCCTGTGACACTGGTTATAGATTCCGATGCTTCTCTCCAGGTTTACTGTATCCCTTGGACCTTCTTATAAACGATGAAACACAGAAATTGCATCGGAATTAAATACAAAAGGCACAATGCCGACTTAAGTACAAGAAGACTGACTCTTCTTACTGACAATGTTTGAACCATTCCTGTGACACTAGGTATGGATTCCGATGCTTCACTTCAGGTATACTGTATCTTTCTGACCTTCTTATTGACGATGAAACACAGAAATTGCATGGGAATTAAATGCAAAAGGCACAATGCCGAATTAAGTACAAGAAGAGTGACTCTTCTTACTGTCTATTTTTAACCAGTCCTGTGACACTAGTTATAGACTCCGATGCTTCACTCCAGGTTTACTGTATCCCTTGGTCGTTCTTATTGACGATGAAACACAGAAATTGCATCGGAATTAAATACAAAAGACACAATGCCGACGTAAGTAAAAGAAGTCTGACTCTTCTTACTGTCAATGATTTGAACCACTCCTGTGACACTAGTTATAGAATCCGATGCTTCACTCCAGGTTTACTGTATCCCTAGGGCCTTCTTATTGACGATGAAACACAGAAATTGCATCGGAATGAGATACCAAAGGCACAATGCCGACTTAGGTAGAAGAAGACTGACTCTTCCTACTGTCAATGTGTTGGATCATTCCTGTGACACTAGTTATAGATTCCATTGCTTCACTTCAGGTTTACTGTATCCCTCTGAACTTCTTATTGACGATGAAACACAGAAATTGGATCGGAATTAAATACAAAAGGCACAATGTCGCCTTAAGCACAAGAAGACTGACTCTTCTTACTGTCTAAGTTTTGAACCATTCCTGTGACACTAGTTATGGATTCCGATGCTTCACTTCAGGTTTACTGTATCCCTTGGACCTTCTTATTGACTATTAAACACAGAAATTGCATCGGAATTAAATATAAAAGGCACAATGCCGAATTAAGTACAAGAAGAGTGACTCTTCTTACTGTCTATGCTTTGAACCATTCCTGATACACTAGTTATGGATTCCGATGCATAACTTCAGGATTACTGTATCCCTCTGACCTTCTTAGTGACGATGAAATACAGAAATTGCATCGGAATTAGATACACAAAGCACAATGCCGACTTAAGTAAAAGAATACTGACTCATCTTACTGTCTCTGTTTTGAACCGTCCCTGTGACACTGGTTATAGATTCTGATTCTTCTCTCCAGGTTTACTGTATCCCTTAGACCTTCTTATAAACGATGAAACACAGAAATTGCATCGGAATTAAATACAAAAGGCACAATGCCGACGTAAGTAAAAGAAATCTGACTCTTCTTACTGACAATGTTTTGAACCATTAGTGTCACACTAGTTATAGATTCCGATGCTTCACTTCAGGTTTACTGTATCTTTCTGACCTTCTTATTGACGATGAAACACAGAAATTGCATAGGAATTAAATACAAAAGGCACAATGCCGAATTAAGTACAAGAAGAGTGACTCTTCTTACTGTCTACTTTTAACAAGTCCTGTGACACTAGTTATAGACTCCGATGCTTAACTCCAGGTTTACTGTATATCTTGGACCTTCTTATTGACGATGAAACACAGAAATTGCATCGGAATTAAATACAAAGACACAATGCCGACGTAAGTAAAAGAAGTCTGACTCTTCTTACTGTCTATGATTTGAACCACTCCTGTGACACTAGTTATAGATTCCGGAGCTTCACTTCAGGTTTACTGTATCCCTTGGACCTTCTTATTGACGATGAAACACAGAAATTGCATCGGAATTCAATACAAAAGGCACAATGCCGACTTAACTACAAGAAGACTGACTCTTCTTACTGACTATGCTTTGAACCATTCCTGTTACACTAGTTATGGATTCCGAAGCTTAACTTCAGGATTACTGTATCCCTCTGACCTTCTTTGTGACGATGAAATACAGAAATTGCATCGGAATTAGATACAAAAAGCACAATGCCGACTTAAGTAAAAGAATACTGATTCATCTTACTGTCTATGTTTGAACCGTCCCTGTGACACTAATTATAGATTCCGATGCTTCACTCCAGGTTTACTGTATCCCTTGGACATTCTTATAAACGATGAAACACAGAAATTGCATAGGAATTAAATACAAAAGGCACAATGCCGACTTAAGTACAAGAAGACTGACTCTTCTTACTGACTATGTTTTGAACCATTCCTGTGACACTAGTTACGGATTCCGATGCTTCACTTCAGGTTTACTGTATCCCTCTGACCTTTTTATTGACGATGAAACACAGAAATTGCATGGGAATTAAATTCAAAAGGCACAATGCCGAATTAAGTAGAAGAAGAGTGACTCTTCTTACTGTCTATTTTTAACCAGTCCTGTGACACTAGTTATAGACTCCGATGCTTCACTCCAGGTTTACTGTATCCTTTGGACCTTCTTATTGACGATGAAACACAGAAATTGCATCGGAATTAAATACAAAAGACACAATGCCGACGTAAGTAAAAGAAGTCTGACTCTTCTTACTGTCTATGATTTGAACCACTCCTGCGACACTAGTTATAGATTCCGGTGCTTCACTTCAGGTTTACTGTATCCCTTGGACCTTTTTATTGACGATGAAACACAGAAAATGCATCGGAATTCAATACAAAAGGTAGAATGCCGACTTAACTACAAGAAGACTGACTTTTCTTACTGACTATGCTTTGAACCATTCCTGTGTCACTAGTTATGGATTCCGATGCATAACTTCAGGATTACTGTATCCCTCTGACCTTCTTAGTGACGATGAAATACAGAAATTGCATCGGAATTAGATACAAAAAGCACAATGCCGACTTAAGTAAAAGAATACTGACTCATCTTACTGTCTATGTTTTGAACCGTCCCTGTGACACTGGTTATAGATTCCGATGCTTCTCTCCAGGTTTACTGTATCCCTTGGACCTTCTTATAAACGATGAAACACAGAAATTGCATCGGAATTAAATACAAAAGGCACAATGCCGACTTAAGTACAAGAAGACTGACTCTTCTTACTGACAATGTTTTGAACCATTCCTGTGACACTAGTTATGGATTCCGATGCTTCACTTCAGGTATACTGTATCTTTCTGACCTTCTTATTGACGATGAAACACAGAAATTGCATGGGAATTAAATGCAAAAGGCACAATGCCGAATTAAGTACAAGAAGAGTGACTCTTCTTACTGTCTATTTTTAACCAGTCCTGTGACACTAGTTATAGACTCCGATGCTTCACTCCAGGTTTACTGTATCCCTTGGACGTTCTTATTGACGGTGAAACACAGAAATTGCATCGGAATTAAATACAAAAGACACAATGCCGACGTAAGTAAAAGAAGTCTGACTCTTCCTACTGTCTATGATTTGAACCACTCCTGTGACACTAGTTATAGAATCCGATGCTTCACTCCAGGTTTACTGTATCCCTAGGACCTTCTTATTGACGATGAAACACAGAAATTGCATCGGAATGAGATACCAAAGGCACAATGCCGACTTAGGTACAAGAAGACTGACTCTTCCTACTGTCAATGTGTTGGACCATTCCTGTGACACTAGTTATAGATTCCATTGCTTCACTTCAGGTTTACTGTATCCCTCTGAACTTCTTATTGACGATGAAACACAGAAATTGGATCGGAATTAAGTACAAAAGGCACAATGTCGACTTAAGCACAAGAAGACTGACTCTTCTTACTGTCTAAGTTTTGAACCATTCCTGTGACACTAGTTATGGATTCCGATGCTTCACTTCAGGTTTACTGTATCCCTTGGACCTTCTTATTGACTGTTAAACACAGAAATTGCATCGGAATTAAATATAAATTGCACAATGCCGAATTAAGTACAAGAAGAGTGACTCTTCTTACTGTCTATGCTTTGAACCATTCCTGTTACACTAGTTATGGATTCCGATGCATTACTTCAGGATTACTGTATCCCTCTGACCTTCTTAGTGACGATGAAATACAGAAATTGCATCGGAATTAGATACAAAAAGCACAATGCCGACTTAAGTAAAAGAATACTGACTCATCGTACTGTCTCTGTTTTGAACCGTCCCTGTGACACTGGTTATAGATTCTGATTCTTCTCTCCAGGTTTACTGTATCCCTTGGACCTTCTTATAAACGATGAAACACAGAAATTGCATCGGAATTAAATACAAAAGGCACAATGCCGACGTAAGTAAAAGAAGTCTGACTCTTCTTACTGTCTATGATTTGAACCACTCCTGTGACACTAGTTATAGATTCCGGTGCTTCACTTCAGGTTTACTGTATCCCTTGGACCTTCTTATTGACGATGAAACACAGAAATTGCATCGGAATTAAATACAAAAGGCACAATGCCGAATTAAGTACATGAAGAGTGACTCTTCTTACTGTCTACTTTTAACCAGTCCTGTGACACTAGTTATAGACTCCGATGCTTAACTCCAGGTTTACTGTATATCTTGGACCTTCTTATTGACGATGAAACACAGAAATTGCATCGGAATTAAATACAAAGACACAATGCCGACGTAAGTAAAAGAAGTCTGACTCTTCTTACTGTCTATGATTTGAACCACTCCTGTGACACTAGTTATAGATTCCGGTGCTTCACTTCAGGTTTACTGTATCCCTTGGACCTTCTTATTGACGATGAAACACAGAAAATGCATCGGAATTAAATACAAAAGATACAACGCCGACTTAAGTAAAAGAAGACTGACTCTTCTTACTGTCTATGTTTTGAACCATTCCTGTGACACTAGTTATAGATTCCGATGATTCACTTCAGGTTCACTGTATCCCTCTGACCGTCTTATTGAGGATGAAACACAGAAATTGCATCGGAATTAAATAAAAAAGGCACAATGCCAACTTAAGTACCAGAAGACTGACTCTTCCTACTGTCTATGTTTTGAACCATTCCTGTGACACTAGTTTTAGAACCCGGTGCTTCACTGCAGGTTTACTGTATCCCTTGTACCATTTTATTGACGATGAAACACAGAAAATGCATCGGAATTCAATACAAAAGGCACAATGCCGACTTAACTACAAGAAGACTGACTCTTCTTACTGACTATGTTTTGAACCATTTCTGTGATACTAGTTACGGATTCCGATGCTTCACTTCAGGTTTACTGTATCCCTCTGACCTTTTTATTGATGATGAAACACAGAAATTGCATGGGAATTAAATACAAAAGGCACAATGCCGAATTAAGTACAAGAAGAGTGACTCTTCCTACTGTCTACTTTTAACCAGTCCTGTGACACTAGTTATAGACTCCGATGCTTCACTCCAGGTTTACTGAATCCCTTGGACCTTCTTATTGACGATGAAACACAGAAATTGCATCGGAATTAAATACAAAAGACACAATGCCGACGTAAGTAAAAGAAGTCTGACTCTTCTTACTGTCTATGATTTGAACCACTCCTGTGACACTAGTTATAGATTCCGGTGCTTCACTTCAGGTTTACTGTATCCCTTGGACCTTTTTATTGACGATGAAACACAGAAAATGCATCGGAATTCAATACAAAAGGCAGAATGCCGACTTAACTACAAGAAGACTGACTCTTCTTACTGACTATGCTTTGAACCATTCCTGTGACACTAGTTATGGATTCCGATGCATAACTTCAGGATTACTGTATCCCTCTGACCTTCTTAGTGACGATGAAATACAGAATTTGCATCGGAATTAGATACAAAAAGCACAATGCCGACTTAAGTAAAAGAATACTGACTCATCTTACTGTCTATGTTTTGAACCGTCCCTGTGACACTGGTTATAGATTCCGATGCTTCTCTCCAGGTTTACTGTATCCCTTGGACCTTCCTATAAACGATGAAACACAGAAATTGCATCGGAATTAAATACAAAAGGCACAATGCCGACTTAAGTACAAGAAGACTGACTCTTCTTACTGACAATCTTTTGAACCATTCCTGTGACACTAGTTATGGATTCCGATTCTACACTTCAGGTATACTGTATCTTTCTGACCTTCTTATTGACGATAAAACACAGAAATTGCATGGGAATTGAAAACAAAGGGCACAATGCCGAATTAAGTACAAGAAGAGTGACTCTTCTTACTGTCTATTTTTAACCAGTCCTGTGACACTAGTTATAGACTCCGATGCTTCACTCCAGGTTTACTGTATCCCTTGGACCTTCTTATTGACGAAGAAACACAGAAATTGCATCGGAATTAAATACAAAAGACACAATGCCGACGTAAGTAAAAGAAGTCTGACTCTTCTTACTGTCTATGATTTGAACCACTCCTGTGACACTAGTTATAGATTCCGATGCTTCACTCCAGGTTTACTGTATCCCTAGGACCTTCTTATTGACGATGAAACACCGAAATTGCATCGGAATGAAATACCAAAGGCACAATGCCGACTTAGGTACAAGAAGACTGACTCTTCCTACTGTCAATGTGCTGAACCATTCCTGTGACACTAGTTATAGATTCCATTGCTTCACTTCAGGTTTACTGTATCCCTCTGAACTTCTTATTGACGATGAAACACAGAAATTGGATCGGAATTAAATACAAAAGGCACAATGTCGACTTAAGCACAAGAAGACTGACTCTTCTTACTGTCTAAGTTTTGAACCATTCCTGTGACAATAGTTATGGATTCCGATGCTTCACTTCAGGTTTACTGTATCCCTTGGACCTTCTTATTGACTATTAAACACAGAAATTGCATCGGAATTAAACACAAAAGGCACAATGCCGACTTAATTACAAAAAGACTGACTCTTCTTACTGACTAAGTTTTGAACCATTCCTGTGACACTAGTTATTGATTCCGATGCTCACTTCAGGTTTACTGTATCCCTCTGACCATCTTATTGACGAAGAAACACAGAAATTGCATCGGAATTAAATAGGAAAGGCAAATGCCGACTTAAGTACAAGAAGATTGACTCTTTTTACTGACTATGTTTTGAACCATTCCTGTGTCACTCGTTATAGACTCGGATGCTTCACTTCAGGTTTACTGTATCCCTCTGACATTCTTATTGACGATGAAACACAGAAATTGCATCGGAATTAGATACAAAAAGCACAATGCCGACTTAAGTAAAAGAATACTGACTCATGTTACTGTCTATGTTTGAACCGTCCCTGTGACACTAGTTATAGATTCCGATGCTTCACTCCAGATTGACTGTATCCCTTGGACCTTCTTATAAACGATGAAACACAGAAATTGCATCGGAATTAAATACAAAAGGCACAATGCCGACTTAAGTACAAGAAGACTGACTCTTCTTACTGACTATGTTTTGAACCATTCCTGTGACACTAGTTACGGATTCCGAAGCTTCACTTCAGGTTTACTGTATCCCTTGGACGTTCTTGTTGACTATTATACACAGAAATTGCATCGGAATTAAATACAAAAGGCACAATGCCGAATTAAGTACAAGAAGAGTGACTCTTCTTACTGTCTACTTTTAACCAGTCCTGTGACACTAGTTATAGACTCCGATGCTTCACTCCAGGTTTACTGTATCCCTTGGACCTTCTTATTGACGATGAAACACAGAAATTGCATCGGAATTAAATACAAAAGGCACAATGCCGAATTAAGTACAAGAACAGCGACTCTTCTTACTGTCTACTTTTAACCAGTCCTGTGACACTAGTTATAGACTCCGATGCTTAACTCCAGGTTTACGGTATACCTTGGACCTTCTTATTGACGATGAAACACAGAAATTGCATCGGAATTAAATACAAAGACACAGTGCCGACGTAAGTAAAAGAAGTCTGACTCTTCTTACTGTCTATGATTTGAACCACTCCTGTGACACTAGTTATAGATTCCGGTGCTTCACTTCAGGTTTACTGTATCCCTTGGACCTTCTTATTGACGATGAAACACAGAAATTGCATCGGAATTAAATACAAAAGATACAACGCCGACTTAAGTAAAAGAAGACTGACTCTTCTTACTGTCTATGTTTTGAACCATTCCTGTGCCACTAGTTATAGTTTCCGATGATTCACTTCAGGTTCACTGTATCCCTCTGACCGTCTTATTGAGGATGAAACACAGAAATTGCATCGGAATTAAAAAAAAAAGGCACAATGCCAACTTAAGTACCAGAAGACTGACTCTTCCTACTGTCTATGTTTTGAACCATTCCTGTGACACTAGTTTTAGAACCCGGTGCTTCACTTCAGGTTTACTGTATCCCTTGTACCATTTTATTGACGATGAAACACAGAAAATGCATCGGAATTCAATACAAAAGGCACAATGCCGACTTAACTACAAGAAGACTGACTCTTCTTACTGACGATGTTTTGAACCATTCCTGTGACACTAGTTACGGATTCCGATGCTTCACTTCAGGTTTACTGTATCCCTCTGACCTTTTTATTGACGATGAAACACAGAAATTGCATGGGAATTAAATACAAAAGGCACAATGCCGAATTAAGTACAAGAAGAGTGACTCTTCTTACTGTCTACTTTTAACCAGTCCTGTGACACTAGTTATAGACTCCGATGCTTCACTCCAGGTTTACTGTATCCCTTGGACCTTCTTATTGACGATGAAACACAGAAATTGCATCGGAATTAAATACAAAAGACACAATGCCGACGTAAGTAAAAGAAGTCTGACTCTTCTTACTGTCTATGATTTGAACCACTCCTGTGACACTAGTTATAGATTCCGGTGCTTCACTTCAGGTTTACTGTATCCCTTGGACCTTTTTATTGACGATGAAACACAGAAAATGCATCGGAATTCAATACAAAAGGCACAATGCCGACTTAACTACAAGAAGACTAACTCTTCTTACTGACTATGCTTTGAACCATTCCTGTGACACTAGTTATGGATTCCGATGCATAACTTCAGGATTACTGTTTCCCTCTGACCTTCTTAGTGACGATGAAATACAGAAATTGCATCGGAATTAGATACAAAAAGCACAATGCCGACTTAAGTAAAAGAATACTGACTCATCTTATTGTCTATGTTTTAAACCGTCCCTGTGACACTGGTTATAGATTCCGATGCTTCTCTCCAGGTTTACTGTATCCCTTGGACCTTCTTATAAACGATGAAACACAGAAATTGCATCGGAATTAAATACAAAAGGCACAATGCCGACTTAAGTGCAAGAAGACTGACTCTTCTTACTGACAATGTTTTGAACCATTCCTGTGACACTAGTTATGGATTCCGATGCTTCACTTCAGGTATACTGTATCTTTCTGACCTTCTTATTGACGATGAAACACAGAAATTGCATGGGAATTAAATCCAAAAGGCACAATGCCGAATTAAGTACAAGAAGAGTGACTCTTCTTACTTTCTATTTTTAACCAGTCCTGTGACACTAGTTATAGACTCCGATGCTTCACTCCAGGTTTACTGTATCCCTTGGACCTTCTTATTGACGAAGAAACACAGAAATTGCATCGGAATTAAATACAAAAGACACAATGCCGACGTAAGTAAAAGAAGTCTGACTCTTCTTACTGTCTATGATTTGAACCACTCCTGTGACACTAGTTATAGATTCCGATGCTTCACTCCAGGTTTACAGTATCCCTAGGTCCTTCTTATTGACGATGAAACACAGAAATTGCATCGGAATGAAATACCAAAGGCACAATGCCGACTTAGGTACAAGAAGACTGACTCTTCCTACTGTCAATGTGTTGAACCATTCCTGTGACACTAGTTATAGATTCCATTGCTTCACTTCAGGTTTACTGTATCCCTCTGAACTTCTTATTGACGATGAAACACAGAAATTGGATTGGAATTAAATACAAAAGGCACAATGTCGACTTAATTACAAAAAGACTGACTCTTCTTACTGACTAAGTTTTGAACCATTCCTGTGACACTAGATATAGATTCCGATGCTCACGTCAGGTTTACTGTATCCCTCTGACCATCTTATTGACGAAGAAACACAGAAATTGCATCGGAATTAAATACGAAAGGCAAAATGCCGACTTAAGTACAAGAAGACTGACTCTTCTTACTGTCTAAGTTTTGAACCATTCCTGTGACACTAGTTATGGATTCCGATGCTTCACTTCAGGTTTACTGTACCCCTTGGACGTTCTTATTGACTATTAAACACAGAAATTGCATCGGAATTAAACACAAAATCACAATGCCGACTTAATTACAAAAAGACTGACTCTTCTTACTGACTAAGTTTTGAACCATTCCTGTGACACTAGATATAGATTCCGATGCTCACGGCAGGTTTACTGTATCCCTCTGACCATCTTATTGACGAAGAAACACAGAAATTGCATCGGAATTAAATACGAAAGGCAAAATGCCGACTTAAGTACAAGAAGACTGACTCTTTTTACTGACTATGTTTTGAACCATTCCTGTGTCACTCGTTATAGACTCGGATGCTTCACTTCAGGTCTACTGTATCCCTCTGACATTCTTATTGACGATGAAACACAGAAATTGCAACGGAATTAGATACAAAAAGCACAATGCCGACTTAAGTAAAAGAATACTGACTCATCTTACTGTCTATGTTTGAACCGTCCCTGTGACACTAGCTATAGATTCCGATGCTTCACTCCAGATTTACTGTATCCCTTGGACCTTCTTATAAACGATGAAACACAGAAATTGCATCGGAATTAAATACAAAAGGCACAATGCCGACTTAAGTACAAGAAGACAGACTCTTCTTACTGACTATGTTTTGAACCATTCCTGTGACACTAGTTACGGATTCCGAAGCTTCACTTCAGGTTTACTGTATCCCTCTGACCTTCTTATTGACGAGGAAACACAGAAATTGCATGGGAATTAAATACAAAAGGCACAATGCCGAATTAAGTACAAGAAGAGTGACTCTTCTTACTGTCTATTTTTAACCAGTCCTGCGACACTAGTTATAGACTCCGATGCTTCACTCCAGGTTTACTGTATAGCTAGGACCTTCTTATTGACGATGAAACACAGAAATTGCATCGGAATTAAATACAAAGACACAATGCCGACGTAAGTAAAAGAAGTCTGACTCTTCTTACTGTCTATGATTTGAACCACTCCTGTAACACTAGTTATAGATTCCGGTGCTTCACTTCAGGTTTACTGTATCCCTTGGACCATTTTATTGACGATGAAACAGAGAAGATGCATCGGAATTCAATACAAAAGGCACAATGCCGACTTAACTACAAGAAGACTGAATCTTCTTACTGAATATGCTTTGAACCATTCCTGTAACACTAGTTATGGATTTCGATGCTTAACTTCAGGATTACTGTATCCCTCTGACCTTCTTAGTGACGATGAAATACAGAAATTGCATCGGAATTAGATACAAAAAGCACAATGCCGACTTAAGTAAAAGAATACTGACTCATCTTACTGTCTATGTTTTGAACCGTCCCTGTGACACTGGTTATAGATTCCGATGCTTCACTCCAGGTTTACTGTATCCCTTGGACCTTCTTATAAACGATGAAACACAGAAATTGCATCGGAATTAAATAAAAAAGGCACAATGCCGACTTAAGTACAAGAAGACTGACTCTTCTTACTGACAATGTTTTGAACCATTCCTGTGACACTAGTTGTGGATTCCGATGCTTCAATTCAGGTTTACTGTATCTTTCTTACCTTCTTATTGACGATGAAACACAGATATTGCATGGGAATTAAATACAAAAGGCACAATGCCGACGTAAGTAAAAGAAGTCTGACTCTTCTTACTGTCTATGATTGGAACCACTCATGTGACACTAGTTATACATTCCGATGCTTCACTCCAGGTTTACTGTATCCCATGGACCTTCTCATTGACGATGAAACACAGAAATTGCATCGGAATTAAATACAAAAGCCACAATGCCGACCTACGTACAAGAAGACTGACTCTTCTTACTGTCTATGTTTTGAACCATTCCTGTGACACTAGTTATAGATTCCGATGCTTCACTTCATGTTTACTGTATGCCTAGGACCTTCTTATTGACGATGAAACACAGAAATTGCATCGGAATTAAATAGAAAAGGCACAATGCCGACATAAGTAATAGAAAACAGACTATTCTTACTGACTATGTTTGAACCATTCCTGTGACACTAGTTATAGATTCCGATGATTCGCTTCAGGTTTACTGTATCCCTTGTACGTTCTTATTGACGATGAAAAACAGAAATTGCATCGGAATTAAATACAAAAGCAAAATGCCGACTTAAGTACACGAAGACTGATTCTTCTTACTGACTATGTTTTGAACCATTCCTGTGACACTAGTTATAGATTCCGATGCTTCTCTTGAGGTTTACTGTATCCCTTGGACCTTCCTATTGACGATGAAACACAGAAATTGCATCGGAATTAAATACAAAAGGCACAATGCCGACTTAAGTACAAGAAGACTGACTCATCTTACTGTCTATGTTTTTAACCATTCCTGCGACACTAGTTATAGACTCCGATGCTTCACTCCAGGTTTACTGTATCCCTTGGACCTTCTTATTGCGATGAAACACAGAAATTGCATCGGAATTAAACACAAAAGGCACAATGCCGACTTAATTACAAAAAGACTGACTCTTCTTACTGACTATGTTTTGAACCATTCCTGTGACACTAGTTATAGATTCCGATGCTCACTTCAGGTTTACTGTATCCCTCTGACCATCTTTTTGACGAAGAAACACAGAAATTGCATCGGAATTAAATACGAAAGGCAAAATGCCGACTTAAGTACAAGAAGACTGACTCTTTTTACTGACTATGTTTGAACCATTCCTGTTACACTCGTTATAGACTCGGATGTTTCACTTCAGGTTTACTGTATCCCTCAGACCTTCTTATTGACGATGAAACACAGAAATTGCATCGGAATTAAATAGAAAAGGCACAATGCCGACTTAAGTACAAGACGACTGACTTTTCATACTGTCTATGTTTTGAACCATTCCTGTGACACTAGTTATAGATTCCGATGCTTCACTTCAGGTTTACTGTATCCCTTGAACCATCTTATTGACGATGAAACACAGAAATTGCATCGGAATTAAATACAAAAGGCACAATGCCGACTTAAGTACATGAAGGCCGACTCTTTCTACTGACTATGTTTTGAACCATTCCTGTGACACTAGTTATAGATTCCGATGCTTCACTTGAGGTTTACTGTATCCCTTGGACCTTCTCATTGACAATGAAACAAAGAAATTGCATCGGAATTAAATACAAAAGGCACAATGGCAGCCTAAGTACAAAAAGACTGACTCTTCTTACTGTCTATGATTTGAACCATTCCTGTGACACAAGTTATTGATACCGATGCTTCACTCCAGGTTTACTTTATCCCTTGGACCTTGTTATTGACGATGAAACACAGAAATTGCATCGGAATTAAATAGAAAATGCACAATGCCGACTTACGGACAAGAAGACTGACTCTTCTTACTGACTATTGAAGTGGACTGACAAGGCAGCCAGTCCACAGTGACGGGTAGCCGATAGAAAGGCACGCGTACACACTCACGCCGACGGGCGTCAATTCTGGATCAGGATAACTATTGAATGGTAGCAAGAAAAGTACGTAGCTGCTTTATACTTAACTTTATTATTTGATGACTACAGCATTCTTCTTGAGACATTTATACTATAACTCTCAAAGTAGGTAAGGCTAATGGCGCCTTGCTAGGTCGTAGCCATGGACTTAGCAGAAGGCTATTCTGACTGGCTCTCGGCAAATGAGAGGAAGGCTTCGTCCGTATGGTCGCTAGCAATCTCCTCGTACAACTGGGGCGAGTGCTATATCGTCTCTCGAGACCTGCCTTGTGGTGGCGCTAGGTCTGCGATCACACAGTGGCGACATGCGGGTCCGACATGTACTAAATGGACCGCGGCCGATTTAAGCTACCACCTAGCAAGTGTGGTGTCTGGCGGTGACACCACAACTATGTTTTGAACCATTCATGTGACACTAGCTATAGATTCCGATGATTCACTGCAGGTTTATCTGTTTCCCTTGGACCTTCTTATTGACGATGAAACACAGAAATAGCATCGGAATTAAATACAAAAGGCAATATGCGACGTAAGTACAAGAAAACTGACTCTTCTTACTGTCTATGTTTTGAACCATTCCTGTGACAGTAGTTTTGGATTCCGATGCTTCACTTCAGGTTTACTGTATTCCTCTGACCTTCTTATTGACGATGAAATACAGAAATTGCATCGGAATTAAATACAAAAGGCACAATGCCGACACAACTACAAGAATACTTACTCTTCTTACTGACAATGTTTTGAACCATTCTTGTGACACTAGTTATAGATTCCGATGCTTCACTCCAGGTTTACTGTATCCCTTGGACCTTCTTATTGACGATGAAACACAGAAATTGCATCGGAATTAAATGCAAAAGGCACAATCCCGAATTAAGTACAAGAAGACTGACACTTCCTACTGTCTACGTTTTGAACCATTCCTGTGACACTAGTTACAGATTCCGATGCTTCACTTCAGGTTTACTGTATCGCTCTGACCTTATTGCCGATGAAACACAGAAATTGCATCGGAATTAAATACAAAAGGCACAATGCCGACTTAACTAAAAGAAGACTGACTCTTCCTACTGTCTACGTTTTGACCATTCCTGTGACACTACATATAGATTCCGATGCTTCACTTCAGGTTTACTGTATCCCTCTGACCTTCTTATTGACGATGAATCACAGAAAATGCATCGGAATTAAATACAAAAGACACAATGCCTACTTAAGTACATGAAGACTGATTCTTCTTACTGTCTATGTTTTGAACCATTCCTGCGACACTAATTATAGATTCCGATGCTTCACTCCAGGTTTACTGTATCCCTTGGAGCTTCTTATTGACGATGAAACACAGAAATTGCATCGGAATTAAATACAAAAGGCACAAAGCCGACTTAAGGACAAGAAGACTGACTCTTCTTACTGACTATGCTTTGAACCATTCCTGTGACACTAGCTATAGATTCCGATGCTTCACGTCAGGTTTAATGTATCCCTCTGACCTTCTTATTGACGATGAAACACAGAAATTGCATCGGAATTAATTACAAAAGACACAATGCCGACTTAAGTACAAGAAGACTGACTCTTCTTAATGTCTATGTTTTTAACCATTCCATTGACACTAGTTATAGATTCCGATGCTTCACTCCAGGTTTACTGTATCCCTTGGACCTTGTTATTGACGATGAGACATAGAAATTGCATCGGAATTTAATAGAAAAGGCTCAATGCCGACTTAAGTACAAGAAGACTGACTCTTCTTACTGACTATGATTTGAACCATTCCTGTGACACTAGTTATAGATTCCGATGCTTTACTTCAGGTTTACTGTATCTCTCTGACCTTCTTATTGACGATGAAACACAGAAGTTGCATCGGAATTAAATACAAAAGGCACAATGCCGACTTAAGTACAAGAAGACTGACTCTTCCTACTGTCTATGTTTTGAAGCATTTCTGTGACACTAGATATAGATTCCGATGCTTCACTTCAGGTTTACTGTATACCTTGGACCTTCTTATTGACGATGAAACACAGAAATTGCATCGGAATTAAATACAAAAGGCACAATGCTGACTTAAGTACAAGAAGACTGACTCTTCTTACAGCCTATGTTTTGAACCATTACTGCGACACTAGTTATAGATTCCGATGCTTCACTCCAGGTTTAGTGTATCCCTTGGACCTTCCTATTGACGATGAGACACAGAAATTCTATCGGAATTAAATACAAAAGGCACAATTCCGACTCAAGGACAAGAAGACTGACTCTTCTTACTGACTATGTTTTGAAACATTCCTATGACACTTGTTATAGATTCCCATGCTTCACTTCAGGTTCACTGTATCCTTCTGACATTCTTATTGACGATGAAACATAGAAATTGCATCGGAATTAGATACAAAAGGCACAATGCCGACTTAAATACAAGAAGACTGACTCTTCTTACTGACTATGTTTTGAACCATTCCATTGACACTAGGTATAGATTCCGATGCTTCACTCCTGGTTTACTGTATCCCTTGGACCTTGTTATTGACGATGAAACATAGAAATTTCATCGGAACTAAATACAAAAGGCACAATGCCGACTTAAGTACAAGAAGACTGACTCTTCTTACTGACTATGTTTTGAACCATTCCTGTGACACTAGTTATAGATTCCGATGCTTCACTTCAGGTTTACTGTATACCTTGGACCTTCTTATTTACGATGAAACACAGAAATCTAATCGGAATTAAATACAAAATGCACAATGCCGACTGAAGGACAAGAAGACTGACTCTTCTTACTGTCTATGTTTTGAACCATTCCTGTGACACTAGTTTTGGATTCGGATGCTTCACTCCAGGTTTACTGTATCCCTCTGACTTCTTATTGACGATGAATCACAGAAATTGCATCGGAACTAAATACAAAAGGCACAATGCCGACTTAAGTTCAAGAAGACTGACTCTTCCTACTGTCTATGTTTTGAACCATTCCTGTGACACTAGTTATAGATTCCGATGCTTCACTTCAGGTTTACTGTATCCCACTGACCTTATTGCCGATGAAACACAGAAATTGCATCGGATTTAAATACAAAAGCCACAATGCCGACTTAAGTACAAGAAGACTGACTCCTCATACTGACTATGCTTTGTACCATTCCTGTGACACTAGTTATAGATTCCGATGCTTCACTTCAGGTTTACTGCTTCCCTTGGACCTTCTTATTGACGATGAAACACAGAAATTGCATCGGAATTAAATAAAAAAGGCACAATGCCGACTTAAGCACTAGAAGACTGACTCTTCCTACTGTCTATGTTTTGAACCATTTCTGTGACACTAGTTATAGAGTCCGATGCTTCACTCCAGGTTTACTGTATCCCTTGGACATTCCTATTGACGATGAGACACAGAAATTCTATCGGAATTAAATACGAAAGGCACAATGCCGACTTAAGGACAAGAAGACTGACTCTTCTTACTGACTATGTTTTGAAACATTCCTGTGACAATTCTTGTAGATTCCCATGCTTCACTTCAGGTTTACTGTATCCCTCTGACACTCTTATTGACGATGAAACATAGAAATTGCATCGGAATTAGATACAAGAGGCGCAATGCCGACTTAAATAGAAGAAGACTGACTCTTCTTACTGACTATGTTTTGAAACATTCCTGTGACACTTCTTATAGATTCCCATGCTTCACTTCAGGTTTACTGTATCCCTCTGACATTCTTATTGACGATGAAACATAGAAATTGCATCGGAATTAGATACAAGAGGCACAATGCCGACTTAAATAGAAGAAGACTGACTCTTCTTACTGACTATGTTTTGAAAGATTCCTGTGACACTTCTTATAGATACCCATGCTTCACTTCAGGTTTACTGTATCCCTCTGACCTTCTTATTGACGATGAAACACAGAAATTGCATCGGAATTAATTACAAAAGACACAATGCCGACTTAAGTACAAGAAGACTGACTCTTCTTAATGTCTATGTTTTGAACCATTCCATTGACACTAGTTATAGATTCCGATGCTTCACTCCAGGTTTACTGTATCCCTTGGACCTTGTTATTGACGATGAGACGTAGAAATTGCATCGGAATTAAATAGAAAAGGCTCAATGCCGACATAAGTACAAGAAGACTGACTCTTCTTACTGCCTATGTTTTGAACCATTCCTGTGACACTAGTTATAGATTCCGATGCTTCACCTCAGGTTTACTGAATCCCTTGGACCTTCTTATTGACGATGAAACACAGAAATTGCATCGGAATTAAATATAAAAGGCACAATGCCGACGTAAGTACAAGAAGACTGACTCTTCATACTGTCTATGTTTTGAACCATTACTCTGACACTAGTTATAGATTCCGATGCTTCACTCCAGGTTTACTGTATCTCTTGGACTTTCTTATTGACGATAAAACACAGAAATTACATCGGAATTAAATAGAAAATGCACAATGCCGACTTAAGTACAAGAAGACTGACTCTTCCTACTGTCTATGTTTTGAAGCATTTCTGTGACACTAGATATAGATTCCGATGCTTCACTTCAGGTTTACTGTATACCTTGGACCTTCTTATTGACGATGAAACACAGAAATTGCATCGGAATTAAATACAAAAGGCACAATGCTGACTTAAGTACAAGAAGACTGACTCTTCTTACAGCCTATGTTTTGAACCATTACTGCGACACTAGTTATAGATTCCGATGCTTCACTCCAGGTTTAGTGTATCCCTTGGACCTTCCTATTGACGATGAGACACAGAAATTCTATCGGAATTAAATACAAAAGGCACAATTCCGACTCAAGGACAAGAAGACTGACTCTTCTTACTGACTATGTTTTGAAACATTCCTATGACACTTGTTATAGATTCCCATGCTTCACTTCAGGTTCACTGTATCCTTCTGACATTCTTATTGACGATGAAACATAGAAATTGCATCGGAATTAGATACAAAAGGCACAATGCCGACTTAAATACAAGAAGACTGACTCTTCTTACTGACTATGTTTTGAACCATTCCATTGACACTAGGTATAGATTCCGATGCTTCACTCCTGGTTTACTGTATCCCTTGGACCTTGTTATTGACGATGAAACATAGAAATTTCATCGGAACTAAATACAAAAGGCACAATGCCGACTTAAGTACAAGAAGACTGACTCTTCTTACTGACTATGTTTTGAACCATTCCTGTGACACTAGTTATAGATTCCGATGCTTCACTTCAGGTTTACTGTATACCTTGGACCTTCTTATTTACGATGAAACACAGAAATCTAATCGGAATTAAATACAAAATGCACAATGCCGACTGAAGGACAAGAAGACTGACTCTTCTTACTGTCTATGTTTTGAACCATTCCTGTGACACTAGTTTTGGATTCGGATGCTTCACTCCAGGTTTACTGTATCCCTCTGACTTCTTATTGACGATGAATCACAGAAATTGCATCGGAACTAAATACAAAAGGCACAATGCCGACTTAAGTTCAAGAAGACTGACTCTTCCTACTGTCTATGTTTTGAACCATTCCTGTGACACTAGTTATAGATTCCGATGCTTCACTTCAGGTTTACTGTATCCCACTGACCTTATTGCCGATGAAACACAGAAATTGCATCGGATTTAAATACAAAAGCCACAATGCCGACTTAAGTACAAGAAGACTGACTCCTCATACTGACTATGCTTTGTACCATTCCTGTGACACTAGTTATAGATTCCGATGCTTCACTTCAGGTTTACTGCTTCCCTTGGACCTTCTTATTGACGATGAAACACAGAAATTGCATCGGAATTAAATAAAAAAGG